>NC_092724.1:8589454-8889454 GCF_047496885.1 Scyliorhinus torazame
AGCATGGTCACACTGCACAATTTCTATTTGGTATTCCTTTTAAAGTTCTTATTCGGACTGCGGCATCGTTTAAAAAAAAACCTGCTCTGGAATCGTGAGGTAAACCGAAACCCAGCAACAAAATGATGTCCACAGGAGATTATCAGGCGTGTAATGCATTAATCATTGCAGAGTGTACAATATAGGCAATTTCCTCCCCGATGGGCCAGTTGATATTTTATTTTTTAAATTCAATTAAAAAGGGAGAAATATCCTCTGAACAGCCTCAGTGGGTGCACACAACAAATGTGCTAAAACAGCTCAGCTGCCCTCCCTGATAAAACATGCGGCACTTTGTCCCGCTTGCAGTCCTACAAGAGGGAGATATCAAAAACGTCACAGCAAACCACACTGATGTTTCAGCGAGCACCGATGATAAATAGGGACCACCTTCATTCTCACCCGGTGCGAAAGAGAACACTGCTCAAGTTTTTAGCATAGTGTAAGTGCAAAACACAGGAGTGTTGTCTAACTGGATAACAGTTTAATGTTGTGGAAATGCTGTCCCTTTGCCAGTTCCCCACTACACCGCCAGATTCAATTGCACGGTAGCATTGTGGATAGCACAGTTGTGTCACAGCTCCAGGGTGCCAGGTTCGATTCCTGGTTGGGTCACTGTCCGTGCGGAGTCTGCACGTTCTCCCCATGTCTGCGTGGGTTTCCTCCGGGTGCTCCGGTTTCCTCCCACAGTCCAATGATGTGCAGGTTAGGTGGATTGGCCACGATAAATTGCCCTTAGTGTCCAATAAAAAAGGTTAAATGGGGGTTACTGGAATAGGGTAGATACGTGGGCTGAGTAGGGTGCTCTTTGTAAGGGCCGGTGCAGGATCGATGGGCCGAATGGCCTCCTTCTGCACCGTAAATTCCATGCACCCTGTACTCTCCAAATTATTTTCATCAATGGCAATTATTTCAAAGAAAGACGCCTCCCATGTGAGAGGGAAAGAGCGGGCGTGACTGTACTTCCCAATATTCCTTTTGCTCTCTCATATCAGATATGATGTGGAGATGCCCGTGCTGGACCGGGGTGGGCACAATAAGTCTCACAACACCAGGTTCAAGTCCAACTTCACCTCATGAAGGAGCGGCGCTCCGAAAGCTTCGTGATTTCAAATAAACCTGGTGGATTTTACCCTGGTGTGTGACTTCTTACGAGCTAGCAAGAGGTAGGGAACCAGACCGACAGCATTTGATAGTCAAGCAACCAGCGAGTGGAGCCTCAGGGGAATGAAATGGAGCAGCTTAGTTGAGAGAGACAGGTGAAGTGGGTCAGCAGTGGCCGAGGGCCATTTTAGAACTGCTATCCCTTAAAGTGACCACACCCTCTTCAATTGGAGTGTTTATTGTGGGGCACAGATTCACAATGGTTACGGAAACCAGCTTTACAATACTATTTCTGGAGAACTATGAATAATGTATTGAAGGGAGAGGTCACAAGGAAGATATCTTCTTCTGCCAGGAAGGGTGAGAGACATTTTACTGTACGCTTCCCAGAGATACAAGCTGTACTCATTTTCCATCAATCACTTGATAATGCCAACTCATCTAAGAGTATTAGGGAGGCATTTTAAAGACGGGAAGCATTTACCAGCTGCATGTACCATACACAATCTCTGAAGGTTCAATCCCCAAGTCTGTACTGCATTAGGTTACCGCAGCCAGAACGTTCTGAGCAGTTCGGAGTATCTCCGGGATGGGAAGGAAAGGGAGGTAGGGGTAGAGGTACAGCCAGGGCTCCCAGTCCCGAGTGGAGCACAATTCCTGATGGAAAATGTGGATATCGAATGAGGGCACGTTAAGGCCTGGTTGTGATGCCTCCTGCAGTTGAATGTTCAAAACATGCTCACTTGGGTGAGATACCAGAGGCACACAGGGCTTATTACAGAATGGTTACTCGCTCCAGCAAGCAGGGGGGGGGGGGGGGGGGGGGGGGAAGAGAGAGAGAGAAAATGGAACTTTACCGCTGGTTTGCATTGCTACAGTTTAGGTCACTCTTGAGCCTTTATCATAATTGTACTGCTTCCCAACCCTCCTGTTGTGTTAACACAGCCATTGAAGTATGAATCAAAGTTAGCTTGCATTATCGCCACGAGCGTTTGTGACGGGTTTAGTGAGTGCGTGCGCTAATGAATGAAGCGGACATACCCTGATGACAGTATTCAGCTCAGGGGCAGTCACCTGCTTTGCACGTTCGATGGCTTGAACCACCTGCTGCTGATGCTGAAATAAAGACAAAGACACAAATATAATCAGAACACAAGGCTGTCAGGGCACCACCTTTCCCATGGAAGAGGTAGCCAGCATTTAACAAAGCGTCAGCCACTCAAAAAGCAGAACTCGAGCTACATCACTGCAGAGTCTTGCAATGGGAATCACTGTTTAACAATCGAGACTGAATTGAGATGTCGTTACCTCCTGAGATAAGAAGGGGATGACTTGAGCACAAATTCCATTCAATCGTTTGACAATTTCAGCCTGTAATGGAAAGAGGAAATATTCAGCTCATTTCAAACACAATTTACGACTGCGTATCAAGTGCTTTTGTTGTGGTGTGTTGCAAAACTCAAATGGCTTTTCGCAATACAAAAACGCTCCCACTTAAGGATGAGACACGACACTGCCAAAGAACAAAGAAATGTACAGCACAGGAACAGGCCCTTCGGCCCTCCAAGCCCGTGCCGACCATGCTGCCCGTCTAAACTAAAATCTTCTACACTTCCGGGGTCCGTATCCCTCTATTCCCATCCTATTCATGTATTTGTCAAGATGCCCCTTTAACGTCACTATCGTCCCTGCTTCCACCACCTCCTCCGGCAGCGAGTTCCAGGCACCCACTACCCTGTGTAAAAAGAAAACGTGCCGCGCACATCTCCTCTAAACCTTGCCCCTCGCACCGTAAACCTATGCACCCTAGTAATTGACCCCTCTACCCTGGGGAAAAGCCTCTGACTATCCACTCTGTCTATGCTCCTCATAATTTTGTAGACCTCTATCAGGTCGCCCCTCAACCTTCTTTGTTCCAGTGAGAACAAACCAAGTTTTTTCAACCTCTCCTCATAGCTAATGCCCTCCCCATACTAGGCAACATCCTGGTAAATCTCTTCTGCACCCTCTCTAAAGCCTCCACATCCTCCTGGTAGTGTGGCGACCAGAATTGACAAGCTTAAAAACAAACTTCCATTAGAACTTCATAAAGTTATCAATTGACAAGATAAGGTAAACATTATGCGGTGGGCGTGAGGAAGAGCTTTTGTACACAGCAAGTGGTAATGGCCAACACACGGCCTACAAGGCGAGTGGAAGCACAGACAAGAGAGTTCAAAAGGAACCTGGATGGGCTCTTGGAGGAAATATACTTGCAGGGCTGAGGGAATGGGGGAGGAATGGGACCGACTGGATTCTCTACCAGGGAATATCGTGCGCCCAACAGGCCACTCTTCAAAACAAAAACAACACCCGCCTGCCACTATCTTCGCAGTGTCGTTGAGCCAGTCTATTTTCAATTCGTCAACGGTGAGGAATTTCCCCCAGATGCATGGACCCATTTGTTAAAAACAAACAGAGGAAAGCTTTTGGGTGAAAAACGTCCAAATATGTTGGTGGTTGGCCTGACTACTTTGGATCATCTTACCCCTGACCTTTCCCAACTGCGGGCAGTTCCAGACTACCGGTGTTGTTGCACAAAACACGATCTCAGGAGTACAACACAACTGAAATCCGAAACACACGCAGGAAGTGACGGAAGCACTCAGCAGGTCTGGCAGCACCCGAGGAGGAAAAAGCAGAATTAATGTTTCCATTCTGACGGGAGGGCACAGGCCTGAAATGTTAGCTCGGTTTCTCACTCCACGGATGCTGCTGGACCTGCTGAGGACTCGCGACATTTTCGGTTTTGATTTTTCAGTAGTTCGGGGCTGCATCCTTCTACACGACTTGCTCCTTAAACCAAGCCCACTTAATGTTTTGCCAATCTGCTTCTTGCGTGCTGCTCTGAATACATCACCAGATTGTTCCCTGTGCTACACCATGGCCCTATAACCAGCCGTGCCTTGCTGCACTGCTGCATGTTTCAAAAAGCTCTCCCCAGAGACACTCCAACTTGCAAAGGACAAAATCTATACAGATAATTGTACCGCAGGGTGCTTTTTCGCAGTCCAAATCGATACAGCACAAAAATTACATCTGGATATTATACTTCACTGAAACCTTGGTGCCAAGACAAAAGATTGTGTGAATTGTAGAGCTGCTGGACAATTACAAATCACAGTTTACCATTTACCATCCTGGACGTTGCATGATGCAATAACTTGAATTTGTATGGCTCCTTTAACGTGGTAAAACAGCAGCGGGCAACCCAAGGCGGGGGAAGGGGGGGGGGGTTGGAGGGGCACACGAGGCCCATCTGGGTTGAGTGCAGCCCACTAAACATTTTGTTGACTGTTGCCAGAGTTACAACATTCTGCTGGTTTTCAATTGTGTAGCGTTTTTGCGACCAGTTTGACTGAAGTGATTCACACGTAAAGCGAGGGGGAGTGAAGCGAGGTGCGTGCTGATTGCTCACAACATTGACTGAGAGCGCCGCGCGCTCCCTCTGCGTCCAAAGTGTAAATATTTATTTTGCCTTGAACACTTGATGGCAGCTCCATTAATATATGAATGAAAGTGGAGCTGAGTCCACAAAAGATCAGCCATGATCTCATTAAATGGCGGAGCAGGCTCGAGGGGCCAGATGGCCTACTCCTGCTCCTAGTTCTTATGTTCTTATGTTCTTATTCAGCATTTTCTAAAACTTTTCAGCATGTATTAAATCTTCTTCAAGGGTCCTGGTCAGTGTACAAGGCCGATTTTACTCATGTGGCCCACTAAGATGGAGGAGAGTCACTCATGCGTCCCACTCTCTAGCCTAGGTTGCCAACCACTGTGGTAAAACGTTGCAAGGGGCTTCAATGGAATGTTATCCAACAAAATCTGACATCAAGCCTCATGAAGTGACATTAGGATTGGTGACTAAAAGCTTGGTCAAAGAGGTAGATTTTAAAGGAACACTTTAAAGGATGGAGAGGTAGGCAGGCATAGAGATTTGTGCGAGGGAATACTACATACAACTGTAGTGGAGTTGTTGACTCATCACAGCAAAGCTTTTTTGATCAAAAGTAATCAACTGCTATTAATTCGTCCACAACTGACGCAGAGATAAGGCAAGGTTTAGCAGGTGACAACTTCAGAGACCATATGCCCCAAATCACCTCATCCACCCAAGTCTACTGCACTCAATCGCATCCAAGGCACACAACATTTCAGCACTGGTGAAGTTTGGGGATGTATGAGAATTTAGGAAGGTAAATAATGCTCACGGGAATTTATCAGGAGATATATTATAATCAGTGCTATAAAAGCAGTTTTAAGGCAGATACACTCCAAACAAAAGCAAATCGATGGCAGTGGTTAGCACTGTTGCCTATGGGTGGCACGGTAACTTCACAATGCCAGGCTCCCAGGTTCAATTCCCAGCTTGGGTCATTGTCTGTGTGGAGTCTGCACGTTCTCCCCGTGTCTGCGTGGGTTTCCTTCGGGGGCTCCGGTTTCCTCCCGCAAGTCCCGAAAGATGTGCTGTTAGGTAACCTGGATATTCTGAATTCTCCCTCTGTGTACCTGAACAGGCGCCGGAATGTGGCGACGAGGGGATTTTCACAGTAACTTCATTCATTGCAGTGTTAATGTTGGTTTAGCACAGTGGGCTAAACAGCTGGCTTGTTATGCAGATAGTTATCGATTGACCTCAACTAGTATTCTTTCCATCCAGCGCAAACCAACTCTAATTATAATAAAAAGTGCAAAACTGTCCCTAAATAGGCCAACGCAAAACACTGCAGCTACTGGAAATCTGGAATAAAAAGAATAGAATAGAACAATCTTTATTGACACAAGTAGGCTTACATTTACACATCAAAGAAGTTAGTGTGAAAAGCCCCTAGTCGCCACACTCCAGCGCCTGTTCGGGTTCACGGAGGGAGAATTCAGAATGTCCAATTCACTGAACAGCACACCTTTCGAGACTCGTGGGAGGAAACCGGAGCACCCGGAGGAAACCCACGCAGACACGGGGAGAACGTGCAGACCTCCGCACAGACAGTGACCCAAGCCAGGAATCGAACCTTGGACCTTGGGAGCTGTGAAGCAATAGTGCTACCCACTGTGCTACTGTGCTGTCCACACGGTAAAGTGCTGGAAAAACCCAGCGGCTGACAGCTTTTGCAGAGACAAAAAAAGGAGTTAACATGGAGTCCAACGTGACTTCTTCAGAACTGAAAGGTAGGCATGCAATGGGGTTTATGCTGTTGAGAAAAGTGGGGGCAGGTAGAGGGGGGAGGAGTCAGATAGAACAAAAAACAAGGTCAATGTTAGGCTAGTGGAGGGGAAAGGTTAAATGACAAAGGTGTCATGGAACAAAAGGCAAAGGGAGTGACAATGGTTGTAATGAAGAATCAAATTATTGGTCTAGAGTGTTAATGGCAGAATAAAGGGACTGAACATGTTAACCCTGCTCTCAACTCCATGACACTCCCAGATTTGCTACGTTTTCCCAGCAATTTTGCTTTTAATCCTAAAAGGCAAATTATTAGTTTGGTGCTGCAGAAAGACAAGGCTTTCAGCAGATGGAGGTTTGTAGGTTTAGTTAGCAGTAAAAAAACAAGGTACTAGAAGCTCCTACTAAAAGCACTTCTTGTTATCATGGCTCCTTATTGGTTTTGCTGGACGACTGCTGCACAATAACGTTTGTGTCCACATTTACAGAAAAAGCACAGGCCATTGCAATGAGTTCCAAATCTCAAAGCATTGCACCCAAGGTTTCAACAACGCAACACGAACAGTGCAAGTGTAACCATTCAGCATTGTGAAGATGGGAGACTTGGAGGAAGCATTCACAGTTGCTGTGACAATGGCCAGCGCACTTTCCAATTTGACAAGCATCTTTTATGTCACAAAGCATTTCGCAATCAATTAATGACTTTTGAAGTACAATCACCAGTGTTACACAGACAAGCACAGGAGCCAACTGTGACGAGTGAGGTCACGATTAGCAGTTAATCCATTTTCCTTTTCTCCTACGGTGTTGGTTGAGGGAGAAATATTGACCAGGGGGAAAGTCAGCGTTATGCAGCGCAAAAACAAAAGGCCCTTCGGTCCCTTGCTTCTATGCCGGCCATCGAGCACCTATCTGTTCTAACCCCATTTCCCAGCACTCGGTCCGTAGCCTTGTGTGCTGTGGTGTTTTTCAGTGCTCACCTAATTGCTTCATAAAGGTTTAAAATAAATATTTAGTGCACAATTCTTCTTTATTCTGATTAAAGGGAAATTTAATGTGGTCATTCCACCTATCTTGCACATCTTTGCAGTGTGAGACCCATGCAGACGCGGGGAGAATGTGCAAACTCCATACGCACAGTGACCGGGGGCCAGGATTGAACGCGGGTTCTCAGCACTGTGAGGTAGCAATGCTAACCATTGCGCCACCGTGCCGCCCTAAATGCTTCTGAAATGTTTTGAGGGTTCCTACCCCTAGCACCCTTTCAGGCAGCGAGTTCCAGTTTCCCACCACCCTCTGGGTCAAAAGGATTCTCCCCAAATTTCCCCTAAACTGCCTGCCCCTTACTTTAAATCTATGCCCCCTGGTTATTGATGCGTCTACAAAGGGGAATAGTTCCTCCCTATCTATGTCAGTAATGAATTCTGTGCACCTCAATCAGATCATCCCGCCCCCTCCCCCACCTTCTTTGCTCTAAAGGAAAACAACCCCAGCCTAACTAGCCTCTCGAGAACTGAAACGCTCCAGCTCAGGGAACATCCTGATGAACCTCTTCTGTACCCTTGTTATGGGCCAGGGTTTAGAGAACCCCAAAGTGTATCATGGAGGTCACCTGACCCACACCTTTTACTAGATTGTGGTATGGGGAGCACACGGCCCACTCTACAGGTGTGGTACAGCAGAAATGGAAAAGTATTTTTAAAAAACAAAACAAGGTTTATTCTATGAACTCAAGTTAACCTTTTTAAAACAAACAGCGAATATCTTAGCAACCATTAATTCCAATGCACCCCCCAAAGACTACAGCACTAAGTAATCTGTATGCTGTCCTTTTAACACCCAGAAGACTGAACAAATCTTTAAACAGAAGCACATCAGGGTTTACATTCAATACTGAAAACATTTATAATTCTGAATTCACCAAATGATTAAGAAATAGTCCTTCATGGCAGAGCTTAGCAGTACAGCTGCGTTGTGACTTCAGCTGTAACACTGAAAAACGAAACCAAAAAGACAGACACACCCAAGCTTTTCTCAAAGTGAAACTAAAAAACAGAACCAGAGCTCAGCCCCACCCACACTGACATCACTGCAGTAACATGAGCAGCCAAACATTTCTTAAAGCGACATTCTCATGACACCCTTCTTATACGGAATGAAAATCGCTTATTGTCACAAGTAGGCTTCAATGAGGTTACTGTGAAAAGCCCCTAGTCGCCACATTCCGGCGCCTGTTCGGGGAGGCTGTTACGGGAATTGAACCGTGCTGCTGGCCTGCCTTGGTCTGCTTGAAAAGCCAGCTATTTAGCACTGTGCTAAACAGCCCTGTGGTGCTTTCTGTGGCGACCAGAACTGCACACAGGGATTCAGTGGATTCAGAAAAGGGGCAGCATGTGGCACAGTGGTTAGCACTGCAGCCTCACAGCACCAGGATCCCGGGTTCAATCCCAATCTCGAGTCACTGGCTGGCAGGAGTCTGCACGATCTCCCCGTGCCTGCGTGGGTTTCCTCCGGGTGCTCCGGTTTCCTCCCACAGTCCAAAGATACAAGCCCTAAGCATACACCCCTGTTTGCTTCACCCGATGCTGGTGTTTATGTAGTTACATTGTGTACCTTTGTTGCCCTATTATGTATTTTCTTTTTATTTTATTTTCATGTACTTAATGATCTGTTTGAGCTGCTCGCAGAAAAATACTTTTCACTCTCTCGGTACACGTGACAATAAACCAATCCAATGCAAGATGGGCAGGTTAGGTGGATTGGCCATGTTAAATTGCCCCTTTGTGTACAAAGATGTGGTCAGTGGCTGGCCATAAATTGGCTGTTGTGGTTAGGAGTCTACATCAGACTCCTATTTATTGACTACAGCTCCGCCTTCAACACTATAATCCCAGCCAAGCTCCTATCAAAGCTCCAAAACCTAGGACTTGGCTCCCCACTCTGCAACTGGATCCTCGATTTTCTGACCAACAGACCACAATCAGTAAGAATGAACAACAACACCTCCTCCATAATAGTCCTCAACACCGGTGCCCCGCAAGGCTGCGTACTTAGCCCCCTACTCTACTCCCTGTACACACACGACTGCGTGGCAAAACTTGGTTCTAACTCCATCTACAGGTTTGCTGACGATACGACCATAGTGGGCCGGATCTCGAATAACGATGAGTCCGAATACAGGAGGGAGATAGAGAACCTAGTGGAGTGGTGTAGCACCAACAATCTCTCCCTCAATGCCAGCAAAACTAAAGAGCTGGTCATTGACTTCAGGAAGCAAAGTACTGTACACACCCCTGTCAGTATCAACTGGGCCGAGGTGGAGATGGTTAGCAGTTTCAAATTCCTAAGGGTGCACATCTCCAAAAATCTGTCCTGGTCCACCCACGTCGACACTACCACCAAGAAAGGACAACAGCACCTATACTTCCTCAGGAAACTAAGGAAATTCTGCATGTCCACATTGACTCTTACCAACTTTTACAGATGCACCATAGAAAGCATCCTATCGGGCTGCATCTCAGCCTGGTATGGCAACTGCTCGGCCCAGGACCGCAAGAAACTTCAAAGAGTCATGAACACCGCCCAGTCCATCACACGAACCTGCCTCCCCATCCATTGACTCCATCTACACCTCCCGCTGCCTGGGGAAAGCGGGCAGCATAATCAAAGATCCCTCCCACCCGGCTTACTCACTCTTCCAACTTCTTCCATCAGGCAGGAGATACAGAAGTCTGAAAACACGCACGAACAGACTCAAAAACAGCTTCTTCCCCACTGTCACCAGACTCCTAAATGACCCTCTTATGGACTGATTTCATTAACACTACACCCTGTATGCTTCATCCGATGCCAGTGCTTATGTAGTTACATTGTATATGTTGTGTTGCCCTATTATGCATTTTCTTTTATTCCCTTTTCTTCTCATGTACTTAATGATCTGTTGAGCTGCTCGCAGAAAAATACTTTTCACTGTACCTCGGTACACGTGACAATAAACAAATCAAAATCAAAAAATCAATATCCTATACTATACCTGCAAATCGCAAATACCCCACTGACTGCGAAGTTCTTTAAAATATTCAGAGATCATGAAAAGTACTCAATACGATTTCTTCTAACATTTGGGGGTGGGGGGGGGGGGGAGGGGGGGTGGCGAGAGAGGGAAGTTCAAAAGTCTAATTTTATTTTTAAATGGACTTCATATTCCCTAAACCTTCTTAAATGAATAAACATTTACTCCAGTACAATCAAACATCAACTTCATTCCAAGTGCATTCTCCATCATCTACATTCATCCCAACTCACTCCGTGAAACACACCATTCCTTGCAACACACAAATTTAAAGCTGCAATGCATTAGAGAGAGCAACAAAAAAATACTGTAAAGATTTTCAATGGAAATTAGTATTCAACGTGAGTGTTTTGGTGCCGGGGCTAAGTGGCACTGGTGTTAGAACATTGCCGTTACCTCTGCGACTTCTGGTGCCAATCCATCAGTCGGGGGCACGTGTTAAAGAGACTAAGTGATGAGAGTTTGGGTGGTCTGGAGTCACCACTCTGGAGAGTTTAGCAAAATTGACAACTATTTGTCTCCGCCACAAACAAGCCTATTGTGCCCCAAAAGGAGTGCAGGTTAATTCTCTCCATTCTGAATTGTACCCAATGCTTGTTCCTTGCCTCATTTCTAAATTGACCCTTTCCTCCCCGTCCTTCCAATGGAATCTCAGAAGGCGTTCGATAATTACTAATTAAGCCTCACACCTTCCACCCACATTTGTACAATATGGGATCCACCATAACAGATATTGAACCACTTAACAGATTTGTTAGGCATGTTTGGAAAAACAAGATCAGCAACCACGCTTCTTTCCCCTCGCTTTCTTTGCCAAACACAGAAGAGTTTTTGTTTTGCTCCCGTGCTCGATTAAAAAAAATAAATTAAATGCCCCAAAACCAGCTGAAAGCAAACATGTGGACTTGTAGGGTTCAAATTAAGCAAAGTGTGCGCAGAGGAAATTTGTGAATTTTAATTGCAAAGTTCTTTCAGAGGTTGTGGGAGTCGCTGGCAGGAGGGGTGGGGTCTGGGATAACACAGGCTGCAACTGGATGCAGCTTTAACCAAAAGATACTCCAGACATTGAAGTTAGTTCAATCTGCTAATAACTGTCACAAGGCAATTGCAAAATAAATGCTTACAAGGGGGGGGGGGGGGGGGGGGAGAAGAGAGAAAGAGACCACCACCCCCCCGCAACACACACATACCCAATATCCCTGAAGGAACCATGTGGAAGGACATAATTCTCCTCCCCTGCATGGAAAATGCCTGAAATTCCAAAGTTTTAATCATGGAATTTAGTTTTTGTGGAAGGAAGGGGTTAATTGTCGGGTTTAATCTCAGGTTAAACCAGGATTGCAAAACGAGGCGGTGTGGGTTTAAATTTTATAAAAGGCGTGTTTAGGACGAAGAGAGTGGATGCAGTTGGAGATTCACAGAACAATGTCATGGCTAACGGTAAGAGTTAATTATGGTGATAGGTTGTGTAGATTAGGCTGGAACTGATGAGGCAAAGTGAGAGAGAAGCTACTTCCTCTGGTGGGGAATCCGGAACAAGGGATTTAACCTTAAAAATAGAGCTAGCTCATTGAGTGAAATCAAAAGCACTTATTCAAACAAGGGGCAGTAAAAATCTTAATCCACCGCGGCCCCTCCCGAAAGAGCTGTTGAGACTGGTAATTAATAGAAATTAACAGAGATTGCTGTATTTTTGTTCGGCAAGCTATTCAGGATTACAAAACCAAGGTAGGTGAACGGAGAGAAGATACAATTTAGCCTTGATCTGACAAAATGGACTCGTGCAGATGGCCAGCTCTGCTTTATACACAATGGTCCAATACCATTAATTTGGTCCGTTGACAGAACCCTTCCTCTACAACCTAGAAGGACAAGTCATGGGACCCTCACCAGCCTGACTCGGAAATGTATCGCCATCTCTACACTGTCGCTGGGTCAAAATCCTGGAACTCTCTCCCTAACAGCACTGGGGGTGCACCTGCACCTCTGGGACTGGAGCTGTTCAAAGTGGTGGCTCATCATCACCTTCTCGAGGGCGATTAACGATAAAAGAAAATGCTGGCCTCGCCCACGACCGGTGAACATAATTTTTTTTAAAGAATTCAGCAAAGTATTTGGCACGGGTTTCAGAATGGAGGCGGCAAATTGTTTCGAGGACGGATGAAAGAATGATTCAAATTCAGAATGGCGTGATTAATGCACCCAGCTTTTGCAGCAGTCACCAATCTCTCCTCCCACCCCTTTAATAATGTCCTCGGGATGATACCTTTGAGAGATGCGGGGTGTATGCAGCTCGGCCTGTTTGGCCATCATCGTCTCAAGGGCAACACAACAATGAAACGTTGCTCAACCACACGCGGCCATACATACAAAACGGACGGCGAGCGGATTGGAGAGTCGGAGGGCCGAGACCAGACCCCTCCGACTCCCCAGCACCACCCCAATCCCCCCAAGCACAATCTTAGCCGAGCAACATCTACCCCAATCCCCCCAAGCACAATCTTAGCCGAGCAACATCTCCTTGAACGGCGCATCAATCTGGCAGCATCAACTCACTGGCACTTTGTGAGAACAGTGTAATTGGAAAAACAATATAGAGATCAAGTTTGAAACAGGGCTGCAGCACTCCAAGGGTTAGTCTTTTTTCCACCGAGCTGTCAGCTCATACCAGAGTAAGAAGAACAAAGAGCAGAGATTACAGGCAGATTAAGAGATCTGAATAATGGCCTGAAGACAGTTATTTGCTGAAGCGTCTTAATTTTATTTAGATACTTGGAAACTGGACCGATCTGACCACCGTTGCTATGACAATGGGAGCAGAGACCGCAAATTGCTTTGCTAATCGCACCACTTATTTTCCAGACAGGCACTGAATTGCTGCTGTAGCCAGGACATCAGGGTCTGATTGAATTAGCAGTTCCCTCAGTGATAATATGCTTTACTAAATCTCATTGATCTTCCAAGGTAGGCAGTAAGGATGTAATGATTACAGCCTTCTTGTAAACGATTAATCACGAGCGGTGATAGACTAGCATGAACATTTGGTGGTGCCTTCGACCTCCAATATAAATGTGCGCAAACTTTATTTCTCTCCTTCAAAACCCTCCTCTCCCCACGCAAAAAAATGCAGCTGGTTTTATTTTCGGCATCGCTTGCGGTGTTAAGTTTCATTTCTTTAAAAAGAGACGACTGAACATTAGCACTGGGGCAGTCATTGCCCACACTGCCTGTTTTATTGCATGACAGGTACAATCTCGCCACCCCACCCCACTCCCACACCCCCCCAAAACACACCTGCCCCCCACCCCCCAAAACACACCTGCCCCCCACCCCCCAAAACACACCTGCCCCCCACCCCCCAAAACACACCTGCCCCCACCCCCCAAAACACACCTGCCCCCACCCCCCAAAACACACCTGCCCCCACCCCCCAAAACACACCTGCCCCCACCCCCCAAAACACACCTGCCCCCACCCCCCAAAACACGCCTGCCCCCACCCCCCAAAACACGCCTGCCCCCACCCCCCAAAACACGCCTGCCCCCACCCCCCAAAACACGCCTGCCCCCACCCCCCAAAACACGCCTGCCCCCACCCCCCAAAACACGCCTGCCCCCACCCCCCAAAACACGCCTGCCCCCACCCCCCAAAACACACCTGCCCCCACCCCCCAAAACACACCTGCCCCCACCCCCCAAAACACACCTGCCCCCACCCCCCAAAACACACCTGCCCCCACCCCCCAAAACACAAACACGTGCGTGCGCGACCCCCTCCCCAAAACACACGTGCGTGACCCCATCCCCAAAACACACGTGCGTGACCCCCTCCCCAAAACACACGTGCGCGACCCCCTCCCCAAAACACACGTGCGACCCCCTCCCCAAAACACATGCACGACCCCCTCCCCAAAACACATGCACGACCCCCTCCCCAAAACACAGCACTGTCTTATTAAGGGGCTCAGGGGTTATGGGGAGAAGGCAGGAGAATGGGGATGAGAAAAAAAATCAGACATGATTGAATGGCGGAGCAGTCTCGATGGGCTGAGTGGCCCAATTCTGCTCCTATGACTTATGGTCTCATGGCAGCACAAGGGCGCATTGTACCAGTGGTTAGCACTGTTGCTTCACAGCGCCCCAGGTTCGATTCCTGGCTTGGGTCACTGTCTGTGCGGAGTCTGCACGTTCTCCCCGTGCCTGTGTGGGTTTCCTCCCGGTGCTCCGGGTTTCCTCCCACAAGTCCCGAAAGACGTGCTGTTAGGCGAATTGGACATTCTGAATTCTCCCTTTGTGTACCCGAACAGGCGCCGGAGTGTGGCGACTAGGGGATTTTCACAGTAACTTCATTGCAGTGTTGATGTAAGCCTACTTGTGGCAATAATAAAGATTCTTGTAAAAACACGCGTCCCCGAAATGCAAGCACACGCGTCCTCAAAACGCGAACACATGCGCCCCCCCCCCCCCACCAAAACCCCCTAAAACACAAACACACGTGTCCCCAAAACCCACCCCCAGCCCACTCGTGCCAGGGTATCGCATCACATTGTAGTCAGGGCCCATTGACCCTGCTGTAGACTAAACAGCGGTTTACTTTGCAACCGTAATAATTCACTGGACGTGGAATGATTTCAGGTATTTTCTATTAACGGAAATACTTCCTCTAATGGTTCTTGATCCTGCTCCAACAAACCTCCTGCAACACTACTGACTTCACCTATCGACATATCCTTTTGTCACTTGTGCACCAACTAACTTCCCTTTAAATCGAGAGGTGTTGATACGAACTGAAGGGTCTTGCTGTAGCCCTGGGTGACCCAGCGTGGCCCGAGAAGTTCCTTGCTTCATTTCAGTCTCGACTATTTGCAGCGCTAATCAGACAAGCGCCTGGAGGTATACAGGAAGCATCACTGAAGTGGGCTGCACTGCACTGACCTCAGCTCATTTGTTTTGATCTCTCTCGACTGGTTTCTGCTTTCAATAGTGTTTGAGAGCACAGGTCCATCACCAAGCCGCTTTATTGTTCCTCAGTGGAATCGCTTTTTTCCTGCACCGAGTTCTTGGAATTGCAGACGGATGGAGCAGAGCAAGTGCGGAGCAAAAAAAAAAAATGACAGAGGAGAAACCTCCCACCCAATGAGTCAGCCATGGCACAGTTGGGTAACACTTTTGCCTCCAAGTCCCACTCCAGAACTGGACACAAAAATCTAGAGCTGCAATAGGTGCCAGTGCAATTCGGAGGGAGTACCTTTCAGGCAAGTTGTTAAATCGGGGCCCCAAGTGACATCGGAAAATGCTGCCAGCATTTGTTGCAGTGGATCATCCCTGAAACAGCAGTGACATAAATGGCCAGTTAATCCAAGTTGGCTCATGGTTTCTGGCTCTTCCTCTGGTATGGAGCTGGTGGACAGGATCTTGAATTAGCAGCAAAACTGATGGGACAGGAGACCTGTTGGTGCATCAAGCCCGGTCCAGCCAACGTGATGGCTAAGCAGCTCATCCCCACCCCTCCAGACTACACATCCATCCCCACAGAGAGAGAGAGAGAGAGAGAGAGACAGACGGCGAGAGAGAGACAGACGGCGAGAGAGAGACAGACGGCGAGAGAGAGACAGACGGCGAGAGAGACAGACGGCGAGAGAGACAGACGGCGAGAGAGACAGACGGCGAGAGAGACAGACGGCGAGAGAGACAGACGGCGAGAGAGACAGACGGCGAGAGAGACAGACGGCGAGAGAGACAGACGGCGAGAGAGACAGACGGCGAGAGAGACAGACGGCGAGAGAGACAGACGGCGAGAGAGACAGACGGCGAGAGAGACAGACGGCGAGAGAGACAGACGGCGAGAGAGACAGACGGCGAGAGAGACAGACGGCGAGAGAGACAGACGGCGAGAGAGACAGACGGCGAGAGAGACAGACGGCGAGAGAGACAGACGGCGAGAGAGACAGACGGCGAGAGAGACAGACGGCGAGAGAGACAGACGGCGAGAGAGACAGACGGCGAGAGAGACAGACGGCGAGAGAGACAGACGGCGAGAGAGACAGACGGCGAGAGAGACAGACGGCGAGAGAGACAGACGGCGAGAGAGACAGACGGCGAGAGAGACAGACGGCGAGAGAGACAGACGGCGAGAGAGACAGACGGCGAGAGAGACAGACGGCGAGAGAGACAGACGGCGAGAGAGACAGACGGCGAGAGAGACAGACGGCGAGAGAGACAGACGGCGAGAGAGACAGACGGCGAGAGAGACAGACGGCGAGAGAGACAGACGGCGAGAGAGACAGACGGCGAGAGAGACAGACGGCGAGAGAGACAGACGGCGAGAGAGACAGACGGCGAGAGAGACAGACGGCGAGAGAGACAGACGGCGAGAGAGACAGACGGCGAGAGAGACAGACGGCGAGAGAGACAGACGGCGAGAGAGACAGACGGCGAGAGAGACAGACGGCGAGAGAGACAGACGGCGAGAGAGACAGACGGCGAGAGAGACAGACGGCGAGAGAGACAGACGGCGAGAGAGACAGACGGCGAGAGAGACAGACGGCGAGAGAGACAGACGGCGAGAGAGACAGACGGCGAGAGAGACAGACGGCGAGAGAGACAGACGGCGAGAGAGACAGACGGCGAGAGAGACAGACGGCGAGAGAGACAGACGGCGAGAGAGACAGACGGCGAGAGAGACAGACGGCGAGAGAGACAGACGGCGAGAGAGAGACAGACGGCGAGAGAGAGACAGACGGCGAGAGAGAGACGGAGAGAGAGACAGAGAGAGAGACAGAGAGAGAGAGACAGAGAGAGAGACAGAGAGAGAGACAGAGAGAGAGACAGAGAGCGAGAGAGACAGAGAGCGAGAGAGACAGAGAGCGAGCGAGCGAGACAGAGAGAGAGCGAGCGAGACAGAGAGAGAGCGAGAGAGCGAGAGAGACAGAGAGAGACAGAGAGAGAGCGAGAGAGACAGAGAGAGAGCGAGAGAGACAGAGAGAGAGCGAGAGAGACAGAGAGAGAGCGAGAGAGACAGAGAGAGAGCGAGAGAGACAGAGAGCGAGCGAGAGAGACAGAGAGCGAGCGAGAGAGACAGAGAGCGAGCGAGAGAGACAGAGAGCGAGCGAGAGAGACAGAGAGCGAGCGAGAGAGACAGAGAGCGAGCGAGAGAGACAGAGAGCGAGCGAGAGAGACAGAGAGCGAGCGAGAGAGACAGAGAGCGAGCGAGAGAGACAGAGAGCGAGCGAGAGAGACAGAGAGCGAGCGAGAGAGACAGAGAGCGAGCGAGCGAGCCAGAGAGCGAGCGAGCCAGAGAGCGAGCGAGCGAGCCAGAGAGCGAGCGAGCGAGCCAGAGAGCGAGCGAGCGAGCCAGAGAGCGAGCGGGCGAGCCAGAGAGCGAGCGGGCGAGCCAGAGAGCGAGCGGGCGAGCCAGAGAGCGAGCGGGCGAGCCAGAGAGCGAGCGAGAGAGACAGAGAGCGAGCGAGAGAGACAGAGAGCGAGCGAGAGAGACAGAGAGCGAGCGAGAGAGACAGAGAGCGAGCGAGAGAGACAGAGAGCGAGCGAGAGAGACAGAGAGCGAGCGAGAGAGACAGAGAGCGAGCGAGAGAGACAGAGAGCGAGCGAGAGAGACAGAGAGCGAGCGAGAGAGACAGAGCGAGCGAGCCAGAGCGAGCGAGCCAGAGAGCGAGCGAGCGAGCCAGAGAGCGAGCGAGCGAGCCAGAGAGCGAGCGAGAGAGACAGAGAGCGAGCGAGAGAGACAGAGAGCGAGCGAGAGAGACAGAGAGCGAGCGAGAGAGACAGAGAGCGAGCGAGAGAGACAGAGAGCGAGAGAGAGAGACCGAGCGAGCGAGAGAGAGGGACCGAGCGAGCGAGAGAGAGAGAGACCGAGCGAGAGAGAGAGAGAGAGAGACCGAGCGAGAGAGAGAGAGAGACCGAGCGAGAGAGAGAGAGAGACCGAGCGAGAGAGAGAGAGAGACCGAGCGAGAGAGAGAGAGAGAGACCGAGCGAGAGAGAGAGACCGAGCGAGAGAGAGAGAGAGACCGAGCGAGGAGAGCGACCGAGCGAGAGCGACCGAGCGAGACACAGACAGAGAGAGAGAGACAGAGAGAGAGAAACAGAGAGAGAGACAGAGACAGAGACACAGAGAGAGAGACAGAGAGAGAGAGAGACACAGAAGAAAACCCAGCAACACCTCATCGAAAGATCCCGTCCCTGTGACTGATCATGGAGTGAGGAACATTCCACACCATGTGTGCAAATTCCATCTTGGGACCAGAGTCTACCACCTTTTGACCCTGTGCCGATTGCTATATCAGCTAAAACTCTGCAACGTAACGGGTGATGATCTGGAATCATCAAATCTTACAGCACAGAAGACCCATTGGTCCATGGTGGCCTGTTACACCTCTTGAAAAGTGCTATCGAATTAATCCCAATCCCATGCTTTGTTCCACCAACCCAGCAAATCATTCCTTTCTAAACCGGCACCTAGCCATGCCCTTGCACAAGTTACCACAGAACCTTCTTCTGTCCCCTTTTCAGGAAGGTCATTCCAGATCATAACTCGCGGATTTAAACTTTAAAAATCCCATCTCCCACCCTCTGCTCCCCCACCCCAAACAACTCTTTAGCCGGTTATTTTTCATCTTCATCCTTCAGTCGCTGGCCCGCCTGCCAATAGAACCCCCCCCCCACCCAAAACCTATTCAATTAACGTCCTTATAATTTTGCAACATCAATTAAATCTCCCTGAAACCTAACCTCCACCAAGGTAAATAACTGCAGCGTTTCCAGTCACTCCATGCAGCAAGAGTCCCGCACTCCTGCTGCCATCCTTATAAATCCCTCTTCAAGGCATTGATATGTTTCTGAAAAATGTGGCTCAGATAGATACAATAGTCCTAACCAGCGTTTAATTGGAGGAGAAGGCCATTTGGCCCATTAGGCCTGCTCCACCAGTAAATACAATCGTTTTTAAAATAGAGTATCCAATTCTTTCCCCCCCCCCCCAATTAAGAGGCAATTTAGCATGGCCCATCCCCACCTAACCTACACATCCCTTTTTGGGTTGTGGGAGCGAGACCCATGCAGACAGGAGCGGAATGCGCAAACTCCACACGGACAGTGACCCGGGGCCGGTTTCGAACCAGGGACTTCGGCACCATGTGGCGGCAGTGCTAACCACTGCGCCACCGTGCTGCCCCAGTCAATACGAGCATGCCCCAGTCAATACGATCTGTGGGCCACACGGTAGCCTAGTGATTAGCACAATTGCTTCACAGCTCCAGGGTCCCAGGTTTGATTCCCAATTTGAGTCACTGTCTGTGCGGAGTCTGCACGTTCTCCCCGTGTGTGCGTGGGTTTCCTCCGGGTGCTCTGGTTTCCTCCCACAGTCCAAAGATGCGCAGGTTAGGTGGATTGGCTATGATAAATTGCCTTTCGTGTCCAAAATTGCCCTTAGTGTTGGATGGGGTTACTGGGTTATGGGGATAGGGTGGAGGTGCGGGGTTGGGAAGGGTGCTCTTTCCAAGAGCCGGTGCAGGCTCGATGGGCCGAATGGCCGCCTTCTGCACTGGAAATTCTATGAATCTATGCCTGATCGGAGACTTCAATACCTTTTACCCAGCAGCTACACTATCCCCATAACCCTTTCCCATGATAGTTAATCAGAAATCTAGCAATCCTACATTGGACATACTCACTGACTGAGCTTCAACAGAGATTCACAACCCTCTGCATGAAGATATTTCCCCTCATCTTGTTCCTAAGTGACTTCGCCGTCATTTTGAAGTCGTGTCCCCTGGTTCTAGACTCCCAAACCAAGGGAAACATCTTTCCTGCATCTACCCTGTCTAATGCTTTAAGTATTTTGCAGGTTTCAATGAGATCGCCTCTCACTCTTTGAAACTCTAGAGAAACACAGGCCCAGTTTGCGCAATGAACCACCATCACCGCCCGGAACAGGTCTGGTGAACCTTCGAGGCATTCCCTCTGTTGTAATAACATCCTTTCCGAGGTAAGGGGACCAAAGCTACTAAAAGTGGTAGTTAAATGAAGCAGGAAATAATGAGACAGCATGTTTTCGCTGTAAAGATAGCACGCACCTAAACAGAAGTGAATTAATTGTTAACGTTAAGTGGTGGCAATTAATGCATTTTTGGACTCGATGCATTACTACTGCTCAAGTGCAATGCAATTTAAACCAATTACATTTGTGTACATTAGCAGGAGAAAGGATTTAGTGTCAGTCAGGTGC
Source organism: Scyliorhinus torazame (assembly GCF_047496885.1). NCBI lineage: Eukaryota > Metazoa > Chordata > Chondrichthyes > Carcharhiniformes > Scyliorhinidae > Scyliorhinus > Scyliorhinus torazame. The sequence continues at coordinate 8,610,112 of NC_092724.1, forward strand.
ATTAAAATGCTGCAGTTTCTCTCGAGGACTCTTCCAGCTCACCATAGGAACAGGCAAAAGCCATTTAAAGCTCTGGAACCTGCTCCGCCCAAGGCGACATGCCAGCCCAGATTTTTCCCTTTCGGCTTCATGTTCGGGCCTCGCAGGATGTAATTTGTTCCAGATTTCTCTCCTCTCGTCATACCCTGATCAAAGTTGGTGTCCGCGTACGTACTGTCCAAAGCTGGAACGATGCAGATGGGCAGACACCGAGCCCCGAGGCAACAGCACTGTAGAAGTGGCTGGCACCACTTGCTACACAGTTGGGGTGGTTGAGGGTTGCAGGTGGGGTGCGGCGATTCTGCCCCAGAGTGGTCCGGGCCAGTGGGGTACTTCGAGGTTGTGTTTTAGGGTGGGGGGGGGGGGGGGGGGGGGAGTTGGAGAGAGATGTGGCAATGGCCAGGACTGAGCCCAGGGGTTGGCTCTCCAGTGAAGTTTGCATCCGACCTGGGATGGGCGGTGTCCGGGAGGCTTAAGGTTTGGGTGCTCTGGGCAGGGGCAGGTTAGAGGCTTGGTTGAGGGAGAGCTGGAAGCAGCCTGCTCCATTGTCCCCCACGTGCCACAATCCTCTCTCTCTCTCTTTCCCCCCCCTACCCCCCTCTCCCCTCGTTCCTTAATATTTATCCTCTTAGAGTTTGTCACCTTTCAAATTATCCTAATTCCTATTCCAACTCCTTAGCAGACCTTCTCGAGTTGCCAGCTCCACTGGTACAACTTTAGCACTGATGCAGTTTTTGTCAAACTTTTCCCTGATATTATTTCACCATAGGCAGGTTGCTGCAACGCGAACACCGGTGGACATCGGCCTGGTAAATATATATCCAGCTACTTGGCTATTCCAAGGAGATAGCTTGCTGCGCTTTCTCGCAGAGTGAAAGACTTGAAGACCTTGGACTCCTGCAAGGCAACATTCAATTCACAATCGTCACAGTGGGACACAAAGTACAAATAAAACAGTCCATTTCAACAACAAAGTGCACCCGGCCCTCGAGGCAGGCAGACCTCATTATGCAGCAGGCATGGATACCCATTGGGAAACTGGACGGAGAATTTGTTGACTTGTCATGGGTGATCAATTAGGAACCGTTGATTACAAGAACTGTCCTTTCCCTCCTGATCTGCCTCCAACATCCTCCACAATTGTCAGGAGCCACATGACTATTTTTACCGTATAAATATCTGCCGCGTGTTTGTGCAAGCTCTCAATGAATCAACCACAAATAATCACAACATCATCTTGGAGGAAGATGGTCCATCAGCTCATTCCAAACCCTGCTGTATTCCTATTATTGCAGCGCCAACTAAGTTGGATGATGACAGCCGTGATAATCAGCAAGTCTCGAATTTTCTAGCAGGCTATAGAATGGTATAGAAAGTACACAATAGGAAATGGACTACATAAACACCTTCCTGAAAATCTTACAAGAGACTGATCTGTTTGCTCCCAGGGCTGTATCCTCTTGGGGCCTTGGTCTCCCATTAGACCCTCCATTGAACCCAGAGAAACTTTTAAAATCCAGTGGTTGAAAACAGAACATTTTTAAAAATTGATACGACGGCAGATGTGGACCAATCTGAAGCACTCCTCTGAACTAGGCAAAATAATAATGTTTGCCTCTTGAATCAGAAGGCTGCAGCTCCTCAGCACTGCACCAAACTGTTGCCTCCAAGCGCTGAGTGCTGTTTTTCAGAAGGGTCATTAAACAGAGTCCAGATAGATACAAAATCTCACATGTAGCTATTGCGAGGAATTCTGCTGTCTGACATCTAACCACTTAAAAGTCAACTGCTGGTTTATCTCATTCGTGGTTTGTGGGGCCCGTCCATTCAGTAATCCACACCCGTGTTTCACCAAACGGGGTGCAACCATGGCTCAGTTAGGTGTTGCAGGTCCGGGTTTGTGGGACCTTACTGTGTGCAAATTGGCTTCCCTTCAGAACAACGATGACTGCTTTTGCAACACCATGGCAAATGAATGACCAGGTCATATATATCAGGCGATAGTTGAACGATGGATGCTGATCAAGGGACATCAGATCCTGTTGTTTCTATCATGGGATTGGTAACATCCACCTGGTTCACTGGGACATATAGAGCCTCAGATAAAGGATGGATAACGCTCCAAACTAGACCCTAGTTGCTGCTGAACTATTGTCCCCACTCATTCAAGTAAGTCCCCCACTCATCCAAGTCCCCAACCCATTGGGCAGCACGGTGGCGCAGTGGTTAGCATTGCTCCCTCACGGCGCCGAGGCCCCAAGTTCGATCCCGACTCTGGGTCAGTGTCCGTGTGGAGTTTGCACATTCTCCCAGTGTTTGCGTGGTCATAAAAAAAAAGTCCCCAACCCATCCAGATTATGCTAGTAAAATAGTTTTCCAAGGGAAACATCAATGTTCTGACTCCAAGCGGTTGAATGCAAAACCCATGTGAATTCTTTGTAATTATTGGACGGATTTGGGGAGAAGATTAGATGTAGATATATTTACAATACTTCTCCGGTTTTAAATACTCAACATTAGAATTTGAAATGAATGGTTTAGCAGACACCGTGAAAACAGAAGTGTGAAGGGTTAACATAACTGTTCATTATATTTCACATTTAAAAAGAATGAGACTTTACACACCAGTTGGAACTAATTCAGTCCCAGTCCAGGAGAAACAGGCTAATGAGAAACCCACTTGCTGAGCAAAACCTTTGGTTTATCTGATCATTAAGCAAACACCATTAAAGTGCTTACGGATCCTGGTTGGCAGTAATAGGTCCAGCAAATACATAAGATTTAAAGCTATTAATCTATAACAGCCTGTCCGTATTAGTGATAAGAGGGTATAAAATAAGCCCATTAAAAATATTTCTTTGACTTGCGTTCCTGCCACATGTGCACTGAAACATTGAGCTTTACGTCCCTGATGCATTTATCACGAGAGGTCATTGCTGCACTGTTCAATTGGCTGTTAGGCCTCAGGACCTTGGAGAATCGGAAATTAACCCACCGTAATCTCATCAAAATAAAGGCTATTGTCTTCAGCTCCTATCAACACTTCAACAGGCCTCTTGTCTGCCCATGATCAGCAGGCATCGACTAGTTGGCAACCACAGGGATCTGCACTAGGACCCCAACTGTTCACATTATATATTAATGATCTGGACGAGGGAACTAAATGCATTATCTCCAAATTTGCAGATGATACAAAGTTGGGTGGGAGGGCGAGCTGAGGAGGATGCAGAGATGCTTCAGTGGGATTTGGACAGGCTGCGTGAGTGGACACAAGCATGGCAGATGCAGAAAATGTGGATAAATGTGAGGTTATCCGCTTCGGTAGCAAAAATAGGAAGGCTGATTATTGGTGTCCTCGTGCATCAGTTGCTGAAAGTTAGCGCGTGGGTACAGCAGGCAGTAAAGAAGGTAAATTGTATGTTGGTCTTCATAGCGAGAGGATTTGAGTTCAGGAATAGAGATGTTTCACTGTAATTGCATAGGGCATTAATGAGGCCACACCTGGAGTAATGTGCGCAGTTTTGGGTCCCTATCTGAGGAAGGATGTTCTTGCTATGGAGGGAGAGCAGCGAAGGTTTCCCAGGCTGATTCCTGGGATGGCGGGGCTGTCATATCAGGAGAGACTAAATCGGTTAGGATTATATTCATTGGAGTTTAGCAGAGAGGGAGGGGATCTCATAGAAACGTACAAAATTCTAACAGGATTAGATAGTAGATTCAGAAAGAATGTTCCCGATGGTGGGGGGAGTCCAGAACTAGGGGTCATAGTTTGAGGATAAGGAGTAAACCTTTAGGACTGAGGCGAGGAGAAATTTCTTCACCCAGAGGGGGGTGAATCTGTGGAATTCGCTACCACAGAAAGTAGTTGAGGCCAAAACATTGTGTAATTTCAAGCAGGAATTAGATAGAGCTCTTGGGGCTAAAGGGATCGAGTGATATGGGGGGGAAGGCGGGATCAGGGTATTGAACTTGATGATCAGCCATGATCATAATGAATGGCAGAGCGGGTTTGAAGGGCCGAATAGCCTCCTGCTGCTTCTATTTTCTATGTTTCTATGACCAACAATTGTGCCACTCACTGCCTCCCACCACAGTGCTTTGAAGGTCGAGGTGGTCAAAATAGTACCAAACAGCTCAATCTCAAGTTGAAGGCGGTTTGGATGATGGGCTTTGACACCATAGGATGTAAGGGAGCGAGGAGTGCAGAGACAGCCAATGTTGTGGTGTTGGCAGAAGATAACCTTGGTGACAGGATGGATGCGTGATGCAAAGCAGAATTTCAGAGAATGTTGGAGATTCCACACCTCCTAACTGGTACAAATCAGGACACCAGAGATCACATTGGGCAGATTCTCCACTCCCATCGGCCTGTCTTCTCGGAGCTCTGTCCAGGTATTCCATATTGGAAAGTACCCGAGTACGATTGCCCTGCGAGGGGAGATTCAGGTTCAGCTGCAAGATTCCAACATTTGACCAGTTAGCCAACACTCAAGGGTATCTCATTCAGAACGTCCACAGTGCCAAGTGGTGACCCAATACGAGTCAACCCTTCCAGGGAAGGAAGGAATGTAACTTGGGTGGAGAGAGGCGAGAAAGAGAACACAAAAATAGTCTGCTTTCTTTTTGTTCAGCTAGTAGCCCCGATTAATCATTTTGTTGTGGGTTCTGCCGACTTAGTCCACCTCCAACATCCATCTATACCCAGCTCCAGTAGTGTTCCTGGAAAGGAGGCATTAGCATACTGGCTCCTTTTCTAACCCGAGGGGCCCAGTGTAACTTCACCACAGCTACCAGCTGATTCATCACAAACTGAGGATTAAATGTGTGGCACAGGAGCATTTAACAACTGAGTTAATACAGCATGCTGTAACTCTCTGGGCAGAATATATATTACCCATTAAATGGGACTCAGAGGCCAGTATAGCGACAAAACATCACAACCAGGCTCCAAATCCTAGCAATGAGTATAATTCCACACGAGGTTTGACAGTGTACACAAAAACTGCAATAAGCAGGAAGGATTTAAGAGGCAGGCATTTCTTGCAGTGTTAAACTTTTCCAATGAGTTCAGGGTAAGCTCCGAGTTGTGTGCACGTGTGTTGATGGCCACGTACGTGTCAGTGCATGGGTGTGTGTTTCTAAGTTTCAACTCATCAATTGCGTTCTATATGTTCCAAGTGTTTCAGCTCAAGTCCATTCTGATTGACAGTACAAGCAACGTGCCACCACAAGAAGCTCTCAACACCAGTAGACCACAACAACTTTTTATATCGCCCCACATTGCAAAGTGCTTCACAAGAGAATTATAAAAGTATGCCGAGTCCCCTCCGGAGATATCAGTGCCAGGTGACCAAACACGTGATCAGGGTGGCAGGTTTTGAGGAATGTTTTATATCGCCCCACATTGCAAAGTGCTTCACAAGAGAATTATAAAAGTATGCCGAGTCCCCTCCGGAGATATCAGTGCCAGGTGACCAAACACGTGATCAGGGTGGCAGGTTTTGAGGAATGTTTCAGGGGAAATATGAGATGGAGAGGCCGGGAGGTGCAGGAAGGGAATTCCAGAGCTTGGGGTTTTGGCTACTGAAGCCACTGCCACCAATGGTGCCATAATTATGGCTGGACAAGATTAGAGAGAGGGGGGAGGGATGAGGATGTAGAGGGATTTAAAAACCTTGGCAAAAACTTTAAAATCTAGCTGTTGCTTGACTTGGAGCCACTGTTGGCCAGGAGTGGGTGATAGGAGAACGGGACTTCCTGCGAGGCGAACTGCAGGCAGAGGTGCAGACGACCCCGAACGTATGTGGAGGGTCGGGTGTGGGAGACCAGCTAATAGCACGTTGCAATAGTCAAGTCTGGAGGTAAGGTGTGGAGGAGCAGGGCCATGAACCGGTTGGTTAGCAGGAGGCAGAGTAAAGAGTGTGCCCACGGCCAGAGAGCGTGCACGTACCCAAACACCAATTTCTGAAAGCTGCAGCAAGAACGAACGAGAGCCTTAACAAATAAAGAAAAGCAATGAATGCGTGCCTGAACTGTACCAGGGAATGGGGAGTAAATTGACAGATTAAAGAGCTCACCTATCAATCAACAGGCCCAACCACAATCCTTCAGCACACCAGCCATTACTAAACACCGAGCAATCCTCTCTGAAATTAAAGGGTCAATGGTTTGGGATTTCATTGTTGATTTGTGAGCCAGGCAGCAGCTCTCCTTTTAGCTGCACACAATATTGGTTGGGTGGTCTTGCTCATCCAGAGGAAAGGGGATTTTCACAGATTAAAGCGGTCCAGCTCTTGCTGGCTGTGCTCACATCAAAAACTACCAGGTCAGGTTTTTTTTTTAAAGAAAGGCTCGTGTTTAAGGCAATAAAAACACATGCTTCTTTAACATCAGCAGCAGTCTGTGCCTCTCTGCATAGACACACTTGCAGGTTAAAATGTGCCATGTTCTGAGGCCTTGTGGAAGTATTAGTTATATAAAAAGGAAAACTTGGAATTTATATGATACTTTTCACGACCACTGGATGTAAAATGCTTTTGAATTATTCCATTGAACGGATTTTTCTTTTTGAAGTGTAGTCACTTTGTCATGTAGGGAACTCGGCAGCCAATTGTGCGCACAGCAGGATCCCAAAAACCAGCATGTGTTCATGGCCAGATAATCTGCTTTCGTCGTGCCTCGGAATGGGACTCAAACCCAGAATCTTGTGACCTGGTGTCACCAAATAGGCCATGGTGGACACCTTCTGAAATGTCTTGCGCTGCCAGCTTAAAATTGAAATGGTACCTTATAGGTTGCTAAACATTACACTACCTATAGGTTTTGCCATTTACCACTTCATTGGGGAAAACGGTAGCCCACTGGACTAGTACATCAGAGGCCCGGCTTATGCTCCGAGGACATGGGTTCAAATCCCACTACAGCTGCTGAATTTGAATTCAGCTAATAAATCTGGAATATAAAGCTAGAATTGAAAGCTAGCCTCAGTAATGGTGACCGTGAAATTATCATTGTTGTACAAACCCACCTAGTTCACCAATGCCCTTCAGGGAAGGAAATTTTCCGCCCGTAGCTGGTCTGGCCTGCACCCGAGTCCAGACGCACAGAAATGTGTTTGACTCTTAACTGCCTCCCTGAAATGGCCGAGCAAGGCACTCCGTTCAAGGGCAACTGGGGGTGGACAACAAATGCTGGCCCAGCCAGAGACGCCAGTGAAAGAAAAAAAAAAAATAGTTCAAGCTCATTCACCCCCTTTTTTCAAAATTGAGAAAATCTAAGTGAAGGCCAAGGCGCACAATCAAGGTTGAACATCTGGAAGTTAACAAGGAATACCCTAATCCCAATCAGGTGCTCCCAGCAAGAAAGGATGTGGACATGCAGTTCCTGTTTTTTTTCCATCTATTAAATTTGAGAGAAAAAAAAGGTTGCTCTCGACTAGTGCTCCCTGTAACCATCTGCTACTTGCCAGGAGTGCCTGATTGATGAATAAGTCCTTCGATAAATCTGGAAGTAGGCGAGGCCAGAAGAGGGCCTAGAAAAAACCTGACGACGATCATCGGAGGGTGAGAAAATGGAAAGTAGAAGGGGAGGGGGGGGGGGGGGGAAGAATGTACACAAAGACGTTCGACAGCTTTGAGGTTGCTGGTAAAGAATAGGATGAGAGCTGCGAACAGCGCAAACAATCTCTGCTTGGCACAGCGAGGGTTGAGAAGCGGGAACACCAGGTGGTCGGGTATGCCTGGAGTTCAAGAGGAACAAGTGGAGAGGAAGAAGACAGAAAATGTTGGACAAGCGGAACTGGTCCTGCAGCATCTGTGGAGAGAGGATCAAAGCTGACGTTAGGAGAGCTCTGAAGAAGGATAATACGGACTCGAATCGTTAACCCCGTTTCTCGCTCCACAGATGCTGCAGAACCTGCAGGGTCTGTCCAGAATTTTCTGTTCTGGTTTCCGATTTCCAGCACCTGCAGTATTTTGCTTCTATTTCAGTCCAGGGGAAGACTGGCCAGCGTTGTGTTTTTATTTAAAAACGGCCAAGTGAGGTTGTGACGGACAATGTAGCAGTAGAAAAAAAAACAGGCGCATTCAGCAACAAGTAAATTGAACACATCAATCCTGGCTGGCAGGAAAGCACAGTTCGGTGCCATGACAACCACTTGGTTTGCCAATAAAACCCGACAGAAAAGCAGCAAATGACCGAGCAATTGAAGAATTATAGTAATATACATGCTTATGCTCGAGGTGCACAGTGTTCGCCCACCACACCGTATCCCAGACTTTGTGAGGAGGAACGCAATGAGCTTAGCATTAACCTCTCACCCCCGTGGGCTAGAAACTAGGATTGGGCATTATACAAGGGAGGGAAATTCAGGGCTACAGTTCTTGGGCTATCTGGTTACAAACTCTGGTTGCACGTAACCCCTTCTGTGCTCAAAACATTCTATGACATTGCTCCTTCAGCTGCCCAAACAAAGCCTTTGCGACCCCATCTCCAATATTTTGACAAATAAACAAAAAAAAAAGTGCGAAGTGAATGTTCTTCGAACTTTTCTCTCGAGTGGCTCACGGCAAGGGATTAAACTTTAATGCTTGGAGATTTGGGGACTATCCTGAAGGGTTGGCAACAGGTCTGTGCTACTTCGTTTCAGGAACACAGGGCTTGTGGGGGGAGGTCATTTGGGACTCCATGTTGCTTGGGAAACGTTCTCCATAGATTGTAATTCCTCCAATTGGCTGATGGTCACATTGCAATAAAAGAATAACTCGTGCAAAGCAACGCCTTGGACATGGATGGAATTTAAAACGCCATGGAAAGTACTTCACGAAAATACCAAGCGTGCCGAGCAGTAGTTCAAATGTAAAAGGGCTCCAATGCCTTTTCGGAAACACAAGCGGAATACAATGAGGAACAGACCCACGAGAACATTATACACAAGCGGACTGCAACTCACAGCAGGTGGCTATAAAGTAGAGTAAAGTCGCCATAGTCCCAGATGACCATAGGCTGCTATCCCCTTTTGAGGGGGGGGGGGGGGGAAGAGCTGGCCGATGGCGATTTAACCCGAGGGTCACCACACCTCAGGCAAGGGGCAAAGTTGAGAAGGGGGGGGGCCTTCACAAATAAGCTCAGCCGGTACGGGTATTGAACCCGCGCTGCTGGACTCGCTGTGCATCCTCAACCAGCTGTCCAGCCAATTAAGCGAGATGTCCATTACGCCACCGCTGGGCATCAATGGCCCAAAGCAGGGGGAAATTCTGGCCCCCCACAGGAATGTGCCGTCAGCACGGGGATAACCTCCTGTGCAGAGTAAAGATGGGGAGATTGCAGCAATACCCATGTCAAGTGGCTCTCCTGGTGGAGTAGACGATGCCACCCAACAAGGTGGCGGCACACGCACGCACAAGCCCAATGTCCGAGACAGCAATAGGGAGGTGTAAAATATACTCGAGCAGACTAGCAGTTTGCCGTGCAGCAAGGGGCTTCTGAGAGTTAACGAGTTAATGCTTCTGGGTTTTTTTTCTACCCCCCTCCCTCTGTCCAGACCTCTTCCAATCAATTCACCCTGTGCATAATAAGGCTCTCTCAGCAATTGCTGCATCCATAACTCTGCTCAATACAGCTGACCTCTCAGCAAAGTGAACCCAATTTACCACTCATTATGTGCGCTGCACCACCTAATCCTCTCGGAGACTTCACAGTCAGACCAGCGGGCCGGGTAGATCACTCACTGGTAATTGACAGCAGTCTCATTCTTTTCAAAATGGGCGTCTGATTCAACGCTCTTGAAATAAGATAGGATCAGTGAGCTGTCAAACTCGTCATGGGGCTGCCTCAGATGGCCTGTTGTGCCACGTTTTCCCGCACAGACGCAGACTGCAATTAAATCATTGCAGTGTCGGATTCTCTTAGCAACTTTCAAATTAATGGCCGCGCTTTCAGTTGTACAGCCGGAGGTGGCTGCAAGGCAATAAAAAAAATTACAATTGGAAAAATTCATAACCACAAAAAACGGCAATGACATACTGCCAATCTGTTTCTGAAGGTGAAGACGGGGTTAATATTTCATGTCAGGGAGCATGATGAATTAGCAAAAACTCAAGCCACATGGTTTTCCAGAGTGAAAAATAATCAATTTGAAAGTTACATTCTTCATTATATTGTTAATTGGGGCTGATGTTGAAAGGATTCAACAAGTTCCCCTTTCTCAAGAAAAGCAGCTAAAACGTAACTGATTTTCTGTTGGATAATCTGTTTACCGGGCTGCTTAAAGGTGATGCTAAAAATGTGAAATCGAAAGGATTATTCAAGGAAACAGTCGCACAATATGCAAGGCAAGGAGACATGGGTACACACAGGCAAGTCCTGGATGGATGTCTGGAATGATTCCCCCTCGAGGGCGGCATGTGGCGCAGTGGTTAGCACTAGGACTGCGGCGCTGAGGTCCCAGGTTCGATCCCCGCCCTGGGTCACTGCCCGTGTGGAGTTTGCACATTCTCTGCATGTCTGCGTGGGTTTCAACCCCACAATCCAAAGATGTGCAGGTTAGGTGGATTGGCCACGATAAATTGTCCATTAATTGGAAAAATAAATAAATAAATAATAAAAAAGGAATGATTCCCCCTCAGGTGGCACGGTGGTAACACAGTGGTTAGCACTGCTGCCTACGGCACGGAGGACCTGGGTTCGATCCTGGCCCCGGGTCACTCCCGTCCGTGTGGTGTTTGCACATTCTCCCCGTGCCTGCGTGGATTTCACCCCCACAACCCAAAGATATGCAGGGTAGGTGGATTGGCCAAGCTAAATTGGCCCTTAATGGGATAAAAATAATTGGGTACTCTCAACCTTTTAAATAAATGACCCCCCCCCAAAAAAAGTCTCCAAATGGTCCCCTGCAATGGTCTTGAGGGCAGGGTGATGGAGGCACTAACACTACAAGAGGTAGGTGGATATTATGTAGGGTGGGGGGGGTGGGAAATTTAAAAACTTCATATGCTGATCGAGCAAGTTAATGTAAATAACGGGGAGGTATTGGTGTGGATCTTAAACACCAACATTCGGTCTGTTTTGTCCACGGAAACTCTCGTTCTATGTAACACCATCCTTTGAAAACTTGCGGTAAAAATGCAAGGTGCCATGGTATTTAACCAAGGTTGCCGTGGTAAGTGACACAAAATACCAGTGCAAGCGGCTAAATACATGTATTAAACGGAGAAACACGTGAAGCGGTAAGAAAACCTTAAATGATTAACTGGAAACAAAAGATATTAATTCCACTGAAAACAAAAGATATTCATTATGAACGATGTTTACTTTTCCACTTGTTTAATAGATTTAAGCATTTAGGCCAAAAAGAAGATGGACGATTTGTACACATTTTAACTTGATTATGAATCTGAATCATTGAGCCTGGAGAGATGCTCGATGCAAGTTAACTTGCGTCAACATCTTGGCGTATTTCCAATTGTTAAAATTCACATTTCCAGTTTCAATAAAACTGACCAAAGATCCCACGTCTTCTGCGACCGTGTTGTTGTATGTTGGTTGTGACTGGCTGAGGACTGCTTGAAGAGATAGGTCTGTACAATAACTGGTTTATTGGATGGAGATAACTATTTAAAGATGTACAAAACCACAGACGTTATTCAGTCTAAGCCATGAGCTTTCTCATTCTCGACTCTTGGTCATGTGTCTCTTACATCATCATGTTTCTCCAGCCCCACACATTAACCCTTTCAACCCCGAATACCCTAATAATCACACGGACTGCTTACACCATGAAGAGCCCCCAATCCCTCGTTTCACAGCCTGTACAATGCCTATCCACACTCCAGATGGGCTTATTCCAACTCAAACATATTCAAGGGATGGGCAATAAATGCTCGTCATCCAGCGATGCCTACATTCCGTAAATGACTATTAAAAGAGCAAAGATGTGCACGTTAGGTGGATTGGCCATGTTAAATTGCCCCTTGGTGTCCAAAGATGTTTAGGTTAGATGGGGTTACTGGGATAGGGCAGGGGGGTAAGCCTTTTCGGGAGCTCTTCCAAAGGTTCAGTGCGGACGCAATGGGCCGTATGGCTTTCTTCTGCACTGGAGGAATTCTAGGATTTTTAAAAAAATCATTGCTACACAGAACACCAAAACAAGGGAGAGGTCATTAGAAATGTTATTATGGCATTTTGTACCATCAATATGTGCCCTGGTTAAATAGGTAGAGATGCCCTGCTTCAAGTCAAAACTATATCCCATAAAGAAGATGGCCTCAACTGTACTCACTTCCCTTTCTTACTGCCAATGTTCTACTGGGGCTGCTGATGCAGTGTGCACCAGGGTAATCAGTAATTGACAGCTAGCAGATCTACTGGGTGTTTGATCGTTTCTGCACCATAGCTGGGAAAAAGTATTCCATTCACCAGAAGCCCAGCATGTCACCGTTGCACACATAGCATTAAAATCACAAGATTCCTAACATTTGGAGATTTGCCACATGGTGTGACCAGAGTACCTCAGCATCACCACAATTCTCTCCGGCCCGCTCCACATGGTGGGCAGCCAGTTAGCTAGAAGGCTAGAGTGCATTGCAGAATACTGCCAACAGCATGGGTACTGGCCATGGTAGCTCATGGATGCCTGCCTTGTTGCTTGGCAACACAGCTTACGTGGAGTGGTGTCCTGTTCTGGGTCCAGACCACAATCCCTAATTTGGTTAAGATCCCAGGCCAGAATCCAACAATCTGCATTTGGTAAAGCTGTGACGAAATGACATTGCGCCACAGTGATAACACTGACCAGTAGACAGCTTTTTTTAAACTTTAAAAAAACTTTAATTTGGACACAGAATTAAGCACATTAGCAACAAAGCTTTACAGTTAACAGTTACAACATCTTAACTTGCTTCCCGAAACCTGCCTCTACATTCCAATTAAGCAACCCATATATTTCAAATACCACTTGTTAACAACCAGGTTTTACTTGCTTAACTTGGTGCAGAGTCTTTGGAGAGTGAAACCTTTGGTTTTTAATGAGCAAGCGGAAAACCTTCTGCTCAGCCTATAGCTCTGAAAGCAACTACTTTGGCTAGGCAGGCCTGGCTCCTCCCCTCAGCCGCACTAGCGGCTCTTAAAAGCATACAGCATTCTTTTGTCTCGTTACAAGATGTGCCTTGATTTGTTTAACCAGGCTCAAACGGTTACAACATTACATTGGCTCTCAGGTAAAATGCTTTTAATATCTATTAGCAAAACACGTCCCCTGCAAGAATCATGGAATACCTCACTTTTAATCACAGCTCGAGCAGACACAATGTCTGTATTTTAACCAAGGTTTTAATAATAATACTGCAGAAATACAAAGTATAACAATTTCTGATATTCATCACATTCCCTCCAGCTGTGAAACTAATGGTCTCGCTCTCTAATGGAATGAGATATCTATTTCTTCAAGATCTATGGCTATTTTTTTTAATTTAAAGTGCCCAATTCTTTTGTTTTCAATTAAGGGGCAATTTAGCGTGGCCAATCCACCGATCCTGCACATTTTTGGGTTGTGGGGGTGAGACCCACGCAGACATGGGGAGAATGTGCAAACTCCACACAGACTGTGATCCGGGGCCGGGATCGAACCCGGGCCCTCAGCGTTGGAAGCAGCAGTGCTAACCACTGTGCCACCCAAAGATCTATGTCTAATTACCAACATTCCTCAGGAGGCAGAGTTGCTTTCGAAGTGGAGTGGAATAATACAAGAGGTGCTGAAACTGAAGGCCATATAAAAAAATACATTTCTCCCACGCAATCATTGTAACAGGCCTAGCTTCCATTTACCACCCAAATTTCTTCTTTATCCTCCAGTGGTTGAGTCTTCCAAAGAGATAGTTGTGCCTCAAGCGTGTGCCTCAAGCAAAATAAAAAGCAGGGAGAGTTCCAATAGCCTCCAGTCCCTAACATTCGGCACTCGGATTGCTGAGCCGACTTTTGGGAATATTACTTCCGTCATCAGGTTTGTTGGTGTCAGAGTGGCATGGTGATGCAGTGGTCAGTACTGTTGCCTCAAAGGGCAGCGCGAGGTGGCGCAGTGGTTAGCACTGCTGCCTCACGGCGCCGAGGTCCCAGGTTCAATCCCGGCTCTGGGTCACTGTCCGTGTGGAGTTTGCACATTCTCCCCGTGTCTGCGTGGGTTTCGCCCCCACAACCCAAAGATGTGCAGGCTAGGTGGATTGGCCATGAGAAAAGGTTTTTAAATTACAACGTTCTTAGTGACAGAAGGCAATACTGACATCCCACGATGGGATAAATAACTCATGAGGATTGCTTTAGAAAGGCTTTCTGGAATTCCTGGATACACACACACTTGCACATGTACAGACACACACGGGTGGCTAGAAATGCAGAGTGTGCAGGGATAGGGGAGACTGGGTCACCTGACAGAATGAAAAAGCTTTACTTTGGACTCAAGGATTGTTCCTTCTTCAAGATCACTGGGTTATGCGATGAAGCACAGCCGGGGGTCCAGTTACTCCAAGCTTCCATTTACTACCAAACACGTTTATTAATGAAACATTACCAAAATCTTCTTTCATTCACGCAGTTATGTCATACTTCACCGCACTGCAATGTTGCAAATCATACAAGAAAGGACGGTGACGGACAAGTGTCCACCATTTCCAAACTGCAATTTCCAAGGCCTTTTTTGTGGGTGCACGATGAGTGGGTGCACGATGAGTGCTCAGTGTTGGTCGAGGGAGAAACATGTACCGTGGGGCTGAGAAAACAAGGTCTTCATCAGCCATTGCCACATGATCTTGAATGTCTAACTAAACCACTGGACTGGGCAGAGGCTGTCTGATTGCCTTACATTCACATTATTCACCTAGGTTTGGGCGTTGTCAAGTGCATATATTAATACACAATATATCTCCATTGTATCTTTTCCTGTTGGTCATGGCTGCTGTGATTCATCAATTTAAAGAGCTGGGCTTTGTTCCCCTTCATGTACCCAACAGCAACATTAGTGTCCAATGCCCAAGCCACAATGCTTAGAATTGTTCTTGATGCAATGGCCGACTTCCAACAAACCCACTCAGTTTCCCCCCCAGAAGATTACAAGAGAAGACCAAAAGTCCCATCTCCGCAAAATTCCTTTATCTGCTGTACACAAGGTCTGAGAATCGAGCCTCGTAGTATCTCTTTGCATCTCCTCTCCACCCCCCGCCCCCCCACTCCCCACCCAGAGAGGCAGGAGCAGTCAATAGAACACAGATTGCTGGGGTGTTAAGTAAAGCTTCAGAGATAATAATAACCTTTCTTACTGCCACAAGTAGGCTGACATCAACACTGCAATGAAGTTACTATGAAAAGCCCCTAGTCGCCACATTCCGGTGCCTGTTCGGGTACACGGAAGGAGAATTCAGAATGTCCAATTCACCTAACAAGCATGTCTTTCGGGACTTGTGGGAGGAAACCGGAGCACCCGGAAGAAACTCACGCAGACACGGGGAGAACGTGCAGATTCCACACAGACGGTGACCCAAGCCGGGAATCGAACCTGGGACAATACATGGGCCAGCAAGGATATGAAGGTCACAGCTGAAGTTTGGAGGAGCAGAAAATGACCCTGTGTCAAATTATGAGCACCCTCCTGCCCCAACAAATTAATATGTGGATGCCAAAAGCTGGCTTGCTTACCAAATGGGAGAGTTCAAGTGGATTTGTGAAGTGAATGTCGAGTAGACAAGACTCCCTCAAAACTACATCAATGCTCTTTTGATAGAGGAGCGGTCACTGGTAACAGAACAGTGTGGGACCATTCCCATGGGACACTGGGTGACTCGGATTTCCCATAAAGCCAGTATGCTCCCAAGTGAAACTCTGACCTTGTTTCACGCAAAATTTTTAAATGCCCGAAAAAAAAAACACGAGACAATTTCAGGGACAGCTACTATCTTTCGATAACTTTGCTAAATTCAGCTTTTTGCCGCCTGCACATAACCAGATTGATCCGTATTGACAGACCAACCCGTCACTGTGATGTTGATGCCATGAATTACAGACTCCCTGGAGAGCACCACTCAGCTGGGTAACACACTCCTGTACCACAACTTGTGGGCCCGAAGAACTAATGATTGGATATTGATTCCAGCCTATTAATGGAATCAGAAATGATAGAAGCACTGTAACATGAGCAGCAAGAATATTTAACAGCTGGAACCTTGAAAGATTGCAACAACTAAGCGATCAAGAGAACCCATCAAATTTTGTGATCCCAGTTGTTCTTGTAAAGATTTCAGCTATTGTCAGAATTGGGGTGTTAAACTTTACAATTACAGCATTTAAGAGTCTCCCTTTTTTCGTGGACAAAGGGTCTTATTTAGCAAAATAACGGGCACAAAAAGGTTTTGTTCTGGGCCCGTTTCCAAACCCAGACTTGACGATGCTTTGGCAGTGCACGCCCAATCAGAGAAACCCAAAGTCTGGCCCCTCAGATCTCATCCATATATTTGGGGCGCAGTCACCGCAAACAGCTCACGTGATGAAAAAGATCAATTTTCCTGGCCGTGAAGTCAGGAGAGCGACCTCTCAAGGAAGCTCTGTTGCTGCCATGGGCAGAGTAGGCCCGCTGCCCATCATGGGTAACTTGTTTTATACCCACACTGTGCACCAACGACTGGGCTGGTGTTGAGATCCATGGAATTGGTCTTGGTTGCATCTGCCATTTACTGTGCAGTGAGATTTGTTCGACCAGAGTTTGCCTGTTAATTAACATGTACCTCATATCAACCCCGAATGTTAAGAGCACAAGATAGATATTGTAAAATGTTTTACCTTTGACCTTGTATAGTGAAGGTTATTTTTATTTGTTTAAAACTTTTGGAATCTTATGGCTTGATTCTCTTTGCAAGTGACTTGAATATCAAACTCTACTTTAAACAAAAGGTTACTGACCCCTAACCAGATCGTACCAAATGTGTGTGTGTCTGGTCCAGATATTGGGGAATCATTATAATAGAGAAAGGGCATGGGGTTTCCAGGATGCAATAAATGCCAGTTCATTGAGGGCTGCCAACGTTTCTATTTGGATGGCAGCTGGTTCGGATTCTGTTGCGGCCATTCACACATCCTCCAAGCCTATCTTCAGTTTAGTTCTTTCCCCAAAATATACTTTCATCTGATTTTTCAATTACTTATAATTAACACCACAAAGTAAAATAAAGTAACCAATGCAAAACATGTACAGTACAGAACAAGAATTATTGCAAATATAGGAACGAGCAAGATAGGATCGATTTATACCGAAGGAACTAGCGGCTCCAGTTTTCAAACCAGATTAATCCAATAACAAATTGCGGGTGAAGGAGGATAAGGTCATACAAGTGCGAAGAGATAACCGTTCAGGTCGCACACCTTCATGTATTGCGAGATCAAGACTATCGAAATGGAATGGCTCATGGAAAACCCAACAGGAGCAAGTCAGACAAGGTGCAGCCTATACATTTATTCTGTTTTTTTATTAATCCCATTACCACCCCATTTTGCCTTGCACCATCATATTTTATCACTCCTGCCTTCAGAGACCTTCCACATTTGTTCTCAACTACATCCACCCAGCCACGTTTCCTTGTCTTTGTCCTTATTTAAGACCCTTTATGGCAGCTTCTCCCCAGGCTAGGTTTGTTGAATCATTAAAAGAACATTGTTCCACACCAGTCATTAAATGTGTGCGTGTTTTTTTAAGTCCAAAACAAGCCGCAATGCTGTCATTTTCAAAGCATTTAGAACTGGAGATAGGTGCTCCACATTAACATCAGGTTCTGAGCACACATGAAGCTTCACATTTCAACCCTGTATCTGTAACATGTTCGAACATACACATGAATTCGGAGTATGCCATTCGGCCCCTCAAGCCTAATGTCACTGTGACCTCAACACCACTATTCAGTCTGCCCCCGATACCTGAACCTTCAACTCCATCAAGAATCTATCGACCTCTGCCTTAAAAATATTCAGTGGCTCTGCCTGAAGAGTTCCAAAGATTCACCACCCTCAGAAAAAAAATTCTCCTCATCGTAGTCTTAAATGGGAGAGGTCTTATTGTTCCAAACTGTCGGAAACTGTTCTCGTCTCTCCCACAAGCTTAAAAAATCAGTACGCACCTGGTCAAGGCCTGCTTCGATGTCAACTCTCATTCTTCCGAACTCCAATGCATTTCGGCTCAGCCTGTCCAACTTTTCTTCACAAGTTAACACCCCCATACCAGCAACCAGTTGCATGAACCTTCTCTGAACTGCATCTAATCCATTATTGTCCTTCCTTAAATAAGGAGCCCCAAAACCGTATACAATGTGGTCTCACCAAATCACAGTACAACTGTAGCAAAACACCCCTACTTTTGTATTCCATTCCCCTTGCATAAACACCAGCATTCCATTCGCCTTCCTAATCACTGGCTGTACCTGCACACAAACCTATTCTGGCTCATTCATCAGGACACCCAGATCCCTCTGTACCGCAGACTTCGGCAGTCTCTCTCCATTGAGATAATATGCTGCTTTTCCCACATTGCACAACAACCCCCAAAATCTTTGCCCATTTGTTTTAGTCCTGATGAAAGACCACCCATCTCAAATGTCAACTCTTTATCCCCCCACAGATGCTGCCTGACCTACTGGCCGATCTCAGCAATTCCCGTTTATATTTCCGATTCTTCCCCCCCACCCCCCCCGCAGCATTTTGCCTCTTGTGAGGAGAACGTGAAGTCAAAGTACCAGCAGAAATAAATGGCCAGGGCACCGTGAGTGATGCTGGGGACCATTCCTTTATTTTCAAAGGACGCAAGCTTTACGCCTGCCCAAAAGACAAAAAGATGATCGGCACGTTTCCAGAATGGATAGATTCTTCCCTCCCATCGCTGACATCAAGAGAAAACTACTAGCCAGAACACTTGTTCCAGTGTTGTTACTGCGTGCAATATAAATGGAGCAGAGATCGCCAAAAGAGGCACAGCCTGTAATTCATTAAAAGTGTTACTGGAAGTATCACATTTATTTCCCCTTCATATCCCGAAGAATTTTCAAACTGCTAACACCGTGACAGAACTCACATCCGCAAATAGAGACTGACAATTTTTTTTTTTTTTTTTTTTTTATAAAACACAGTATTCATGTCCCAGTTGGAAAAAAGTAAATAAATCTCAAAGAAAAGTTAATTTAGTCTGACAGGCTTTTGTTAAAATTCAGAGTTAAAAAAAATGTTGAATGAGCGTGTTTGGCCATTAACTCCCAACTCCAGATGTCCAGCCACAGCTACAAGCAAGCCGATTTGTAGCACATTTAACACCCTTCCCTCAAGAGAAAGCGAAAGTGTCTTTACCTCGATGGAAAGTCATCAACTGCAGACAGTCCTGCCGTTTACTGCAAGTACAATGTGCCAGGTGGTATGAGGGGCCAGGTGCCAGGTATACAGGCAGACCCCCCCCCCCCCACCCCGAGTTACCATCAGGTCTCCAGATATTTCACAACAAATATTTAACTTTTTCTTCTGGAATTCCATTGTTCATCCGTTGGTAGGTGTGCTTTGAACTGGCGAGGCTGAAAGCTCTGTAATTCCGGCCCCGAAACTGTCCCCCCCCCCAACCCCCTCTCTACCTGAAGAAACTCCTCAAAACCTCTCTCTTTGACCTAGCTTTTGGTCACCTGTCCTAATAGCGGTCAGATTTTGTACGATGCTCTCGTGAAGCAGTCTTTTACTGCATTAAGGGGGCACTGTATAAACACAGGATATTGTTGTTGTTGAGTCAGTGACTTTGTTCCTTAATATAAAAAGACCCTGGGAGAAGAGCAAGGTGGGGTGTCATGGTGGCATAGTGGTTAGCATTGTTAGCCAGGGTCCCAGGTTCGATTCCCGGCTTGGGTCACTGTCTGTGCGGAGTCTGCACGTTCTCCCCGTGTCTGCGTGGCTTTCCTCCGGGTGCTCCGGTTTCCTCCCACAAGTCCCGAAAGACGTGCTTGTTAGGTGAATTGGACATTCTGAATTCTCCCTCCGTGTACCCGAACAGGCACCGGAATGTGGCGACTAGGGAATTTTCACAGTAACTTCATTGCAGTGTTAATGTAAGCCTACTTGTGACACTAATAAAGATTCTTAATTATTATTGTGTGAAAATTTTATCTACCGGCTTCAGGAATTTTAACGCTTTTCAAGATCAACTAAATCTCTTCCTAGGTCCCACCCCATAGTGATTCTGGAATTTGAAAGAGTTGCTGGTCACGCACCCCCTCACCCCCCAACACAACATGGTGAAAGTGAATGAGGTTAAATGAAGGATATGCCTCTGCACAATGTAAAATATGCAAGTTACAAATGGAGTGTGTAGAATTATTATGAGAGAGTTTCCCAGCCTTGGCACTAATCAAAATAAAAGACCCACCTATTGTGCCTCATCGCCAGACTAACTTCAATAAAATATAAAACTAAAGTCACTGCTTTCAAAGAAGGGGGGGGGGGGGGGAAAAAAGAGTAATTGGGCTGTTCAGTCAGTTTGGAGCTTTCTCAGGATACAAATTGATTTTGGAAGAAAGCAGATGTGTTCCAGTTACTCTGCCAGGAAGGGGGTTAACTTGGGGATACTGCAGTTTTCTTTGACGAGCTCTCACTTCAGATACTTTGGGGTGCAGGTGGCTTGGGATTGGGGGCGGCTCCGGAAGTTAAATTTTACGAGTTTAGTGAGGCAGGACAACACGGATTTACAGGGATGGAAGAGTGTCCCACTGTGTCTTGCTGGGCGAGTGCAATCAGTGAAGATGGATATTTTGCCACGGTTTTTGTTTTTATTTCCATGCCTGCCTGTGTTTCTATCAAAGGTGTTTTTGTGGGGGTGGAAGCTTTGATCTCGTCGTTTATTGAGTGGGTAAGGGGGGGGCACGGTTTTCGGAAAAGGGTCCTACAGAGGGATCAGCAGTCTGGGGGTTTGGTGCTACTGAACCTTATGTACTATTACTGGGCGGTGAACATAGGAGGTTGTGTTGGATCGGTGCGGGGATCAGAAGGCAGTCTGGGTGAGGATGGTTGTGTAAAGGGCCTGGGACTGCTCTGCTGCGGTTTGTTCCGGGAAAATCTTCAGGGAATCCAGTGGCGGTGGCCATCATTAAAAATATTGAGGCAATTACAGCAACATTTTAAGGCAGAGAAGGATCGAAACTGCTTATTAGGGACAATCACATGTTTGAACCGGCGAGGTTGGATGCCTGGTTTAGAGATTGGGAGGTTAAGGGGGTGGCAGTAATGGTGGGGTTTATTCCTGGAGGAGTGGTTTGTGAGGCTGGAGGAATTAGCGGAGAAGTATGGGTTAGCCCAGTTTGGAGGAGCTCGGAATTTTTCTTGGAAGATTTTTCCAACCTTCCCGGTGTTGTCGCTCTCATCGTTGCTGTAGAGGCTACGGTCGTAGGCAGGGGCGGAAGAGAGGGGCGCCTCCAGAATTTATGGGAGGGTTCTGACGGAGGACACAGCGATGTTTGGGGGGTGATTAAGGCCAAGTGGGAAGAAGAACGGAGGGTGGGGGCGTAAGTGGAGGAGGGTGTTTGGCATGGAGCCCTGCGGAGGGCGAATGTCACCTTGTCGAGTGCAAGCCTCAAGTCTTGTACAACTAAAGGTGGTGCATCGGGCACATTTTCACAAGGGCAAGGATGGGTTGAATGTTTGAGAGGATAGAAGATAGGTGTAGGCGGTGTGGGAGGGGCCCAGTGAATCATGTACAGATGTTCTGGGCACGTCTTAAGCTAGCAAACTTTTGAGGGTTCCTTCTTTCGCACCATGTCGGCGATCTTACAAAAGGAATTGGAGCCTTGTCCCCTAGAAGCCCTTTTTGGGGCGACGGAGTAGCCGGGGGGGGGGGGGGGGGGGGGGGGGGGGGGGGGGGGGGTGGATCTTATGGAATTTTTGTACCTTGAAAAAATTAAATACACGTTGAAAGGTTCGATTGGGAAACCAGAGCACCCGGAGGAAATCCACGCAGACACAGGGAGAACGCACAGGCAGTGACCCAAGCCGGGAATGAAGAAACAGATCATCCAAGTAGTAACATCAAAGATTTTGAGGGGGTGACAGGGTAGGCACGGAGAGGATGCTTTCTCTCGTTGGGGAATGTAGAACTAGCAGCATAGTTTCAAAATAACGGTCGGCAATTTAAGACAGAGACGAGGAGGAATTTCTTGTCAGGGTGGCTGTTCATGCTTGGAGTTCTTTCCCCAGAGAGCAGTGGAGGCTGGGCTATTGAATTTCAGCATCGACCCCCGTCAATCCCTCAGAATCTTGACTTTTGATTGACAGGAGAGCCAAAGGATATTTGGGGGCGGGCAGGCGAGTGGAGTTAATCAAATCAGCCATGATCTTATTGAATGGTGGGGCAGGCTTCAATGGGCCTCTCTCGGTCCAGTTTGTGCTGTGTTACGACAGAACAGGCTCAAGGTTGTGACCTGGTGCAGGTCTTTGAAGCGAAGAGGTGGTTCGATGGCGTGGGCAGAGGGGAAAATGTTTCTGCTTGTGGGGAGAGAGTTCAAGTCAATATTACTCAAGTCACAAATATACCTAATAACGAACTCGAGAGAAACCTCTTGTCCAGAGAGTGAAAGTGCATCGATCTATCATATGTGAAACGTTGAGACAAATAGAATAAATACATTTAAGGGAAGCACACGATGGAGCCACCAATAGGATAATTTGATGGGGTTGGATGAAGTAGGAAGAGGGGGAAACTCATGTGCAGCATAAACATTGGCCAAGACACGTTGTGATGAATGATCTATTTCTATGCTATAAAAATCAGCTTAAGATAGTTATCTATTGACCCCTGTTGAAAAATGTACTTTAGAGCAACGTCAAAAGAAAATCAACTTTTTTCCAATTAAATCCTACATTTCATGTCATTGCTGCTTCATGCAGATCACATGTGTCCAACCAGTTCTTTGACAATTAACCAAGAATTGAATCAGTACTTGCAATAACAGCAGAGTTGTTTTGTCCACACCTCTGTACAGTTACACTTAATAAACCCCCTTTCATCTTCGCCTCGAAAGATCCAAGTTGAGAGTTCAGTCATGCCTGCACGAGTTTGATTTCAACCTTTCACAGCGCCTCCCCACCCGATCATTCAATTCCGCCACTCACCCACAATAGCATAGGGTTGACTTTGCCAAAGTGCAATCGAGGCCCAATTTATTGGGTAGCCCATCAGCAATTGTAGCAACGTTGATTTATGGCTTTATTAAGCCTTCTCTGGAGAATGAATGCACTCTTCACAGCAATAGGTTTGAAAATAAATTTCAGAAATAATAAATCAGAGTTATAATGCACAGCCACATACAGCTCTATAAAAGGCTGGGTCACGAGGAATGTAAACTGCTCAAGCTCCCAGCTTTGAAGGGCAGGAGAGGACAAGTGACTCTTAATGGGTTACCTTAAACTTTCCATTCACGTCTTAGAAATCTGGGGAGTACACTACAGCACAATCAATGAGAGACAGCATTGCATTTGCTTTGCTAGTAGAACAGTGAGTACCATAAGACCAGAAGATGTAGGAGCAGAAGGAGGCCATTCGACCTATCGAGTCTGCTAGACCATGCAATGAGATCATGACTGATTAGATATGATAACCCTCAACTCCACTTTCCCACCTTATCCCTCTACTCCTTGGTTCCTATATAAATCTGTATCAGTCTTAAACATACTTAATGATCCAGCCTCTACAGCTCTCTGTGGTAAAGCATTCCACAGATACACTACCCTCCGAGGGAAAAATTCCTCCTCATCTCGGACTGAAATGGGCGACCCCTGACTCCGAGATTCTGCCCTCTGGTCCTCGACTCTCCCACAAGAGGAAACAACCTCTCAGCATCTACCCTGTCAAACCCCTGGGAATCCTATATGTCTCAATAAGATCACCCCCCCCCCATTCTTCTAAACCCCAAAGAGTACAGACCCAACCTCCTCAACCTCTCCTTATAAGAAAATCCCTCCATTCCCAGGATCAACCTAGTGAACCTTCTCTGGACTGCCTTTGATGTCAGTATATCTTTCCTTCGATAAAGGGACTAAAACTGTTCACAGTATCCCAGGTATGATCTAACAGGTGCAGTGTATAGTTTTAGCACAACTTCTCTATTTTTATACCCCACTCTCTTTGAAATAAAAGGCCAACATTCCCTTTGCCTTCGTTATTACCTGAACTTGCTGTTAGCTTTTTGTGATTTATGCACGAGGACCTGCAAATCCCTCTGCACTGCAGCTTTCTGCAGTCTTTCTCCATTTTAATAATGTTCTGCTCCTTTAGTCTTCCTTCCAAAGTGCACAACTTCACATTTCCCTACCATATATTCACATTTCCCTACAATATATTCCATCTTGCCAAGTTTTTGGCCATTCACTTAACCGGTCTATATCCTTCTGTAGATTTGTTGTGCAATATGGGGGCGGCACGGTGGCAGTGGTTAGCACTGCTGCCTCAACCCAGAGACCCAACTTCAATTCTGGCCTTGGGTGCCTATCTGTGTGGAGTCTGCACGTTCTCCCCGCGGTCTGCGTGGGTTTCCTCCGAGTGCTCCGGTTTCCTCCCACATCCTAAAGATGTGCAGGTTAGGGGGATTGGCTGTACTAAATTGCCCCTTAGTTCCCAGGGATATGCAGGTTAGGTTATGGGGTTATTGGGATAGGTTGGGTGGATGAGGGAGTGGACATGGATAGCGTGCTCATTCAAAGGGTCAGTGCAGACATGGCCAAATGGCCTCCTTTTGCACTGTAGGAATTTTATGATCCCTACATCCCGTCCCTATATCCTATACCCTTTGCCCAGTGTCATCTTCCCTCAAGAACAGGAATATGTTTGTCAGGTTTAGTTCCCCACCTATAATGGCTTTGCTCATCTCGTTAACCATTAAAAAGAAATTTGAACATCCAATGACTGGCTGAAAACAACTCAAACTCAAATTAAAAGCAACACTGCCGAAACATTACTTTATCAGCAGCTTATACCAAGTACATAACTTCCCGTCTTCAACTTTTAAAACTTAAATCCTCACAATATGGTTAGACTTTAAAATGCCTCTCAAGGACACTTCATTCTCCACGGACAAGTCCAAAGGGTTTATTAGCTCCTTTTTTTCTTTGAGAGCTGAGTAAATTTAAATCCCAAATGGAGTTTCAAGATGAAGATTCCTCCCTCTCGCCAAGCTAGATAAATCTTCCAGCCTTGTTTAATTCCTTGAGCTTTGTCCCTTCCATCCGAGCATGAGTCCTTACCCGCATTCTGCACGTTAAACAATAGAAACTGGCCACCTTCAACTGTCTGCTCTCCCTCTCAGATTCTCAAACTATGGCGTGTCTGTGTGTTTTCAGGGATATCTTAAGACACACCCGATATGACAACAGCTCGCCATGGCTTCCCCTTTCAGAATCAGTCTACATGGTAACATGAATCACATGTGCCTTGCATCCAGGAAAAAAATGTTAATTAGCTATTTTCTAGGCTCCCAACTCTATTCTGTCTCAGAATTAAAGAGACACTTTAAGTATAACCATCTAGAAAACCTGTCCCAACACCTCCCTGAGACACCGGGGACTAAGGGATGAATTTTCATCACTGAGGTGGGCAGTGGAAATCGTGGAAAATACCCGGTTCTGCAGCCCACATCGGAAAAAGGGCCCCCCCCGACAGTAGGATCTTCATTGCTGGGAAGTGGATGTGGGCTGGTCTCTGAGCCAGGAAAAAGACTGAAGGTAGCTATTGGGCTGACCAAGTGCAATGGCAGGCTGTTTAAAAGGTCTGCTCAGTGAAGTGGGACATTGCCCAGTTGAAATTAAAACAGAAAGGCCCTCACTCCCACATACTCCCAAACTTCCATCCATGCCCCTAACACTTCCTGTGGCCCTTCATGTTTCCCATACCAAGCTATGGCACTTCAATATCCATTCACTCACTATACATTGTTATAGAAGCAACAGTGTGTTCAACAAAAAAGGTTTAGAAAATAATTCAGAATTTCCCACCTTCTTAAAAAAAAAACTCTTTTTACTATCGGTATCAATCGACTAAATCTTTAAAAGTTTCAATAGCTGCAACTGCACTCAAAACCTTTTAATCTTATGTAAACAAGCATTGTGAAATTGACAGCAGAAATAAAAGGGCTAAGAAGCCCAGAAATCCATTATAGTTCTAAAATACTCGAGCCTCAGGGAAAACATTTGCTTGACTGTAATTATGGTGCGGCCTTACCATGGCACTTGGGGGGGGGGGGGGGGGGGGGGGGGGCATGAGGATAATCTTCTGAATTTCCCCCTTTAAAGGGTCGGGTTTGCAGAATTAGGCCCCACAATTCCTCGGAGGGACCGTGAAGCACAAAATAATTTAAAAGCTAGCCCGGCTCCACACACATTGCAGAGGACCAGGACGAGCCTTTCATCCCAATTAGAGCTGGCCAGGTCGGGAGTGCAGGATGCAAGCTCTTGACCCAAAACAACCAACAGCCTTTGAAGGTACGCCCGAAAATCGGACAGCCAATAATGGCGTCGGGAATCCCGGAATCAAGACCTGCCCGTCATTATTAAAGGGCTCCCAAGACCTCCCAACCCATTGAAGATGCATCATCTGAACAGCTGCTCAGGTCACTGAAGACCGTTGTGACTATCTCACAGCCTAGTCCCAAGTAAAACAACCTGGGCTGCCCTTTAATCATCAACCTGTTGTCAGGTAGAATTCAGGAAGGTCACAGGACCCTCTTTGTTCATTAATCTTACTCGAAATTAGAACATAGAACATACAGTGCAGAAGGAGGCCATTCGGCTCATCAAGTCTGCACCGACCCACTTAAGCCCTCACTTCCACCCTATCCCCATAACCCAATAACCCCATCTAACCTTTTTGGTCACTAAGGGCAATTTAGCATGGCCAATCCACCTAACCTGCACGCCTTTGGACTGTGGGAGGAAACCGGAGCACCCGGAGGAAACCCACGCAGACACGGGGAGAACGTGCAGACTCCGCACAGACAGTGACCCAGCGGGGAATCGAACCTAGACCCTGGCGCTGTGAAGTCACAGTGCTATCCACTTGTGCTACCGTGCTGCCCTAGTTAGAGTTTGTACATTCTCCCCATGTCTGCATGGCTCTCATCCTCCACAACCCAAAAAGATGTGTAGGGTAAAAAATTGCCCCTCAATTGGGAAAACCAGAATTGGGTACTCTAAATTTTTTTAAAAATCTCACCCTAAATTAATGGGAGATATTGGGGCTTCGTACCCCACACAGGCCCCGCACCCCAATCTCCCCACGAGCCCCACCGAGGCCCCCCTACAGGCCCTACCCCCCACCCCCCCCCCCCCCTCCCCACCTCCAAAAACCCAGCCACCACCCACACTGGAAACACCTCCCTCCCCTCCCCACAACCACCACACCCTCAGTAACGGCAGCTCCCCCTGAAACAGAAACGTGCCGAGCGAGATTTGCAGCTGGTGTCCTTGAAGGTACTGCAGCAAAGATCTTCAGTACAAACAGAGATAAGAATGGGGCGGGAATATAGATTATAAATGGTACGTTGGTCAAAATAGTAAATTACTGAGTAATTCTCCCCACTGCCAAAACTGTCGTCCCCACACTCACATCCAACTGAATTTGAAACAACTGAATTAAAACTACTGAACGTTCGGCTCACTTCAATTAACCTCCCAAAATCCATCCAGTCAGATGTCAGGTTTGATGCTCATCATTCCAGCTGGTTTCCAAAATTACAACCTCATTAATTTGTTGTCTTAAAAACCCTGAAGATTAAAATTCAATTCAATCAAATCACTCGACAAGGAATTTCAGACAAGTTCAAATGAGTCGTCGTCTCACATGCAGTCACAACAGCAATCTGGTGCTAACCAGTAACCAGGCACATTGCTGGATAGCCCGTTTTCTCAATCACATCAAAGTGACAAAACTTCCAAAGAGGAGAAATCGCAGATTTTATAATTTTATTCACAAACAATTTTGGGTTCTTCCCCAATCTACTAGCCACACGAAGGAGGAATGTTCTCTTCCTCCTTTTGCTTGTGACAGCATCACTGACCCACATCCATATTGCACCAACATTTACTACTAAAGTGTGGTGAACACTGTGCTAATTGTTTTTTTATGGCATTGATTGAAGGGTAGATATTGGTTAGGCATAGCCCCCCTGCTCTCCTTCATATCACCATGGGATCTTTTACAATCACCTGACCAGGAATTTTGGCAGCATGGTAGCACAGTGGTTAGCATGGTTGCATCACAGCACCAGGGTCCTGGGTTCGATTCCCAGCTTGGGACATGTTGTGTTATGTACTCTGGGATAACACAGGCTGCAACTCTATGCAGCTTTGACCAAAAGATACTCCAGACTTTGAAGTAAGTTCAATGTGATTTATTGAACCATTAGCACAGTTCTCTATGAGTTTGCCTCTCCTGCTATAGTAACTCAGTCTAACTAACCAGTCTGCTCGAAGCCACGTGGTGGGTGTGATGCTTCTGATCGGACCCTGTCCTACTCTCGAAGTGTCGCCTGTGGAAAGAGGCAGAGCATGTGTGCCCTGTCCTTATATATGGGTTGTGTAATGCCCCCTTGTGGTAGTATCACCTCTGGGTGTCTTGACTGCCCATTGGTCGTGTCCTATTCTGTGTTCATTTGTTGTTTGTCTGCATGTCATGACATCTCTGGTGCTCCCTCTAGTGTTTACTTAGTCGTAGTGTATTTACATTAACCCCTTGTGTATTTACAGTGATGCATATCACCACAGGTCACTGTCTGTGCAGAGTCTGCACGTTCGCCCCGTGTCTGCGAGGGTTTCCTCCGGGTGCTCCGGTTTCCTCCCACAAGTCCCGAAATACGTGCTCGATAGGTGAAGTGGATATTCTAAATTCTCCGTGTATCCGAACAGCCGCCGGAATGTGGTGACTAGGGGATTTTCACAGTAACTTCATTGCAGTGTTAATGTAAGCCTACTTGTGACACCAATAAAGATTATTATTATTACCTTGGTCTAACAGCTCATCTGAACGATGGCACCTCTAACAGTGCAGTGCTCCCTCAGGGTTGCACCACAGTGTCACATTTCATCATTGCAATCGAGGCCTACTGTGGGACTTGAACCTGGAACCGTGTGGTTCAGAGCAGAGAGTGCTACCCAGTGAGCCACACCTGGCAGACGCTCCGAAGCAGTGATTAACCAGCATGATAGCCGAGCTGTATTTCCAGGATATTTGATATTATCCTGTGCCGTTGGTAAATACACTGTAACCAATTTTAAGACATGTCAGTGATAGCTGGAGGAGAGCTCAATCACCTACCATGCCCGATGGCCAAGTACTTGCACTTTCAAGCAGCAGGCAGAGGATCGAACCCCATCCCCACATGACTGTTGCAATACCAGCACCATGGTCTAGCAACACACTTGAGATTTAGTTTTGGATGGCAATATAAAACGGGCGGGAGCACAGATTATACCACCCCACTAACTAAAAAAAGATGGGACACATGCCACACAGCCCGTGCTATTGCCAGAACCAACACACACACAAAAAACAAATTCCATACATACTGGATAATATTCAAATTGCTGAACCATTGCCAGATTAAAAGTTTGCAATTAACATGCTCGCCATGTGGTGTCAAGTTACACAAGCCATTTTTGTGTCAATGCTGCTTGAACTTGGCTATGCCCCCCCCCCCCCCCCCCCCCCCCCCCCCCCCCCCACCTTGGAGTGTGGGCATCGCCAGCTGGGCCAGAATTTATTGCCCATCTCTAACTGCCCTTGAACTGAGTGGCTTGCGAGATCATTTCAGTGGGAGGGGCAGTTAAAAGTCAACCGCGTTGTGGTGTGGGGTCTGGAGTCACGTGTAGGCCAGAACGGGTAAGGACGGCAGATTTCCTTCCCTGAAGGTTAATGAACCAGATGAGTTTTTAACGACTATCGACAGTGGGTTCCATTGGTCGTCTTTAGAATCTTAATTCCAGATGTTTATTGAATTCAGATTTCACCATCACTGCAAAAGATGTGCAAGACTCTTGATAGAAACGGGAAGAAGGTTGGGTGGAGGAGAGAAATAATCGATTTACCGAACAATACAACACAGAAGGCGGCCATTCAACCCATCATGCTTCTACTAGCTCTTTTGATTTATCCAATTAGCCCCGCTCCCCTGCTCCTTCTCCACGGCCCCTGCAGATTATTCCTTCTGCGAAGTACTGAATCTGCTTCTGCCATCTGTTCACCAGATCAGAACTCAAGTGAATTTATTTCCTTTCCAGTAGCCTCTGGTTCTTTTAAATCTTTTCCTCTAAATCCGTGTCCCCTGATGACCAATCCTCCTGCCTCAGTCAAAACCCTTCATGACTTTGAACACCTCAAATCACATCACTTAACCTTCTCTCTGTTCAAAGGACAAAGCAAGCCCTGCTTCCCGAACCTTCCATGATGCCATTCTAGTAAATTTCCTCAGTCCAAGTCCTTGAAATTCTTCCTAAAATGGAATGTCTTATTGTCTGAAATTGTACAATTTCGTTCAATTTTAATAATTTTATTAATCTTTAGTGTCACAAATAAGCGTACATTAACACTGCAATGAAGTTACTGTGAAAATCCCCTGGTCGCCACACTCCGGCGCCTGTTCGCGTACACAGAGGGAGAATTCAGAATGTCCAAATTACCTAACAAGCATGTCTTTCGGGACTTGTGGGAGGAAACCCACGCAGACACGGGGAGAACGTGCAGACTCCGCACAGACTGTGACCCAAGCCGGGAATCGAACCCGGGTGCGATGAAGCAACAGTGCTAACCACTGTGCTACTGTGCCGCTCTTTGTCTGCACAGTCAACACAGACAGTTACATGAAAGCTTTAGCTGCCCACCATCACATTGCCCCGGAAATCCTGACTACACTCGCCTATCAATGTTGCAGGTGTCATTGGTGGGACAGACGTTTTGGGTCATTTTGTGGGGAGAGCGAGGTGAAAACATTCCTTCCCCCCCCGCGCGAACAGATCTCTGCCACCAGCTTGTCATGTTGCCAATCTATTGCCCGTGGTCCTAATCCTGTTCAAACCCAAGCAAGTATAGTTTCCAGTTGCCATAAAGCATTCCCAGAGCAGAATGTGTCCCGTGAACTCTTCCATGATATACTGGTATCTGACAATCGGAGATCTTCTGTTCCCTCCCTCTCCGCCTCCCCCACACAAACACGAGTGACGCAGTAGTCAGAGTACCAAAGGAGAAGCGGAAGCCTCAGCCCAATGGTTCATCCTTAAAGGCAAAAGTTTCAGCACAGCACGTGTCCCACCCAATAAATTAGCAGCAATGTGAAATTTGGGGACATGCACTGTTTGTGCGTCCCCCAAGGCATTCCACCAGTAAGGGTACATTTGAAGTACTGCCATTGGGTAGACAAACACTGCAGCCAATTTGCACACATGACAACCCGTATTCCTGATGGTTCGGAGAAATTAGCGTGGGTAAGCCGATATGATTTATTATTGCACACCATACTGGACATGGAATTCGGCTTCCATGAACTGTCCCCAATGGCGAGAAGCCTGTAACTGCCAACACTATAGCCTGAAGTTATCCAACTAAAATCACCACGGGCCGGACCATGGCGTGGAGGAAGGATGCAACCGGTTCTGTCTGCTTCACAGCTCAAGTGGACATAATACAAACTAATACACCTTTGTGAAACCCTCGCAACCACGGTGTAGCCTCAAAAAGGAGCTACTTCATTGGCGCACGGAAAATCCAGGCACAACCAAGTTATTCATCTGGGATTTCGCATCACAAGAGGTAGGCGGCGGAATTATAAGCAGCAAACATTCTACCAGAAACTGGGGAATCTTTAGTATGCCACTTTTAAATTTCACAGCGGGAAATGAGCCCCAAAAGATATTAAATCATATTAACGGTTCATTATATAATGTCACATTTGATTTCCTGGAACATGAGTGGAAGGAGAGAGTAAATCATCAAACAATAGACGCACAACCGAAGACAACGACATTTACTTTTTAAATATTTAATAAAGGTTGAAAGCTCTGAAGCACTTTATAAAAAGTAATAATAAATGAGACAGTGCCCATTATTAATTTATCATTCAAATTAATCTGTCGGCATTTCCAATTAAAAAGAACATTTAATTATTCATTGGCGCTTAATTGGAAATTACAAAGAGAAAAGTTCTATTTACAACCAGTCTCGATCATGAAATTTGCCACATTTCTGATTGGTCTAATTTCAGGGAGGATGCACACATTCTGTAAACAGATCAACGAGGAACAATGAGGAATTTGAAGGAGGAAAAGAGGTCAAGAAAGCCACTTACCTGTTTGTGCATTTCGATGTTCAAACCATACGACATTTCGTAATACTGGAGGAGAAATCATACCAAGAAAGAAATGTTAATGTCTCTCACTCTGTTACGGATGAACCCACTGTGGTTCACACAACCATGTTACAGTGATCAAGATATCCATTGTCAATGGTCACTTGTGTTCAGAAAACAAAGGCAGTTTTAAGAGAATTAGATTTGTATCGATAAACATTAGAAATAAGGTATAGTTTTAAGTGGGTTTAATTTAATACTTCTGCGCCGGGAAGGGTTAAACCTATAGTTAGATTCATGCTGGACCAAGGTGTTTGTATGTGTGGGGGTTGGTTAAGTTCCGACCATGTTTCTATTGTGCTTAGAGAGGGCTACGGCATGAAGAATAAATAAACTAGAAGCGGCTGTTTAGCAACTGGGGCCCGATCAAGTAGGGAGGGTTTAGCTCAACAAATTTGATTGAAGTTGGAGACATTTCACTGGAGAGTGAACAGCTCTCAAACTCTGCCAGGAGAAGCGGGACAAGACAATGGAGTTGCAAAGATTCAAGCTTCCGAAGGAACAAGATACCATCCAGATAACCAGGGAATTGGGATAGAAAGAACATTCAAGACTCCTGAAGTTAAGTGAACAAGAATCCAAGGTATTGTTCAGAAGAATTCACGGAAAGGTAATCAAAGTATTCAGAGTTAAAGAGACTAGATTTAAAGTGGGACAGCAGATTTCAGAGGTAGAGGAAACATTTGATGTAATTTTAATAGACTTTGGCAACTGAGAGTTAAAGCAATTGTGAACCACCCGTATAGCTGTCAAGACAAGGAAATCCTAGAAGGGGTTGGTGTAAAATCCTGTACTGGATTCGCCAGCCAAAGTGGAGGGGAAGCTTGGTTAAGTGCCAGACTTCCGGTGGCAGCCGTGGAGGACCGGTTGCATATTCTGTTGCTCCTGCTCAAGGTGGAATTGTTTGGTACTTTTCACCAGCTTAATGGTGTGTTTGCTGGTTCAAATTGCATGATTAGTGAGAGATAGGAATTCTCCTCAGATAAGGCCTATTTATGGCCTATCGGACGAAGAATGCAACGATCAAGGGTCAGCAGTCTGGCCAAGAGAGCTCACGAAGTGAGTCAGAGGGAAAGATGGCGGAGAGCTCTGGGGCAGCATCCCAGGTCCAGCGGTCTACTGAGCAATCAGTGGAGTTTCTGAATGGCAAGTTCCAACAGCAGAGGCAAGAGGCGTTGGAGTACCTGGCTCAGGTAGTGGAGCCGATCAGGGCAGCTATTGAGAGAGTGGAGCATAATGTTTTTAATTTTTAAATGGCTGGAGGTGCAGAGTCCAACGCTCCAGAAGGTGGAGGAGTCGGTGGTGAATCAAGCGGACCGGCTGGCCTCCTTGGAGGCAGAGAAGTTGCTCATGGCAGAGGGCCAGAAATAGCTGAGGGAGATGGTGGAAGACCTGGAGAATCACTCCAGGAGGCAGAATGTCTGGATTGTGGGGTTGCCTGAAGGGTTTGAGGGATCGTAGGCCACAAAGTGGCGAGTATGTTCGAGAATTTGGTGGGGGAGGGGGGGGGGGGTCTTTGACGAACCTCCCGACGTGGAGAGGGCACTGAGGAGGGGGCTGATGGCGGCGGGGGAGATGAGGATGATGGGAGTGCGGTTGCATTGTTTTCTGGATACGGAGAAGATTCTGCTGTGGGCGAAGACGACGAGTGTACCTGGGAATGAAACGGTGCGTATCTGCCAGGACTTGGGTTCGGAGTTGGCCAAGTGGCAGGCTGGGTTCAGGAAGGTCAAAATGGCCCTCTACAAGAAAGGAGTGAAGTTCGGGGTGTTATATCCTGCTAGTCTTTGGGTCACGCACCAGAATCAGGAACTCTATTTTGATTGAGAAGGCGAGTAAATTTATGAGACCATGGAATAGGGGACTAGTGAGGACATGGAACTTTGGAGATGCCAGTGCGGGGAATATCGATGTTTGCTGGATGGAATGTTGCAATTTACTGTGTTTGGGTAGATTGGGTAAATGTGTTCAATTGTTCTTGGGGAATTGCAGACGAGGGGTGGGACGGGGAGGTTGGCAGCTGTCTCGAGTGGGGGCCACCATGCTAACAGGTAGGCTAGTTAACAGGAGTGAAGTGGGGAGTCAATTGTGGAGGGAGATGGGGAGGGGTGGTGGGGTGGGTTGGTTTTTTGATTCTTTGTTTATGAGGGGAGTGTTGACATGTGCGGAGTTGGCGGGGCGCAGTTGGCCAAGGAGGATGGCGGCGGACTACTTGAGGAGGCCCCGGGGGTGCGCAAGGCACGGTTCTGGGGGAGCTGGTTATGGCTGATCGGGGGTGGGGGCCCTCCCATCCTGGTTGATTACGTGGAACATTCAGGGATTAAGTCGGCCGATTAAGAGGTCTCGCTTTTTTGCGCATCTGAGGGTGGGGAACCAGACCAGGTTGAGGAAGAGCAGGGGTTGGGTATGAAGACGAGAGAGGTGGCAATGTTGATCAATAAGAGGGTGTACCACTTGAGGTGGGGAGTATAGTGATGGATCCTGGTGTGTGAGAGAGTGAGTGTGTGAGAGAGTGCGTGTGTGAGAGAGTGCGTGTGTGAGAGAGTGCGTGTGTGAGAGAGTGCGTGTGTGAGAGAGAGCGTGTGTGAGAGAGAGCGTGTGTGAGAGAGAGCGTGTGTGAGAGAGAGCGTGTGTGAGAGAGAGCGTGTGTGAGAGAGAGCGTGTGTGAGAGAGAGCGTGTGTGAGAGAGAGCGTGTGTGAGAGAGAGCGTGTGTGAGAGAGAGCGTGTGTGAGAGAGAGCGTGTGTGAGAGAGAGCGTGTGTGAGAGAGAGCGTGTGTGAGAGAGAGCGTGTGTGAGAGAGAGCGTGTGTGAGAGAGAGCGTGTGTGAGAGAGAGCGTGTGTGAGAGAGAGCGTGTGTGAGAGAGAGCGTGTGTGAGAGAGAGCGTGTGTGAGAGAGAGCGTGTGTGAGAGAGAGCGTGTGTGAGAGAGAGCGTGTGTGAGAGAGAGCGTGTGTGAGAGAGAGCGTGTGTGAGAGAGAGCGTGTGTGAGAGAGAGCGTGTGTGAGAGAGAGCGTGTGTGAGAGAGAGCGTGTGTGAGAGAGAGCGTGTGTGAGAGAGAGCGTGTGTGAGAGAGAGCGTGTGTGAGAGAGAGCGTGTGTGAGAGAGAGCGTGTGTGAGAGAGAGCGTGTGTGAGAGAGAGCGTGTGTGAGAGAGAGCGTGTGT
Organism: Scyliorhinus torazame; assembly: GCF_047496885.1. Taxonomy (NCBI): domain Eukaryota; kingdom Metazoa; phylum Chordata; class Chondrichthyes; order Carcharhiniformes; family Scyliorhinidae; genus Scyliorhinus; species Scyliorhinus torazame. The sequence goes on from NC_092724.1 coordinate 8,645,739, forward strand.
GAGAGAGAGCGTGTGTGAGAGAGTGCGTGTGTGAGAGAGTGCGTGTGTGAGAGAGTGCGTGTGTGAGAGAGTGCGTGTGTGAGAGAGTGCGTGTGAGAGAGAGTGCGTGTGAGAGAGAGTGCGTGTGAGAGAGAGTGCGTGTGAGAGAGAGTGCGTGTGAGAGAGAGTGCGTGTGAGAGAGAGAGTGTGTGTGTGTGAGAGAGAGTGTGTGTGTGTGAGAAAGAGAGTGTGTGTGTGAGAGAGTGTGTGTGAGAGAGAGTGTGTGTGTGTGTGTGAGAAAGAGAGTGTGCGTGTGAGAGAGTGTGTGTGAGAGAGAGAGTGAGTGAGTGAGTGTGTGTGAGAGTGTGAGAGAGAGATGCACCGACCCCCTCCTAACCTTTTTGGTCACGAAGGGCAATTTATCATGGCCAACCCACCTAACCTGCACATCTTTGGACTGTGAGAGGAAACCGGAGCACCCGGAGGAAACCCACGCACACACGGGGAGAACGTGCAGACTCCGCACAGACAGTGACCCAATGGGGAATCGAACCCGAGACCCTGGTGCTATGAAGTCACAGTGCTATCCACCTGTGCTACCATGCTGCCCTGGGTGGGGTGGGGGGGGGGCTTTATTGAACCGCATGGGAAGATCAGACCCCAGGCGGTTTGAGAGGCGAAGGGGCTTTCGTATTTCTCACTCGCCCACTGCGTGTACTCCCGGATTGATTTCTTTCTCCTGGACAAAGCGTTGTGGGCGGGGCTCATTGGACGGTCTATTCGTCGATTGTGGTGTCTGACCACATACCGCACTGGGTGAAATTGCAGGTGGCAAAGGTGAGTTCCCCCATGGCCTCAGTGGAGGTTGGATGTGGGGTTATTGGTGGATAAGGAGGTTTGCGAAAAGATAGGGGTGGCCATCTGGAACTATGTGGAGCAGAATAAGAAGGAGGAGGCTTCTGCCTCCACATTGTGGGAAGCGATAAGGTGATGGTAAGGGGGGAGTGTGTTTTGATCCGGGCGCACAAAGAGAAGGTGGAGCAGGCTAAGAGGTTGAGGCTGGTGGAGGCCATTTTGAGGGTCGCCTGGAAGTACTCGGCAGTGCCTGAGGCGGCGCTGTTGAAGGAGAGACGGAAGCATCAGATGGAGTTTGGACTATGGGCACCGATTTGCAACAATCATAGGATTGCCCTGGCGGGGTTGGATGTGAGGTTCCGGGGTTGACAGCAGGCGGGGTAGACTACTTGAGGGATTTATTTGCTGGTGGGATGTTTGCAGGCCTGGAGGTACCGGAGGAGACATACCAATTGCCAAAGGAGAATTGATTCTGGTATCTACAGGTGAGGGACTTTATGAGGAAGGAGGTGCCTTTATTCCGATGCTGCCACCTTTTGTGCTGCAGGATGAGCTCCTGTTCGAGGAGGAAATGAGGGAGAGCAAGGTCTCAGATATATATATGGGGAGCTGGTGAAGAGAGAGAGTGCCCCCGGTGGAGGAGGTGAGGCATAAGTGAGGAAGAGGAGCCAGGTGCGGCACTGGAGTATGGAGGGAGGTTTTGCGGAGGGTTAATGTGTCCTTGTCGTGTGCAAGACTACGTCTCATCCAGTTGAAAGTGGTACACAGGGCCCACCATGATGGCGTCCAGGATAAGACGGTTCTTTCCAGGAGTGGAGGACAGGTACGGGCGGTGCACGGGGAGGCCAGCAAAACATGTCCACGTGTTTTGGGTGTGTTTGAGGTCGAGGAGGTTTTGGACATGATTTGGAGATGTAATGTTGGAGATTTTGGGGATAACAGTAGCTCCGAGTCCGGAGGTGCCGATATTTGGAGTGTCGGAGGATCTGGGAGTGCAGGTGGGGAGAGAGGCCGATGTGATGGCCTTTGTCTCCTTGATAGCCCAGAGATGGATTGGGTTGTGTTGGTGGGTTCACCATTAGGGATGCAGAGGAGGGGGTCACCTAGAGGTGGAAGCTGTGCATAGACGTCTTTAAGGAGTATGGAACTGTCAGCGAGCGGAGGGGGGGGGGGGTGTAAGTGGGTCATTTGGAAAACCTGGACAGGATTTTGGAATACAAACTGCGAAGCGGAAGCATTATTGTATTTTAAAGTGTGTTTTTGGGAATGGAGTTTGGAAACTCTGGGGGGATTCGGAGGAGAAATCCACAGACACGGTGACGATATATAAATGTGTTGGGCAATTTACAGATTCAAAACCGGGAGTTAAAACGTGTTCGACTGCAATGGTCATTTAAAAAAAAAAGAATTCGGATCTGCAGGACCGGGGTTGTTTTAACAGCCAGCAGGTGAAATTGACCCAGAAATGTGTTTGTCAGTTTGGGCTAATGCCTCGTGGTTTGCCTGGGGAAGTCCTTGGGGAGTTAAAGTGCTTTCAGTCCCTGGGGGGTTAGTTTGTTTTTTAGCTTGGAGAGATGAGGTCATTACTGGGCGGAGCCAAGGAACACACAGACACATTTTGAAAGCATTAGAGAGAGACAAGAGTTTTGTTGGAAAAAGGCTTTTGGAAGTGAAGTCTGATCTAGCAACCCGTGTTTTTGTTAGACCACAAGTAAAGGCTGTTTTCTCCAGTAGGAGAGTTTTTAAAAAAATGTAATAATATTTTAAAAAGCAGAGCAGTCTTGTCTGAAGACGGGGAGGAGACTGAAACAACCCAGTTGCAGCTGTTATGCCAGGTGTGAATTTAAAATCTAAATATTGTATGTATAATAAAGTTTTGTTTTAGAAATACCAAAGCCCTATTTTTTTCATGAAATCATCCCTGGAGCGAATCATTCTTTCCGCTCAGTCTTAAAATAAACTAAAATATTGGGGTTCCAGTCCAGTATCCTAGCCACTGTTGGGGTCTGTCTAGGATTGTAATAACTTGGGTTCAGAGTAGAGTGTGTATTTGACCAGTCATCTTGTGTGATAGAAGGGACTGTGTTAATGAGACCATTGTAACTTAAGATATACTTTGTAATCCGTATCAATCCTAAAGCCGGATTGTGATTGCGAAGCGAAGGAGTGAGTATAGAATATTGAATAACCCAATTTTTTTTCATGTTTAATTAACGTTCTTTCCTTGTTGTTAAAACTAATTAGCGGTCCTGTGACTCTAATCCTCCACCTTATTTTTTCAAAGTTATGATCTTTCTTTTGAGTCAGGGTTCCATTATGTGTTCTTCCTGCCCAGTTACATCAACTGGGATCGTAACATTTCCTCGTGCACCAAAGCTGACACAGTCATTACCTCGATGTGCAAAAGTCAATTCTTTAAAGCCAGATTCTCAAGTGAAGAAAATGCCATGAAACACAATGCATATTGCAAACCCGATGCATTTTTTTTTTGAAAAACAAGAGGCACTCTCACCCATCTCTCCTGAATGCAGAACTCCAGATACAGAGCCACTGGCACCGACTGCCTTCCAGTGTTTATGGGCGGGCGGGTATTTATATTGGACCCCAGATACTCGGAAACGCTTCAGCCGATTCACATTTGCACCATGTTCCCCACCAAAACATCTACAAACATTCAAGATTTGGGGGTGGGAGGCGCGACGCAGTGGTTAGCACTGCTGCCTCACGGCACCAAGGACCCGGGTTTGATCCCGGCCCCGGGTCACTGTCTGTGTGGAGTTGCACATTCTCCCAGTGCCTGTGTGGGTCTCACCCCCACAACTCATGTGCACGGCAGATGGATTGGACATGCTAAAATTGCCCCTTAATTGGAAAAAAAAGAATCGGGCACTTCCAAATTCTAAAAAAATGGGGGCTGGGCTTGGGGCTAAATTATGATCAGATACAGATCACAACGAGAAGTACAGAAAAAGATGCCGAGATAGCAAACATTCTTCACTCAATATTCAGTCCAACTCAGTAAAGTAATCCTGTTGTTCATCAGAGAAAGATGAACACTCCTCCAGCAGAAAACCGATCAGTGGGTTTGATGTTCAAAGAGTCAGGTTCAAAATGGGCATATGAAATACAGCGGGACGTCTCAGCGAACCGCAGTAATTATTCTGGGTAATACAAAACCTGTTGGCGAGCTGTGCCCAGTAACCCAGATTAGGTTGAACTGTTCGGGTTGTCAAGTGGTGCAAATAGTTTGGTTTAGTGTTGACAACATTCCAGCTGCATCTCATTTTTTTCTTTAAAATCAGGAGGTGGCGACAGTGTGCACCATGACATGGTACTTTACAAAAAGATGATTTATAGCTTCTTAATTATTAAGAGGCACCCTCCAGCTACATTTAGAGCCCTAAATATCTACAACACGCAAGGCACAATCAGGGTAGACTTCATATCTTTTGCAGAGCAAGAATCAAGCGAAGGGTCCATACCATGACATAATGGCGTTGCATTTCCGTCTTTTCACTGGCCAGTTTGTCACATTCCAACTTGAGGCTGTGGTTGAAAAAAAAAAAGAAGTTTCAAAACGACAAATTACAGGGAAAAAAAAAAGCTACGTCTTTGGCACTTATCCTTGGGGAACGAAGTCACAATATTTCACAGTTGCGTGTTTTTGTACAATTAACCAATGCATTACACTCCGTTGAATAAAAAACATCTACTGCTCTGCCCTCCTGCCAATTCACGTTGAGATGCAGTGAGCTGCTGCCAGCGGCTAATCGTAGGTTTCGGACCAGAGTGCCGAATGTTTGAGGCCTATATCGCCAACGAGAGCTCTCACGGCACTGCCCAATGAAGTCGTGACACAGCAACCTCCGCAGCGGCAGTTTCTGACATGGGTTGGTAACAGTTGGTTGATTATCCCATTAAAGGTACACAGGGAATGGGAATTTTTGAATTGTATGAACGCGCTTATGGAGAGTGGTGGCCAGAAGACTGAGTTAATGGTTAGGAGGCAGTGGTCGGTAAGGCTGCTGTAAATAAGCCCAATGTCAGGGTAAAGGTCTGTGCCTTGTTACAGCATTTCTGCCCACCATACAAAGTTAGAGTGACCACTTGGGAGAATCCCTGATGAAATCTCAGTGATAAAAGGCCAGCAGGGACATCTGTGCCTTTAATTTAAAGGTAAAACGGAGGGGAAACGTGAATTGTCTTGAAGTCTGCCTTGACTGCAAACCTGGAGGGTTAAAGAGGCCCAAGGTATGGGGGTGTTTTTTTTTCTATGGTACTTACAGTTGAAGACAACGTCAGCAGTCTCCGAATTTGCCAGGGATAAAACCGGAGCCACCCAAAGTCCCAGAAAGGTATTGAAAGTATCGGGTTGTAAACAGTTGAGCTTAAAACTGCCCATTTAGTTCCAAGATGCGAGTTGGATTGTGGGCAACAAGATAGCACAGTGGTTAACACTATTGCTTCACAGTGCCAGGGACCCGGGTTCGATTCACGGCTTGGGTCACTTGTCGGTGCGGAGTCTACACGTTCTCCTAGTGTCTGCATGGGTTTCCTCCGGGTGCCCCAGTTTCCTCCCACAAGTCCAGAAAGACATGCTTGTTAGATGAATTGGACATTCTGAATTGGCTCTCCGTGTACCCAAACAGGCACGGGATGTGGTGACTAAGGGAATTTTACAGTAACTTCATTGCAGTGTTAATGTAAGCCTACTTGTGACAATAATAAAAATTTATTTATTTCTCAAGGATAATTAATCAGCATCTCCACCTGGATACAAGGCCCGTGTGGTTCACATGACCATGGGAAGGATGCAGAGGAAACTATCCAAAAGATTTGAACACAGACTTTCTGAAAATATCACAGACAGTATTTTGGGAGTGTATTGATATCTGGGAGAGAGGGAGCAGCACAAAGCAAAAACAAGTCTCTATAGTTTGCTGCGCAGGAATGAAGGAGGAAGCTCATACTCTGATTGATTGAAAACACCAAATTCATGAGCAATTAAAAACAAGGCTGGAAGAGTTGCTAGCTTGAGCTAAAGCAAGTATCTCCAGGAAAATAAATCCTCTGTGAAAAACAGTTCTAAGCCTACAAGTTACCAGAGATCAGGAATCTCGGGCAAGGAATCACTTTGGGATTGATCATGGGAAAATTTTATGTTTATGTAAAGTATACCTGTGAAGTGTGTTTTTCATTGGGCTAATATTAACTCCCATTAAAGTACAGGTTAAAGTACAGGTTGCCCACAAAAGATAGTGTTCAGGTAATAGTGTTTTAGTCATTTGTTACAGTAAAAGTGGAACCATGACATCATTCTTTTAGCTATTAACTAGAAGTTTGCATTTTCCTTTTAAACAATATTGGCTCCACTGGGATCATAATAACAAGTGTAGGTAAACTGTTACAGGCAGTGCCCTATTGATATGCTTTCCAAAATATTGCACCAGCTAGCTCACTTCAATACGGTGTTCCTTGGATGTCAATCAATATTTCGGTGAATCACTCCAGAGATACTGAAGAATAAACAGGAATATGTCTCCTGCCAAGTGGGAATGGAAGGCAACAACTCTAGTCACGAAAACATATTTATTTCCAATATTAGTTTTTAATGAATTGGTTGGAAACAGGAATTAGACTTTTAAAAAAGAGGTTTTTTGAAATAGGTGAAAGTGATTTCAACTTGCATCAACATGGCAGATTCTAATTTACATGACTTTATATTCCACGTTCTTACTCTACGGCGAGCAAACAGCAAGTCTGCAAAACCCATCACAGACAACTGCACTTGCCTGGGGTTTGTGAATGACCTTCCTTCCTGCTGTATCAACAGGACATCAATGGAAGCCACCTACAGTATTCAACAGCTGAAGACGAACCATCTAAAGGTTAATTGCTTGGACAAGAGGAGCTTGATTTTTAAGATCGCTCTCCAGACGAGCTAATCAAGTTATAAATGGAATACACAACTATATTTGAATGACTGCCAGCTGGAGAGAGATCACATGACGAGTCCAAGGCCTTTGTGTGGTTTAAGCACGTGGTTCTCAGAGGAACTGGGCCAGCAGCGGAGTAGAGTGGAGCTCTTGCACTCCCTCAGTCCCCCACTGAGAGGTTTAGACTCCGTCTACTAATTTGACCTGATCCCCATTCTGCGGGAAACAGATTTTATTGAAGAAAATAATTCCAATGCAGCATCTCTCGAGAAAACCCAGTTAGAGTTTGAGCCACTGTATTTTACCTGCAGCCAGTAAATACTCCAAGCTATGATACGGTCTCTAATTTGGCCAATCTATCTTCTCCTACTCTGTAACATGTGCACTCGCCTACGTTTGTGTGCGCATGTGTACTGTCATGTGAGAGTACCTTTAAGAAATGGGTGTGTATATAAATATCTGTAGCGAGTACCTTTAAGAAATTGGTGTTTACTACTGCAGTGATGTCAGAGAGGGGGTGGAGCTGGGCTGTGTCAGCTTTTTACTTTCGTTTTAGAGCAGGCTGCAGGGTGTGTTTTAGTTTCGTTTTCAGTGTTGGAGCTGAAGCCAGACCAAGCAGGTGTACTGCTGTTCTCTCTGCCATCAAAAGACTATCTCTTGATCATTTGGGGAATTCAGAATTACAAATGTTTTCAGTAGTGAATGTAAACCTGATGTGCTTCTGTTAAAGGTTTTGTTTTCAAGTCGTATGGATGTTAAAAAGGAACGCTTAAAGGATGACTTCTTTGGGGGTTGTATTCTTTGGGGGTTGTATTTGAATTAATGGTTGCTAAGATGTTTTAAGATGCTGTATGTTTTAAAAAGGTTAACTCGAGTTCATAGAATAAACATTGTTTTGCTTTAAAAAATACTTTTCCATTTCTGCTCTACCACACCTGTAGAGTGGGCCGGGTGCTCCCCATACCACAATCTAGTAAAAATTGAGAGTCAGGTGAACTCCATGATACACTTTGGGGTTCTCTAAACCCTGTACACACGTACACTTGCAAGTGTGTACACTAAAGTGAGCAGGGGTGGTGAGCAAGCACTGCTACTTAATCAAATTTTCAACCTCAATCTATTCATCTTAACTTTGAATACACTCAAATGATTGAGCACCCTTGGCTCTCGGGGGTAAAGGATTCCCACGTTTCACAGGTAAAAGATTCCCACGTTTCACAGCCATCAGAGCAAAGACATTTCTCAGCCATCCCATTCCAAAATTATGCTGAGTCAATGCTTCCGAATTCCAGACTCGCTAGCTGGAGAGAAATAAGTTCTCCGCATTCATCCAAAATCAAGCACCTGCAGAATCTTTTTTAAAAAAAATGTATTTTATTACAAACATGTTATCAAAATAGGTTACAACACAAACACCATGGGAAACATACTTCCCAGCAATCAACGATACAGTCTGAACAAATTTTTCCCTTTTTTTTACCCCCCCCCCCCCCCCCCTCCAACAAACAGCTCCTCAAACACGGTCACAAACATCCCCACTTTTTCTCAAACCCCTCTGCAGAGCCCCTTAACTCATATTTTATCTTCTCCAACCGCAGGAAGTCATACAGGCCACCCAACCAAGCCGCTACCCCCGGTGGCGATGCAGACCGCCACTCCAGTAAATTTCGCTGCCGTGCAATCAGAGAGGCGAAGGCCACGACATCGGCCTTCCTCCTCTCCATGAATTCCGGCTTCGCTGAAACCCCAAATATCGCCACCGAAGGGTCCGGGTCCACTCCCTCCTCCACTATCCTGGCTAAGACCGCGGACACTCCCGCCCAGAATCTTCCCAATTTTCCACAACCCCAAAACATGCGCGTGATTCTCTGGCCCCCGCCCACACCTCTCACACGTCTGGTTCCTGGAGAAAATTATATTTCAATGTGGTCACCCTTCACCCGTCCAATTGTGTGAGAACATAAGGCCCATTTAACTCTATCCCTTCGTCTGGGTCATTCCAGGAATCAATCTTTGTTGTACACCCTGCAAGGCAAGAATATCCTCCCTTATTTACAGAGACCAAAACTGTACACAGCACTCCAAGTATAATTGTAACAGCCTACAATCTTCGGATCTTGAGTCTTCTGGTTTTATGATCCAGAGGCAAGTGTTCGACCAGCTAGGTCTTAAAACAGACCAGCAAAGATGATGTTATTGACAAATAATACTCCCTGGAATATTTGAGGCATTTCATGTACTTAGCAAATGTCACAATGAGAGACGATACAGGCTTTTGATAATAACCTGTGCCTCGGAATGAAGCAATGATGGAATGTACATTCTGAACCCACGTTCCTTAACTTCGGAACTATAGTTTACTCTGCACATCGAACACCTCAGTTTATGGCAGCTTGGAGACTCATTAAAAAATACATCTGGTGCTGGCTTTAAAACAACTGCAATCCTTTCTGCGTCATCTTTTTATTTTTAAAATTCATTTACCGGATGTGGCATCGCGGGTTAGGCCGGCATTTATTACTGTAGCCATCTGAGAGGCCACCTGCAAAGGACCATGGGAATTATGGCCAACCCAGGACTCAGACAGATAGAGATTCTGTGTATTTGAAATGCAGGTAGCTAGACCTGATCGAAACCCCCCCCCGCCCCCCCGCTCGTTTGCATTCCAATGGCCCATTTCCCCAAAACAATAGGACTGCACTCAAGAAACCGATACAGACACAGTCTGATCGGCGACACTCCCTTTACTCAGAGAGCCCAACTGCCAAAGTCAATGACCGCTAAGGACCCGCCCAGCCACCAAGGCACCCACCCCTTTATTGGCCAAACTCGAAGGCAGTGATCAAAGCCTGTCGAATTATTGGGTCCAAGATTAAGGACCGCCCATAAGAGTGCAAAATCCCAGAGGGATAAAAGAGGACACAGCCATGTGTTCGGTCTCTTTTGGACCCGGCCTGTGCCAGCCTCCTTTGAATCTGGCCTGTGCCAGCCCAACTGCAGCATAACGACCAGACAGCCAAGTTCAGGACCAACGGTCGCTACCTGATGGCTGAGCCCAGCAGAGACGGAGCCACTTCTTCAAACCAGCCACGTGAGATCAAGGACCACGTGAGATCAACCACCTCGGAACAATGTTAGGCCCATGCATAATGTTAGCGCCCGTTAAGACAATTCAGCGGTCAACACCACAGGTTGACAGTGTTCGGACTCCCCAACTTGGGTCTGCAACACACTCTGCGACAAATCAGGCAGACCAGTAGTCATTGGCACAGTCCGGGGACAACCAGTAGAATTTCTTTGGGACACAGGAGGGTCCCGCACCACTTAAAACTCCTCCACCATGTTTCAACGTGACCCTTAGTGGATTTACCAGACACACAACAGGGATACATCACAGCCCCCGTAGATATTCAGATAAGGAACATAAGCACCAGGTACCCCATCGTTTTAGTCAACTTGCCCCAAACAGCCGAGCACATTCTAGGAATCTATTTTATGAGCTCCCATAATCTTTCCTTTGATCCAGTGAATAAATGTATATGGAGAATGGCCAAAGCAGCTAGAGCCCCCACTACACTCACAGTAGGGGATTATGAACAAAGGATTTGCTCAGTGGGAGACTATTGGTTTGATCCGCAAACAATTAGTACAGACCAAACAATTAGAGAGGTCCTCGTGAAACAGAAAGCTTCGTTCGCACAACACAAACATGATTTTGGGAAGATCCCAGGTACGGTCACAATTTCAGGTCCCGATCCAAAGCCACAGAAGCAATACAGTGTCACACAGCAAGCTGAGGGTGAGATTTCTAAAGTTATCAATAGTTTATTAGACCAAGGAGTTATTCGGCCCATAGCGTCAACAAATAATGCCCCAATTTGGCCTATAAGACCATGCTCAAGCAGGGAGTACAGACAAAGTACTTCACAGTGCTGGACATCAGCAATGGCTTTTGGTCCATCCCGTTAGACAAGGCCTGTCAATATAAGTTCACGATTACATTTCAAGGGCAGCAGTACACGTGGACATGCCTCCCACAAGGATTCCACAACTCCCCCTCCATTTTCCACCGACAATTGGCCAACGGACTTTCCAAATTTTCCCGACCCGAATGCCTTATACAACATGTGGACGACTTACTCCTACAGACGGACACAAAAGAAGAACATGTAAAGCTCCTATCGGAATTACTAAGTCTTTTGCAATCCATTGGATGCAAGCTCAACCCCAAAAAAGCCCAGATCTTAAAAGAAAAGGTTCTTTACTAAGGCACCATTATCACCCACGGGAAGAGAAAAATTGAACACAAACTAATTGAATCAATCGTTAAATTGCCCCTGCCCCACAATGTCCCTGCACTCCGGTCACTCCTAGGTTTAGTAGGATGTTGTAGGAATCATATAGATGGTTTTGCCACAAAAGCAGCCCCACTCTCAGAACTCCTTAAAAAGAGCACCCCATGGGAATGGCTTCCGCAGCACACAGACGCCATCGATGAATTAAAACGCGCCCTAGGCACAGCCCCCGCTTTGCAAGTTCCAGACCCACACTCGCCCTATGCCATAGAAGTAGCAACCACCGGCTGAACCCATTCAGCAGTACTCCTGCAGGAAAGACATGATCGTTTAGGGCCCGTAGCCTATGCCTCACAAGTTTTGGACCCCGTAGAGCAAGGATTCTCAGCCTGCGAATGGCACTTGCTCGCAGTCTTTTGGGCAGTACAGTATTTCGCGTACATCACAGGCCTTAACCCAGTAATGATCTTAACCGAGCGCACCCCAACGCAGCTCTTGTTAGATGGTAGATTAAAGGACGGTTCAGTCAGCCAAATCAGAGCAGCTCGCTGGACACTGCTGTTACAAGGCAGGTACATTACAGTCAAACGTACCAAGACCCACACATTTCTAGCCGACAATCTCAAGTATGCAGGGACCCCACATGAATGCCAGATCATAGCAGCCCAACACCACACAGGACCCTTTATTCCAAGGTCATTACCCAAGTTCAGGCAGTAAAACACAGGATTCCCAGACCACAGGCAACGCCTTAAAGATTTATGTAGACGGTTCCTCCACGATAGAAAATGGAAAGAGATTAACTGGTTGTGGAATTTAGGTAGAAGACACACATTAGAAGAAATCTCTTTAAAATTGCCCGGCCACCAAGGTTCACAAGCAGCAGAACTCGCAGCCATAGCATATGTGGTGCAACACCCAGATTCTTTCCCAACCCCCGCAGACATACATTCGGACAGTCTAGGTGTATGCAATAGCTTGACAGATATCCTGCCCCTGTGGCAATCTAGAGGATTCGTTTCAGCCGATGGAAAACCCCTATCCTCTGCCCCATTGAAGAAACACATTCTTAGGACAGCCTCAGACCGCACGCAAGGTATAATTAAAGTGAGAAGCCATCATCGTTTGTCCCCACCCAGTAATGTAAAGACAAACGCCTTACCCAAGGCAGGATCACACCATGGTCACTTTCGGCAGCCCCCTGAAAGCGAACCGATACACGCAGTCCAGGTTTCCCAGACCAATATTGAGGATCTAGCCCTGGCCCAAAAGGCAGACGACACTCACAAACAGCCCCCTACAGTAAATGAAAGGACTCACTGACGGTACAGGACGGCGTCGTTTTAAAAAATGGAATGTGGTCCCCACCCAGGACAGAAATCAGCTCATTTACCAGTTTCATGAAGGACACAGACATCAGAGGACAGACAATACCATTGCCCATTTAAGACCATTGTGTTGGTGGATCGATTTAAAAACCGATGCAACACATTATGTAGAGAATTGTCTTATCGGTGCTCAGAACCATCCTGAACGATACACAAAGAAAGGACAATTACGTCACACCCGACCTGTTAATGGCCCCTGGACAAATTTGCAACTCGACTACAATGTCCCCTCCCCCCTTGCAGAAATGGTTTCAAGTACGTGCTAGTTGTAATCAACACCTTTACGAAATGGGTAGAAGCATTTCCCTCACGGACAAACACAGCAAAAGGCCACAGCTAAGATTTTGACCCAACAGATATTTACAAGTTGGGGTCTCCCCCGCAGCATTGAGTCAGACCAAGGGTCCCACTTCACCTGCAGAGTCATGCAAAATGTTCCAACAATTTTTGGAATCAGGCAAAAATTCCACATAGCATATCACCCCCAATCCAACGGCATTGTTGTACGAATGAATCACACTTTAAAAGCGACCATTAGAAAGATGGTGCAGCAGAATAACACCACATAAGACATAGTTCTCCCATTCGCCCTCATGTTTATTCGGAACACAGTTTCCAGTTCCACTGGTTTCATCCCCCCACATCCTCATGACCGGAGGGTCCATGAAGGGATTGAATATTTATTAGATCTCGATTGGGCAAGCCTCACAGTAACCACCCTCACCCATGAAAAATCAGTCCAACAGGTCACAGATAATATTAAAGCAGCACAGCTCGCTGCAGCTGTCCGTTTAGGTGCTAGAAGAAAGCAGAGTAAAGCCTGCTTTGACAAAACCGTCCACCCCGTAGACTACAGTCGGTCAGCAAGTAATGGTTTGCCTTTACAACCCCAGTTCTTTCCTCTCCCCCCAATTTGCAGGACCCTACTCCATCTTGGACAAAGTGAGCCCCTCAGTGTACAAGATAACTTACCCCAATGGTACAACTGGCTGGTTCCACATCAACCAACACAAAGTCTATGGAGCCCAATGTAGCCACTCCCACCACATCTCTCTGGCAATAGGAGACGATTCCACCCCGCCCATTGCCAACCTAGTCCGACCCCTACGCCAACCCTCCCCCAGCCATGCCAGCATGTCCACACCCACAGACCCGAACTGGTCTCCGCCCACAGGTATAGACTTTCACCTTGAACTGACTCAGACGACAGCGACAGCCTCCCTGAATTGATAACTATCCCCGACCACTGGTGCAATCTCTCTCCCCAGTCACCCAGCCCCCGGAACCATGACTTGGATATCTTTGGCCCCCTATCTGCCCTTCCCCAGCCACAGCCAGGTGACAGTAACTTGCCCTCCACTCCCATCGCCCCTCTTTGGCACCGCGACAACTCTTGTGGACTGGTAAGACATGACGATTCAGATCCTACGACGGCCCACGCGGCTACGGCACAAAAAGGACAAGACCAGAGTCTGGCAACCGGGAGATGGTGATGATTCAGATACGGACTCTCGTTTCGGTAATCCTTTTACAATGCTGTTTGGTACAGAACCCCGAGGTGTCCAGATCATGAGGAAAAGACGCCGCATAAGAATTGCAGTGTCCTAATTTCTGATGGAGCCTGCCCGCCTTTTTCCTTCTTGTCACATGGTTTTAATTGATGTCGGCCTGACACCCAATTTTTGTCTGTTCTCACAGAGACACAAGATGCAATTTACTGACCAATGGCCGTTAAAAGGTACATTGTTGGATCTCATATGACGACAAATTATTTACGCTCGTTTCGGTCACCCAGATAGGGAGTAACGGCACTAATCCCCGCCCTATCTGAGGACCCCAAATGCATCCGGTCAGTTAAGCTCGGGTAGTGGAGCAACAGCACTGATCACCACCCTACCCGGGAATTCCACCCATTCTTGCTCTGCTATGGCACACATGTACCTCATGTTCCAGTCACTTCAGAGTACTCTGGAATGGTTCTTTACACTTTTCACTGTCTTTGTCAGGTCTTAGTTCCCCCTTCTCTGCTCTTTTATTGTGGTTTAAAGAATGCCCTTTGCCACGCTCTGTACACTCATCCGTTTACCTTCCGTGACACTCTGGTCGTCCCCACCTGCTATTTACACGTTTGACACACTTCGTTGCCACATATGCTGCTACACGCGAACTACCTCTGGACCCTGGGACGAAGAAACTTTATAAAACTGGCCGCCCTAAAATTTGGCTAGTTAGGATGAGCCTCAACCATCACTGGTTGTAGTAAAGAAAAGACTGGATGGAGAAATTGTCCGCCCACTCCCCACATCGACCACAAGCTGAGAGAATCTCTGCACTTAAAAAATGGTATTTCTTGTCTCGCAAAATTTTATTTTTAAAAAATGAGGGAGTCACACATGGTGACGATCATAATGGGAAAGTGGATTAAGGAGAGAAAGACAAGTAAACCGAGATATTAACCGAAGAGAATAACAGATATTATGCTTGCACCCCCAGGATCACACGGAAGACGACAAGATGAAGCAAGGACCGATGACATACGTTTTGATCTTCGTTGGACTCCTACAACTGCACGCGCAACAAACTATTTTAATGCACACAACACCAGCCCCGAATACCACCACATAACATGACACCTCTAGCCCGGACACTACACCACACACAAAGACAGACACAGAAACCCCTACTTGGTGCGACCCCCACTTGGTGTGAAAACATCGCCAATTGGAACCCCCTTTCATACACAGTAGAGGCCCTTCTAGTAATTTCAATAATCTGCAATATCATTCAGACACTTCGACTCCGTAAATGGCGAGCAAAAGCCTCCCGGTCCGGGATATATACAGTCTGAGACCCCTTTTTTGCCATTCAACAAAACTGAATTACCTGCTCTAAGAATTATAACCTTGTACCTCTGTAAACTTTGCTAGATTAAGTAGAAATGCAACGCTGCTGTTTTAAAATTTTTGTACTGTACATAAGTTCTTTTTGATATAGCCGGCAGCATGAGTATAGCTTAGATAGTGTTAGTTAGAGATTCAATTGTGCAGATAAGTTAAATGTTTAATAGTGAAATGTTTTGTAGTGACCCGTTAGAAATTAGTAATTTGTGATGTGTTAATAAATATTAGGTAAATGCCCCACAATATAGGACAGAGTAGTGTAGAACCTTGCCTTGACCAAGGGTGACCGGTACACCAAGGATGGATAGGGATCAACAGTGTGATCCACCACGCTTCGCATTCAGTATCAAGAGGACGGGATGTAGTCATCGGAGATGGCCACCTGCAAAGGACCATGGGAATTATGGCCAACCCAGGACTCCGACAGATAGAGCTTCTGTATATTTGAAACGCAGGTAGCTAGACCTGATCGAAACCCCCGCTCGTTTGCATTCCAATGGCCCATTTCCCCAGAACAATAGGACTGCACTCAAGAAACCGATACAGACAGTCTGATCGGCGACACTCCCTTTACTCAGAGAGCCCAACTGCCAAGGCCAATGACCGCTAAGGACCCGCCCAGCCACCAAGGCACCCGCCCCTTTATTGGCCAAAATTGAAGGCAGTGGTTGAAGTCTGTCGACTATTGGGTCCAAGATTAAGGACCACCCCAAAGAGTGCAAAATCCCAGAGGGATAAAAGAGGACACAGCCGTGTGTTCTGTCTCTTTTGAACCCGGCCTGTGCCAGCCCAACTGCAGCATAACGACCAGACAGCCAAGTTCAGGACCAACGATCGCTACCTGGCGGCTGAGCCCAGCAGAGATGGAGACACTTCTTCAAACCAGCCACGTGAGATCAAGATAAAGGCCTTATCCATCTGCACAGAGCCGGTCGCCCTGAAGTTAAGTATCGGTTATTGTAGCTGATAGGTGTAATTTAACTTGTAGTATATTGTGCTTGCATGTCCAAGTAACCCTTGTGTGTAAATAAACCATCTTTGAACTTGAACTGACTAACCGGTTGCGTGGTCATTTGACCGATATACGGGAAAGCCTTGTGGTTCAGTAAGAGAAACAGAAACACCCACAGTATTGGTGACGCTGTTGGGACATAACATCACATCATAAAGAGTCTCAGTATCATATTGGTGACTCCAAAGAGCAACATTATTGGTGACGCTGGTGGGATAGTATTCCATTAAATTGGCAACATTACCATCCCTAGTTGCCCTGGAGAAGGTGGTGGGTGAGTTGCCTTCTTGTGGTGTAGGTACACCCACAGTGCCGTTAGGGAGGGAGTTCCAGGATTTTGACCTGTCTGTGGTCTCTCTCCATTTATGACTTGCGCCCCAGGGGGTAAAAGGACGAGAGACAGCAAGCCAAATTCTTGAGAAAGGGATAGTTACTTTCTGCTACGTGTCCAAATAATGAGCAGGGAGGAGAGAGTGGAGTGTAAACATCAGTGTAGGTCAGCTGGGCCGAAGGGTTTGTTTTTCTGCTGTAAAACCCAAGTAATAATGTCACATCCATCATGCCTCAAAACAAAAGTAGACTAAAGTGATGGGGAAAAGGGTCAACTATCAGGACACACAATCCCATGTGGCGCAATTAATTTTTCAAATCTAATTAATAAAACACACACGCACAGATTTCCGACTGCAGCACTTGCGTTAATAAATTGTCAAAGAGGTCAGTAGCTGCGATGATCTTCCTGACAGGTATACAAACAGGTCAGCAGTAATGACTGGATAACAATCACAGCAGAATGCTCATACATACAAATAACTCAGCACGTGAGACATTGTTAACATTGCAAGCTCGACACCCAGGGTGCCTGCAGGAACAAGCAGCACATCTTTGCTGCAGTGTTTGAAAGCAAAGCCATTGTCTAAATGCCAGGTTAGATCCACTGTGATTTCAGTCTCTAGCCTCGCAGCATCTAAACGCTTGCAACCTTCCCGAGGTAAATTTCACAAATGCTACGTACAGTCAAAGCGAAGGACTCAAAACCCCAATGAAATTTCTCTTACTTAACGGATTTGTTTTTAGGCCGCATTCCGGTCCCACTCAGTGTGCCTACAACCACTTCGCTCTGGTCTTTAGGGTAACATGTCAGAGACGTGCCCACTACAAATTCCACCATGACATTACTGTGTGCACAGTGGCGCAGTGGTTAACCCATGCTGCCTAGGACACAGAGGACCCTGATTCTACCGCAGCCCACGGTCTGTGTGGAGTTTGCACATTCTCCCCGTGTCTGAGTGGGTTTCACCCCCACAACTCAAAGATGTGGAGGTTAGGTGGACCCTAGGGTTGGGCAACATGGTGGCTCAGTGGTTAGCACTGCTGCCTCACGACGCTGAGGACCCGGGTTCGATTCCGGCCCTGGGTCACTGTCATAGTGTCATGAAAACAGGCCCTGTTACAGGAACAGGCATGAGCCGAGGGTAGACTGCTGGCCAAGATACTTGACTGAATAATGGCATTTTAACATGTGCTCTCTCCCAAAGGTTAAGCAGGCAATTTCCTGCTCCTACTCCCTTCATCTCCTTGATCTGTCTCCTGATTTAGGATGTGACCAACATCTAGTTGGGGGACACATTACCCCAATATCTGCATACATTTGGATACCTGCTATACATAAAAGCAATAAATTACCAACATCACCTCATATTTCTCAACATCATCTAAACCCAGTCCTGCAACAGAATTCACTGCTCCAATGAGATGCTGGTCAACACCTACATAAGCTTTGACCCCCCCCCCCCCGAATAGCTGTGCGGACTAGATTGCCAACCATGCATCATTAGATTTGCCAATAAGTGGTTGTGTTTCTGTCCCTTCACTTCTACCTCCTTAGCAAATTAATCACACGCATGGTGTCTGTGACAATCTGTACACATTTCTACTGCAATGAATATCAAATTTCTCACAAATACCGAACCTACCAGCTAGAAATGTTTAAGGTGTCATAACCTGCAGTGTTGATTTTCATCAAATACTTTAGCAAATGAACAGCGTCAGTACTTACAATGACCTTAGTGGGTCACATTTTCCTCCAAGTATTAATTTGAGAAAACGTAGACATGTATAAACAGTGCCACAATATAGACAGGAAACATTGAGAGACAATGTGGGACAATTTGACCTTCACTGACTGGGCTTAACCTGACTGTGCCCAATCATTGTGGAACCCACCCAATTATTATCCTGCCAAATTACCAGCCAGGCGGTGAAGTTGATGATTGTTTGCATGTAGCTGGAGGCACGATCTAACTGCCACGTTGCACCCAAATGGCGGTGGAGCAGGTAGATGCCGGGAGATTCCTCTTCGAACGTGATCTCGCAAGACGTCGCAATCTGGGCGGGATCAGTATCTGGCACATCTGCACACTCGAGAGAGCGAGACAGCTAGTCTCACTCTAATATGCACTCGCCTGTTCTACCGAGGCCCTGGGGTCTAACCCCTTCACCTCGGAGACTTCAGGCAAGCGCATTTGTGCTGGTATCCACAAAGGAGTGCCTACCTGGCACTACCAAGATCCCCAGGTGGCACTGCCAGCTGGCAGGGACACTGCCAAGGTGCCAGGCTGGCATTTTTCCCACACTGGGGATCGGGCCCGGGGGTGCCCTGCCCAGGAGAGGTGGGACCTTGTTGCATTCTGGGGACTCAGGTCCCACAGTCCTAATATGTTTTTTATTTTATATTTTCCCCTGATTAAGGGGCAATTTAGCGTGGCCAATCCACCTACCCTGCACATCTTTGGGTTGCGGGGGTGAGACACGCGCAGACACGGGGAGAATGTGCAAACTCCACACGGACAGTGACCCGGGGCCGGGGTCGAACCCGGGACCTCGGCGTCATCCAACAAAGTCCCAACAGATGGCATTGTCTTCCTCGCCGCTGCGACTGGCGCGAAACACCAGACTAACCGCGTTAGTCATGGGTCTCCATCAGACAGGACTTTGGTTAGAACGCATCCAGGATTTCACCCACCTAAAAATGGATTTAGGAAATCGTGCAATTATGAATTATTTTCGTTCATTAAAGTATTGTTAGAGGCCAATCATGAATTCACATAAAAGTGTGTGTGTGTGTGTGGGGTGGGCAAGTAGCTAACCATGCCGATCAGAAGTGGAAACGTCTTGTTTGTCGCTCACTCTGGATCCACCTCACTGTAGATTGCACCTGTAATTCATGTTATAACAGCAGAATGTGTCTAACTGCTACCTAATGGTAGTGTTTGATCAATTAAATACACAGTAACATGCCACTACCTTAATAACCATCTCTGAACCACCTCTGCACCAACTCGTTGAAAGAAAAATTCAACTTGTATTTATATGGTGCATTTTAACATAGTAAAACCGTCATCTACTTACAAACAAAATCCGATGTGGAGATACACAAGGAGAGTAGGGCTTGGTCAAAGAGGGGTGTCTTAGGGAGAAGAGAGGCGCCTCGGAGAGGGAATTTGTTTGGAATAAATTATGGATATTGGCATCACTGGCTAGGCCAGTATTTATTGCCCATCCTTAGTTGCCCTTGTGAAGGTGGTGGCGAGATGCCTACTTGAGCCGCTGCAGTACCCGAGGTGTAGGTACACCCACAGTGCTGTTGGGGAGGGAGCTCCAGGATTTTCACCCAGCGACAGTGGAGGAACGACGACACATTTCTAAGTCGGGATGATAAGTGGTTTGGAGAGGAGACTCCAGATGATGGCGTTCCCAGGTATGTGCTGCCCTGGTCCTTCTAGATGGTAATGGGGCCGTGGGTTTGGAAGAGGCTTGGGCCCGAGCAGCTGAAGGCAGAGCCGCCAGCAGTAGTGTCGCTGGGGGTGAGGAGCAGCAAAAACATAAGGAGGACACAAAGGATACGCACACATGCAACCTGCTCCCTCCCAGGAATGTGGAACTGGCCCTTATTTCTATTTTTTTTAAATGCCCTGAGCGAAATGGCACAAAGAACTTTTCTTTGAGACCCTTAGATCTGACACCAAGTGCAGTACCAAGGGGGTGTTGGACTGTTGGAATTCCATCATTTGGATGTGACATTAAACCCTCTCAGAAATGATCCCCAATACGATTTGGCAGAGAATAGACCTGATGTCTGAGCCAATGTTTATTCCACAACCAGCATCATTTAAACCCATTCCCTGGTCCGTTATTTTATTGCGCCGTGGGAATTTGCGGTGCCGAATTGAGCAGACCAACGACTGTATTTGGAGAATGAAGGAATGTACAGCACAGGAACAGGCCCTTCGCCCTCCAAGCCTGTGCCGATCATGATGCCCGAACTACAAAAAACTTTTGCCCTTACTCGGTCCGTATCCCTCCATTTCCTCCCGATTCACCCAGGTGCCTCTTAAAAATACGTCGAGAAATCCGGAGGGCACGAAAGGTGCTACATAAATGCACGTTTTCGTTTTGCATCTAAAATGCAGGGCCCAAGACGACAACAGTAATTACTGATGTTGCCCATGAACAAAGTCTGCTTTTTTCTTTTCACAAGAATCTCTTCAATCCACAGCCAATTTCCTTCATCAATCGATGAAGGGATGGCCATCCATATATTTATTTTGCACTGTTTATCAGTAGCTTCGTGCGAATACATCTTTTCCTTTTGAATAAAAAGATTTCACACTTTTCCCAAAGGATCAAAAATATACAAAATTCTGGGAAGGCTGAGGGCTTCATCTTTTTTGGAATATTTAGAGTGTCACTACAACAGTACAAGAGGAAGCTATTGAGCCCATCAAACCCGCGTTGGAATAACAGGGGCCAGACTGCCTGGGTGCAATAAAACACAAACTCAGTTTGAAAATGTTCAGCGGATGCTTCCTTGTATTAACCTATATATTTTTAGAGGAAGTCTATGTCTCCAAAAGTGAATCAACCAGCTCAGGGGCTTTCAACGAGAATCCTAATTTCGACCAGAAAAAAAATGTCACAATGTGGGTAAGAGTGCAGTCCGTACTCAACTAGTATGCGCTTGCAAAACTCAAAATAAAATGTCTGCCGTTGGATGCGATTCCGCGATTTTGCAGCACTTCTTGGACAATCCCAAGTGTGCCAACAGCTATTCTTAAGATAATCAGTTGAGCTTGTAACATGGCTCTTTTTCTATACGTGACGCATTCACGGGGGTTCAGTTCTCCTCACACAAAAACAAATATGTTCATGTCTCGTTTTGAATTCGCCAGGCACTATGTTTCTCCATCGCTTTCTCCATGGCAACGTCTTAGGCTAATCAGAGTCGACTTACCAACCAAACAGCACCCTTTGCCAAATTGTTCTGACATTCTGGTGTTTATCCCGAGGAGTGCACGATGAAAAACTTTGGCAACCTGCCTCTCTTTCTCGAATGCGTTAATGTAAAAACAAGCTTTACATGCCTAAAGCAAATAGATGTGCCATATATTTGAATAAATCAAGTAGTTCCATTTATATGCAAGGATCCTGTAGGCAAATCAGCTTTGCCCCAATTTTCATTCTGCCGTTACACAAATTTTTTTTGCACTGCACAGCTGCATTGCTGAACTTTTTCCGGCTCTGATATCAGTGAAGTGCCTCAATCGCTGTTTGAAAGTGTTAAAAGGGATGATTACGGAAGCATAGTGATTGCCCTTTTGTTACCAAGCCTGCTAATGAAATCACATTTATGAAAGCATCCTTTTTAAAAAAAAAAAAAACCACACAATTACCTCCCATTATTTTGAGAGAGAGAGCAGTTTAAAAAAAAACTTTTCTTAACAAAGAGGAAAATGCAGAGGATTGCTCAGTTTGGTTAACACCTGATTTTAACGCTAACCATTTACTGTCTACCGACACACTGAAAAGCAGGGCACCAGTTTATTTCAGCGACATCCAGGGTGAAAATGCTCGCCACCGCCTTGGGAGACAGAGCAGTTACAATTCCAATTGGTTATTGGAAGTTATTACAGAAACAATTTTGCTCAGGTCACTAGCGAATTGGGATGAGCCTCGCTCCCAAGGCTCCACTTACGTTTCAGTATAACTCAGGGGAAGCCTCCTGTTTGCAGGGACCTGGCTTATCTCAGTCGATGGGGATGAGTAAGGTGGCTACTTTAGGCCACATTTCACTCGGAAACCGTGAACAGTGCAGAAATAGGATTTCCTGCAATTGTGGTAATTGTTGTAAAAACAGGGTGGATAGTCAGAAGCTTTTTCCCCAGGGTGGAAGACTCAATTACAAGGGGGCACAGGTTCAAGGAAAGAGGGGGAAAGTATTTCAGGCAGAGTGCGGTGGGTGCGTGGAACGCGTTACCAGTGGAGGTTGTGGAGTCAGGCACGATAGCAACATTAAAGATGCATCTTGATTGACACATGAATGGGCAGGGAATGGAGGGATACTGATCATTTGGGCAATAAGTAGCAGGTCTAAATGAGGAATCTGGATTGGCACAGGCTTGCTGGGCCGAAGGGCCTGTTCCTGTGCTGTAACCTTCTTCTTAACTCATGTGATGAATACATGAAGTTGTCATACTTTCTCGTTTGTATTTTTAGAGTAATATTGAAACCTTAGTTAAAATGCTTACAGACAGTATGTCTATTAGAGCTATGATTAAAAGTGGGTCACTCGAATTATTTTTGGAGATAAGGTGTAAACACCTTATTAGATTTACCTGTTGGCAGATATGGAGAGCTAATGTAATCTAACAGTTTGAGCCTGGCTAAACAAATCAAGGTAGATCTTGGAACAAGAGACAAAAGAATGCTGTGTGCTGTGAGAAAAGCTGATAAAGAGGAGCCAAGTCTGTCTGGACAGGGTAGTGGCTTCCAAGGCTCTAAGTTGAGCAAAAGGTTTTCAGCTTGGTCCTGAAAAAAAGGTTTCTCTCTCCAAGGACTCTGCACCAAGCTGAGCAAGTAAAACCTGGTTGTTATAAAGTTAATCATAATAATAGCTTATTGTCACAAGTAGGCTTCAATGAAGTTTCATAGAATTTACAGTGCAGAAGGAGGACATTCGGCCCATCGAGTCTGCACCGGCTCTTGGAAAGAGCACCCTAACCAAGGTCAACACCTCCACCCTATCCCTATAACCCAGTAAACCCCCCCCCCAAACACCAAGGGCAATTTTGGACACTAAGGGCAATTTATCATGGCCAATCCACATCTTTGGACTGTGGGAGGAAACCGGAGCACCCGGAGGAAACCCACGCACACACGGGGAGGATGTGCAGACTCCGCACAGACAGTGACCCAAGTTACTGTGAAAAGCCCCTAGTCGCCACATTCCGCCGCTTGCTCGGGGAGGCCGGTACGGGAATTGACAAAGAGTCATCGGACTCGAAACGTTAGCTCTTTTCTCTCCTTACCGCTGCTGCCAGACCTGCTGAGATTTTCCAGCATTTTCTCTTTCGTTTCAGATTCCAGCATCCGCAGTAATTTGCTTCTCAAAGGCAACTGGGAAGGCCTGGCCAGCGATACCCACATCCCGTAAAATGAATTTGAAAAAGTAAAACCATGCACATCTAGAAAACCAGTACGTGGTTGAAGAAGAGCTATCCCTTAGCTTATATTGTACACTGATAAAGGCCTCAATTATGAATGCAATCTACAATCAATCTGGCATATCAAATCACGTCCGTCAAAAAAATCCAGTCTTTGGGTCCAGAAAATGCACTCCGCGAACACCCAAGAAAGCGCAGAAGAATTCTTAATACTCTGAATAACTCCAATTCCATCTGTCAATATAAAAGTCATGGACTTGAATGGGCCTTACTGAAGTAAAGGCCTTTAACGGCTCTACAGGCCATACCCCATCAACATTTCTTCCTTCACCTTGGTTTATCTTCAGCTCTCCAGAAGACCTGCAGGAACTATTATAAATTTCCATAGTCCACATCACAGCAACACTAGAATGCACAAGATCAGCAAATAAAAAAACAATATCAAGGCTTTGAGTGCACGTCGACATCAAGTAAACTCTCATCAGCCTCAGGACATTGTTTTTTCAGGATTGAAACATCTTGGGGGTTTTTGGGCCCCCGTTACCTTTTTCTTCAACACTGCTCCGAGATGTGCAGCTGTCGTTTCTTAGCAGCCCCGAGAAGGTGGTGGGCCTCTTTTATGACTTTTTAGGCAGCATTGTCTTTTATAGCAGGATGGTTTGATTGGGCACATGACAGGGCGCTAAGGCGCAACCAGGGCATAGGACTGGAGTCACGTGTAGCCCAGATTAGGTCGAGTTGACAGGCTCCTGTCCTTCAAGATCAAGGCAATTAAAATTCAACTGGCACCATAACCACTGTACAACCATCCCCAGATACATGTACAACAACAATAGGAACTGGGGTAGACCATTCAGCCCATCAAATATGCTGTGCCATTCGATACGAGCCTGGATGATCATCCATTTCAATGCCTCCCCCTCCCTCCCCCACACACTATCCCCACATCCTTTTCGCATTTGCTTTAGATGTACTCGATGATCGAGTCTCCACAGCTCTCACAGATAGAGAATTCCCAAGACTCACAACCCTCCGCTGTAAAAATAAAAATAATTTCTCCTCCCCTCAGTCCAAAGTGACTGCCCCTTTCTTGCACTCCCTCTGTGGCAACAATATTATTGCTGAGGTAAGGGGGCCAAATCTGGACCAACACTACTCCAGGTGTGGTTTAACCAAGCTTCTATACAATTCACACAAGGTTTTGCTACTTTTTTTTTCTCAAATCCTGTTGTGATAAAGCTTTCTTAATTGTTTGCTTTACCTGCACGTTAGCTTTCAGTAACTTATTGGCAAGGACATCCAGGCCCCTTTGTATATCTACACTTGCGAGTCTCTGACCATTTGAAAATACCTGCACATCTATTCCTCCCAGCAAAGTGGATAACCCCACATTTGCACGTTATTTTCCATCTGCCATGTTCTGGCCCACTCAGTCAGTCCAAATCCCCTTGAAAATGCTTTGTGTACCTTCCTCACAACACATTCCCATTTATCTTTGTGTCACCCGCAGACTTGGACATATAATATTTGGCCCCCACAACAGACCTCAAGCGCTCCCCATGATTTGAAAGCACTACTGTTGGTAGCTCTTTTACCCCCCCCCCCCTCCCGAGTCAGAAGGCTGAGAGTTCAGGCCCTACTCCAAAACGTGG
This sequence comes from Scyliorhinus torazame, assembly GCF_047496885.1. Lineage (NCBI taxonomy): Eukaryota > Metazoa > Chordata > Chondrichthyes > Carcharhiniformes > Scyliorhinidae > Scyliorhinus > Scyliorhinus torazame. Next base: position 8,671,258 of record NC_092724.1, read on the forward strand.
GCTTATACCCCAAGCTCACTGCATGAAATATGCAAACCGTTGGACAGGATATTGAACCAATGTGCCCTCTCAGGAGGGTCTAAAAAAACTCCATGGCACCATTTCAAGAAGAGTTGGAAGATTTGCCTGGTAGTCTGGCCAACACTTATCCCTCAGGAATATCGCTAAAACAAATTCTCTGGTCATTTTGCTCATTGTGTGAATTGACGACCCACATTCTCCTAACATTAATTACAGCAGTGCCAACACTTTAAAAGTAATTAAAGGGTTGCAAAAGATTTTGGAACGTCCAGAAGACATGAACGCCGTTTTGTTAATCGTAGAATTTACAGTGCAGAAGGAGGCCATTCAGCCCATCGAGTCTGCACCGGCTCTCTGAAAGAGCACCCTACCCAACCGCACACATCCACTCTATCCCCATAACCCAGTAACCCCACCCAACACTAAGGGCAATTTTGGACACAAAGGGCAATTTAGCATGGCCAATCCACCTAACCTGCACATCTTTGGACTGTGGGAGGAAACCGGAGCACCCGAAGGAAACCCACGCACACACGGGGAGGATGTGCAGGCTCCGCACAGACAGTGACCCAAGCGGGAATTGAACTTGGGACCCAGGAGCTGTGAAGCAATTGTGCTAACCACTATGCTACCGTGCTGCCCACTGTTAAATACAAGATGGTTCAGCAATAGCTTCACTAGATAGGTTCCTGGCTGAAAGAGTTGGCCTACACAGAGTGAACTGGGCCTGTATTGTTCGGAGTTTAGAAGAATGAGAGGTGATCTCATTGAAACATTCTGGAGGGGCTTCACAGAGGTCGTTCCCTCAGGTTAGGGAAATTGGAAGATGGGGCACGGTCTCAGAATAAAGGGATGGATCATTTAGGACTGAGATGAGGAGAAATCTCTTCACTCAAAGGGTTGTGGATCTCTTATATTCTCTGCCCAGGAGTCTTGTGGATGATGGTCTTCAAGGCCAAGATTGATACATTGTTGGTGTCTCATGGAATCAGGGGTGGGAAAGTGGAACTGAGTCACGATCACACTGAATAAGAACAAAGAACAAAGAAAATTACAGCACAGGGACAGGCCCTTCGGCCCTCCCAGCCTGTGCCGATCCAGATCCTTTATCTAAACCGGTCACCTATTTTCCAAGGATCTACTTCCCCTCTGTTCCCCACCTGTTCATATATCTGTCTAGATGCATCATAAATGATGGTATCGTGCCCGCCTCTACCACTGGCAAAGCGTTCCAGGCACCCATCACCCTCTGCGTAAAAAACTTTCCACGCACATCTCCCTTAAACTTTCCCCCTCTCACCTTGAAATAGTGACCCCTTGTAATTGACACCCCCACTCTTGGAAAAAGCTTGTTGCTATCCACCCTGTCCACACCTCTCAATTTTGCAGACCTCAATCAGGTCCCCCCTCAACCTCCGTCTTTCCAACGAAAACAATTCTAACCTACTCAACCTTTCTTCATATCTAGCCCCCTCCATACCAGGCAACATCCTGGTGAACCTCCTCTGCACCCTCTCTAAAGCATCCACATCCTTCTGGTAATGTGGCGACCAGAACTGCACGCAGTGTTCCAAATTTGGCCTAACCAAAGTCCTATACAACTGTAACATGACCTGCCGACTCTTGTACTCAATACCCCGTCCGATGAAGGCAAGCATGCTGTATGCCCTCTTGACCACTCTATCGACCTGCGTTGCCACCTTCAGGGTACAATGGACCTGAACTCCCAGATCTCTCTGTACATCAATTTTCCCCAGGACTCTTCCATTGACCGTATAGTCCGTTCTTGAATTAGGTCTTCCAAAATGCATCACCTCGCATTTGCCTGGATTGAACTCCAGCTGCCATTTCTCTGCCCAACTCTCCAATCTATCTATATTTTGCTGTATTCTCTGACAGTCCTCCTCGCTATCTGCAACTCCACCAATCTTAGTATCATCTGCAAACTTGCTAATCAGACCACCTATACCTTCGTCCAGATCAATTATGTATATCACAAACAACAGTGGTCCGAGCACGGATCCCTGTGGAACACCACTAGTCACCTTTCTCCATTTTGAGACACTCTCTTCCACCACTACTCTCGGTCTCCTGTTGCCCAGCCAGTTCTTTATCCATCTAGCTAGTACACCCTGAACCCCATACGACTTCACTTTTGCCATCAACCTGCCATGGGAAACTTTATCAAACGCCTTACTGAAGTCCATGTATATGACATCTACAGCCCTTCCCTCATCAATCAACTTTGTCACTTCCTCAAAGAATTCTATTAAGTTGGTAAGACATGACCTTCCCTGCACAAAACCATGCTGCCTATCACTGATAAGTCTATTTTCTTCCAAATGTGAATAGATCCTATCCCTCAGTATCTTCTCCAACAATTTGCCTACCACTGACGTCAAGCTCACAGGTCTATAATTCCCTGGATTATCCCTGCTACCCTTCTTAAACAAAGGGACAACATTAGCAATTTTCCAGTCCTCCAGGACTCACCCGTGCTCAAGAATGCTGCAAAGATATCAGTTAAGACCCCAGCTATATCTTCCCTCGCTTCCCTCAGTAACCTGGGATAGATCCCATCCGGACCTGGGGATGTGTCCACCTTAATGCCTTTTAGAATACCCAGAACGTCTCCGTTCCTTATGCCGACTTGACCTAGAGTATTTAAACATCCATCCCCAGCCTCAACAACCGTCATGTCCCTCTCCTTGGTGAATACCGATGCAAAGTACTCATTAAGAATCTCACCCATTTCCTCTTGACTCCACGCATAAATTCCCTCTTTTGTCTTTGAGTGGGCCAATCCTTTCTCTAGTTACCCTCTTGCTCCTTATATACGAATAAAAGGCTTTGGGATTTTCCTTAACCCTGTTTGCCAAAGATATTTCATGACCCTTTTTAGCTCTTTATTGCGCGGTTGAGATTTGTCCTACTTTCCCGATATTCCTCCAAAGTTATCAGATTTAAGTCACCTAGATCTTATGTATGCTTCCTTTTTCACCTTAGCTAGTCTCACAATTCCACCCGTCATCCATGGTTCCCTAATCTTGTCATTTCTATCCCTCGTTTTCACAGGGACATGTCTATCCTGCACGCCTTTCCTTAAAAGACTCCCACATTTCAAATGTGGATTTACCCTTAAAGAGCTGCTCCCAATCCACATTCCCTAGCTCCTGCCGAATTTTGTTATACTTGGCCTTTCCCCAATTTAGCACTCTTCCTTTAGGACCACTCTCGTCTTTGTCCATGAGTATTCTAAAATTGTGATCGCTATTCCCAAAGTAATCACCGACTGAAACTTCAACCACCTGGCTGGGATCATTCCCCAATACCAGGTCCAGTATGGCCCCTTTCCGAGTTGGACTATTTACATACTGCTCTAAAAAACTCTCCTGGATGCTCCTTACAAATTCTGCTCCATTTACGCCTCCAACACTACATGAGTCCCATTCAATGTTGGGGAAGTTAAAATCTCCCATCACGACCACCCTATTGCTCCTACATTTTTCTATAATCTATCTACATATTTGTACCTCTACTTCACGCTCGCTTTTGGGAGGCCTGTAGTAAAGTCCCAACAATGTTAGTGCACCCTTCCTATTTCTTAGCTCTACCAATATTGCCTCAGTGCTTGAATCCTCCTTAACCACAGCTGTGATATCATCTCTGACCAGTAATGCAACTCCTCCACCCCTTTTACCTCCCTCTCTATCCCTCCTGAAGCATCTATACCCTGGAATATTTAGTTGCCAGTCTTGCCCTTTCCTCAACCAAGTCTCCGTAATACCAATAACATCATATTCCCAGGTACTAATCCAAGCCCAAAGTTCATCTGCCTTACCTGCTACACTTCTCGCATTGAAACAAATGCACCTCAGACCACCTGTCCCTTTGTGGTAATCAACTCTTCCCGGTCTACTCTTCCCCTTAGTCACATTGAGTTTATTATCTAATACCTTACTGGCTTTAGTTGCTGCCTCTTTACTGACCTCTAACTTCCTAATCTGGTTCCTAATCTAATGGGAGCAGCAGACTCGAGGGGCCGAATGGCCTATTCCTGTACCTAATTCTTCAAGTTGGTTCTTGCGTCCTCCTCAATTTGACAGCACGTCTTGGCGTGACTGGTCGAACGCAGCTGCCTGCTCCCAACAGCAGTTGCAACATAAGTTATGGCTCAAAAGACTGTCGTTGGGTTTCAAGCATCAATATAAAATTATTGGCATCTTAAAGTGCACTCGAGCTTAGCTGGAATAAATTGCAACTTTCACCTTTCAGTGAAGTCATTTATTATCCTAAAGTGAAATGGTTTCCAGCGTATGAAAGAAAAATCTCATTACCTGTGATACTGTGCTTGCAAAAACTGAAACTCATCCTTGATTCGGTCACAGGAGTCCGAGGTAGTAAACTTCAACTGTTGTGCTGACTGTGATGGAGCCTTTGAGGGGGGGGGGGAAAAGAAAAAAAACGAGCAAGTTAATGAAGAGACAAAAGAACCTGCTATACAATTAGCCGCGCGAACCTGCAAGTGTAGAGCGGAATCACATGTTTGTTACGGACAATTTCTTTACGGGTTATGAAATATCGTTAAGAAAAGAAACACAGGACAGAATGCTGCGTGAAGACTTGTTGATGAAACCATAAGACGCAGAAGCAGAGGTAGGCCATTCGGCCCATAGAGTCTGCTCCGCCATTCAATGAGATTATGATCGGATATGATGGTCTCTTGATTCGAGCTTTGAAGGGAGGGGTTTTGTGAAAAACAGATACTTCGCTAACATGGTTGACAAACGGGTCTGCTTTTCTTCAGTCTCTGTACACAAGAATATAAGAAATAACAGGAATAGACCACTCGGCCCATCGAGACTGCGCCACCATTCAATACGATCACGGCGGTTCTTGGGTTTCAACTCCCCTTTCCCATCTACTCCCTTCAGTCCCCAAGACACCACAAATGTGCCAATCTCAGCCCAAAATATATTCACTATCACTAAACCACGGTGTAGAGAATTCCAAAGGTTCACAAGTCTTTGAGTGAAGTAACTTCTCCTCTTTGTGTACAAGAGTCGACAGGTCATGTTCCAGTTGTATAGGACTTTGGTTAGGCCACATTTGGAATACAGCGTGCAGTTCTGGTCGCCACATTACCAGAAGAATGTGGATGCTTTAGAGAGGGTGCAGAGGAGGTTCACCAGGATGTTGCCTGGTATGGAGGGTGCTAGCTATGAAGAAAGGTTGAGTAGATTAGGATTGTTTTCGTTGGAAAGTCGGAGATTGAGGGGGGACCTGATTGAGGTCTACAAAATTATGAGAGGTATGGACAGGGTGGATAGCAACAAGCTTTTTCCAAGAGTGGGGGTGTCAATTACAAGGGGTCACGATTTCAAGGTGAAGGGGAGAAAGTTTAAGGGAGGTGTGCGTGGAACGTTTTTTACGCAGAGGGTGGTGGGTGCCTGGAACGCTTTGCCAGCGAAGGTGGTAGAGGCGGGCACGATAGCATCATTTAAGATGCATCTAGACAGATATATGAACGGGCAGGGAACAGAGGGAAGTAGATCCTTGGAAAATAGGTGACAGGTTTAGATAAAGGATCTGGATCGGCGCAGGCTGGGAGGGCCGAAGGGCCTGTTCCTGTGCTGTAATTTTCTTTGTTTTTTGTTCATCCGAGTGCTAAATGATCTGCCCCTTATATTGGAACTGCAGCACCTTGATCTGGAGATTCCAGGCAGAAGTAACTTTCCTGACAAGTCCCTTCATTACCTTGATTGTTTCAATGACACTTGAATATTGCGCACAATTCTGGTCGCCACATTACCAGAAGGATGTAGACGCTTTGTAGAGGGTGCAGAGGAGGTTCACCAGGATGTCGTCTGGTCTGGAGGGTGTTAGCTATGTGGAGAGACTGAATAGACTCGGACTGTTTTCATTAGAAAGACGGAGGTTGAGGGGCGACCTGATAGAGGTCTGCAAGATTATGAGGGGCATGGATGGAGTGGAAGGGCAGGCACTCTTTCCCAGGATGGAAGGTCAGTCACCAGGGGGCATAGGTTTAAAGTCTGTGAGGCAAAGTTTAGAGGAGATGTATGAGGCAGGATTTTTACACAGCGGGTGGTGAGTTCCTGGAACTCGTTGCCAGGGGAGGTTGTGGAAGCAGATACATTAACATTCAAAAGGCATCTTGACAAACACATGGATCGGACGGGTATAGAGGGATACGGCACAAGGAAGTGCTGAGGGTTTTGGCCAAGGGTGGTATCATGACCGGTACAGACCTGGAGGGCCGAACGGCCTGCTCCTGGGCTGTATTGTTCGATGTTTTTTGACATCACCTCTCAGATTCTCCTAAACTATGGACCCAATTTACTCAGCTGGTCATCACAAAACAGTCCTTTCATCACAATGCAATTGCGAGGCCATTTACCCTCATCCTCCCAACTAACCCTTTTTCTTCCCTTCTTTATACCGTCAGCTTTCCCCCCCTGTCTTCTGCTACCCCGAAGACTTTGACTTGTTGCTATATTTGGATGGCCAGGAGACAGCCATTCTCCATCTGTGACCAATCTTCACACGCGAGTCGACAGTGTGGCTGTCGACATTGACAGTCGACAATGAAGACAAGTTGTTCAACTACAGGATTGCAAAGGGAGAACCGATCCCAGTCGCCACTTCTAGCAAAGATAGTAATTCAACAGCAATCAGATATGGGTAAACCTGGCTCATTTTCCTCCCCTGCACATAAAGAGGTACCAAGGGAAAATACAGTGTCTTCAGTTGTTGCAATGTGTTTAGGTTCAAAACGTCTCCAGATACCTTCCCGTAATGAAGAACACCCTGAAGTACAATAACATTTCTCTTCTTTTTTTACACTGCTCTTCATGGACTAGCAAAGCCATTGGGAGCTTCAAATGTTTTCTCCTAATTGGGACAGAACAGTAAACAGTGCCACAGAGAGACGCAGCAACTGTGCGCAAAACTCTCAATTAGGAAAAAAGCCGATTTGCTATTGCACTGAAAAACACCACTGCCAAATTCAAGTCTGCGCTCACAAGAGACGTAGGGTGGGATTTTCCATACCCGTCCCACCAGCAGCATCTTCCGGTCCCGCCAAAGGTAACCCCCCCCTCCACGGCGGGGCAGGCGAGCCACACAAAACATCGGCAAGTGCCAGAAGGTCACGCCGCCGGCAAATGTCGAGCCGGATGGGCTGCCGGGAAATTGCCGTGACGGGCTGGAAAACCTCGGCCACAGTTTTTCCAATTTTTTGCCCGGTTCATAGAATTATAGAATTTACAGTGCAGAAGGAGGCCATTCAGCCCATCGAGTCTGCACCAGCCTTTGGAAAGAGCACCCCTACTTAAGCCCAACCCTGTCTCCCTTTATCCCCGTAACCCCACCTAACCTTTTTGGACACGAAGGGCAATTTATCATGGCCAATCCACCTAACCTGCACATCTTTGGACTGTGGGAGGAAACCGGAGCACCCGGAGGAAGCCCACGCAGAGACGGGGAGAAGGTGCAGATTCCACACAGACAGTGACCCAAGCCGGAATCGAACCTGGGACCCTGGAGCTGTGAAGCAACTGTGCTGACCACTGTGCTGCATAGCTGGGACAAAGGCAAATGGTCTAGCCGCCAGGTTTCTTGTCAAACAAACACAGAGGAAAGTCCTTCCTCCCCTCGTTCAGAGCATGCTGATGCACCCCCAGACCATAGCCACCCATATTTCACATGGACACCTCAATGATTTTGGGAAGGGGACTACTGCGCGTTTGGTGGGATCGAGGTCCTTGCAGCAGCATCTTGCAGAACAAACACAGCCCGCAATAACACTTTTATTTGTCACAGGAAATTGGAATCGGCAATGAATAAACCAGTCCAGAATTCAAACATTTAAACTCCAATCCGCGTGTTTAAGTGCACTGCTTTGGACTTGGTACGAACGTTAACTTCAGAAAGCAGTGAATGCAACAGGTGCTGGAATGTCGCCACTCTTTTCACAGCAACTTCATTGAAGCCTACTTGTGACAAAAAGTGATTATTATTATTATTATTATTATTATTAAACGACAGCCAGAGCTGGCCTTGCACAGCCCAAGTCAGCTTTCACTCCCAGAGGCTGGAAAGGCAATGCAGCTCAATAAAGCATAAATGTAGAAAATTACCATTCTGGCGGAGCGCTGTGCATTCTGGAAACCAGCCCACTAGTGTTTAAACAAGCCCAGCAGCGCCGAGCTATCAGGCGAACTAGGTGAACCCAGCAGGGTGGCCTTCCTGAACCATAGTCCATAATAATACAGTCCGCCAATTTTAAGTAAGCATATATCATAATTTACAGTGCAGAAGGAGGCCATTCAGCACATAGAGTCTGCACCGGCCCTTGGAAATAGCACCCCATTTAAGCACACACCCATAACACAGTAACCCCACCTAACCTTTTTTGAACAAAGTGCAATTTAGCATGGCCAATTCACCTAACCTGCACATCTTTGGGCTGTGGGAGGAAGCCCACGCAGACACGGGGAGAACGTGCAGACTCCGCACAGACAGTGACCCAAGCCGGGAATCGAACCTGGGACCCTGGAGCTGTGAAACAACTGTGCTAACCGCTGTGCTACCCTGCTGCCCATACAAAAAGGTAGCTTCTAAAAAGCTCTCGAGCATTTGGTCAGTCTGCCAACAAATCCTTGGCTATCCCCCATGCCCGGAACACAATTTAAATATCAATGTCCTATGCATTATTAAAAAGCACCCTCTATTCAAGCTACATATTAATGGCTCCAGTATGGGAAAACAATTTCAACACTGGAATAAATATGGCCTCTAGCTGCTTCAAACAAGAGATAATGTGTTCACCGCTTCAATGCAGAGCCTGCATGGTCTCACATTGACAGCGGCAGGATGAGAGAGAGCTGTGCTTTCATGCGTGCAGGTCCGTCACCTTTCTCTTACCCGAAGCAACATCAGGTACAAATACAATTCATTGGCATGATGGAAATAGATGCTGTCGATTAGAAATTGCAGAAGCATTTTCCTCAAGCAAGATTTCTGGAGCGTTCAAATTTTGTTTTGGAAAACTTCCCCCTCCCTCTCTTTTTATCCCTCTTCTCCCCCTTTGCGCTCTCCGATTCGGAGGGCAAACCCAGTTCACCCTTAAAAGTGCTCAGAACGTGGGCTGAATTAATCATGGGGAGGAATCGAGCAGGTTAAGAGTTAACTTGCCTTTGCAGTCAAATTGCCCAAACTCGGATCCTGCCTGGGGTTTGAGCCAATGCAAAGCTTTTCTATAAACAATCTCCGAATGCATTAAATTGGCCGTTTTAAAGGCACCCAGTCGAATACATGCGCTTGGAGGGCATCTGGGCCTAGAATGGGGCAGGAATCCAGTCACTAAAACCCAGCACATTGCGCAATAGGAACTGGCCCACAGCTCGGCAGTAACGCTCCACCTCGTCCCGCTGCTGCCTGGTTCAAAACAGTACCAACCATCTTTAAAATCTCTGCAGTCGCCACCATGTACATTAATTAACACGTCAGTATACGGAGGGAGAAAATGTAAAAGGATTGTCCCAATCCCAGAAATATTTCCCATCTTTCCTCCACCTCCTGTTGAGGGCTTTCAACTCTTGTCGGGGGATATTCCTGGAGGTTATGTCATACGGCCCACCCCTCCCAACCAGCAGTCAAACATGTCTCTCACCTCATCCATAAACAGAACAGGTTTTCAAATGAAAAGAAATTGGATACAAGAGATTAATAGGACCAGCCGTCCACGTAACCCCAAGAGACTGCTCTACCATCGAGTAAGATTAAGGCCGATTTGACTTTGGCCTCAACTCCACTTTCCTGCCTGATCTCGATAACCCTCAACTTTTCTACAGTTCAAGCATGCATCTTTCTTGATGTATTGACTGACTCAGCAACGCCTGAAATGGAGAATTTCGAAGATGCCCCCACCCTCACAAGAAATTTCTCCACATCGCCGTCATAAATGGGTGACCCCAGCGTGGCATGGTGGCGCAGTGGTTAGCACTGCCGCCTCACGGTACCGTGGATCCGGGTTCGAACCCGTGCCTGCGTGGGTTTCACCCCCGCAACCCAAAGATGTGCAGGGTAGGTGGATTGGCCACACTAAATTTCACCTTAATTGGGGAAAAAAAGAATTGGGTACTCTAAACTTATAAAATAAATGGGTGACCCCCTAAACATTAATAGCCACGACTTTCCTCCTCTTGCAGTGTCTTTGAGCCCTGGAGGCTCCAGGGGAATTCGGAGCGTTGGACAAGTTGACCTGATCTGGACCCCCTGCATTTCGGATCAGCTTGACCACACTTGTTCATTTACGTTGATTTCCCCCGATTTCCCCCATTTGTTTATTTCATAGTGGCCGAAGAGGTCACTGGAGAAGTTGCCTGGGAGGTGCCGCTAAACCCGACAGTGCAAAAACATTGAATTAGTTTAAGAGGAGACAAGCTATTAACCCCAGAGTGTTTCAGTCATCCGGTCAAGTCAATGTTGCACGTGTGGGGATTGTGCGGCCTTGCGTGGCTGAGCTCATTAATGTCTTGCAGCTCGTCCTTCTGCACAATGCTGCCAGCTCTCGCTGTCCATCCAAATAAAAACAACGGCGAGTGTTGGAAAGGCCGGTCGAAAAGCTCAAAGTGGGACATTTTATAGACATTGCCCAGATGAGAGTTTGTTCGACTGCTGCGCTCAGGTGGCACGCTCAGGGGGCCTCCTCCAATTTGTTTCCTTATTTTATTCACAGTGACTCTGAACTTTTAGCTCAAACAGTCGAGTGTGCAGTTTCTTCTTTTAAAAAAAACCAAATTTGTCACTGTTGGCAAAGAGCAACTCTTAATTCAGTTCCCAATGACAAGCAGAGCGTGACACTACTCCTGGCTGTAAGCGACCCGCATAGAAGCAGAGAAAATTCACCAGTGTGCACCGTTTAGTTGCTGCACCGGTCCAATTGCAAGATTATGAGTAGCATTGCCATGGTTACCAGACCACACGAGTGCGTTACAAATCACATGAGCGCAACACAGCTACTTAGGATAAGCTTCAATTGGCAACTAAGAGTTGATCGTCTTACACAGGTCTATATTGGTGAAGGATTGCTGGCACAGATCAACCTCTTTAATGCTTCTTTCAGGCCTGTCTGCATTATTGCCGTTCGTAGCTCCGGGAAACATTGCACCACATTCCAGCCAAAGCATCAATTTAGATTTCGACAGCACTCCTCGCAGAAGATACCATTTCACAAGAGCTTCACTGGATGGAGTGCAGAGGAGACGGGACCGCCAAGGAATTGAGCAAAATGGGTTGGCCAGGAGCAAGCTCACAGTATCAGGCTTTTTAAAAAAGGAGTCTTTTGAAGATGGGGAAGGGGAAAAGGGTGGCACGGTAGCAATGCTCCTGGGCCAATAATCCAGAGGCCCACTCAAATACGCCAAAGACAAATTCAAATTGCACCACATCTGCTAGAGGACAGTCTAATTAATAATCAGGGATCACACCAAAACCCATTTGGTTCACTAATCTTCTTTAGGGGAGGAAATCTGCAATGTTTATCGTGTAAGAGTCCTTCCTGTTTATCGCCTTCGTTCCCATTTCTTTTACTTTATTATTTTTGGTCCGTGGACGCATAATCAGAATGCACCTTTAAGCAGAGAACTACTCGTCAGGGCAGTGTGTCCCTAGGTTTTGTATTTTGGAGAGGAGGAACCAGACTCGTCGGCACAGAGTGAAACTTGGGAACTGGTTTTGAAGGAAGTCAGTTCAATTGGCTGACTGGCAACCAGTGGGTTGCTGGGACCGTGTTCTGCCTGACAACAGTCAACGATTGGTTCCTGCCAGGTGGGTTTTTTTCCCAGATAGAAGCTGCCAGAAGCCTCGGGATCTTCGAAGGAGGAGGAGCTGTGTTTCTCCCTCCCTCTGCTGCCGGTTATCTGCTGTCTCTTCGTGAAGATCGTTAGAAGCTGAAGGAAAAGAAAGTCCAACTGAAGAGCCAACTTTAAGAAAGAAACGAACTGGAAGACATCCAACTGAATGAAAGATCCTTATCTTTTCATTTTATTAGCCTCTTGACTACCCTTTTTCCTGTGTTGTGTGAGAGAGAGTGTGAGAGGTGTGACTGTGAGAGAGAGAGTGAGAACGGGGTGGGGGTTTGGGAATCAGATAGTAGATCGCCAGTTGTTTTTTTATCTATTTAATTATAATTACTGTTAAATAAAGGAGGATTATTGTTTTTTTAAAATGTGCAAACTTGGTGACTGGTCAAAACCACGAATATGAATATAAAATCGAATTTCACCTGTGTTGCGACTCTGGGTCAAGTGGGAATTGACCATGAATGACTGACCGAGGGTGTCACAACATTCTGGTCTGGCCTCTTGTGACGCAAAATCCACTGGAATGCTTTGATTATTAACAGCCCTCCGAAGCTGCTTCATCCAAACCTATTCTGCAAAATGTTACTGTGGGGCCAGTGTTGCTGATGTCCTGCTCAGCAGGCAAGTTTATTTTGCCTGTGTGTGTCCAAGTTCTCATGTCAGCACATAGCTGCTCTACATCGATATTAAGGCTGCAAGATTATTCCCCTTCCCGTCTTCCATCACACCTATTGTTATCCATTAGCAGCACATTTAACTTTTGTTAATTTGTCTTCATAACTATTGATTTAGATAAGGCATTTATACTGAAGTATGCACATTATCGAGATAATCAGCAGAGTTCAACCTGACCACTGGGGCAGGATTTTTCAAACTGTGGGCCATGGAGTGATCAGTCACCGCATTCCCGGTCGCGCCCAAGTGCCCAACGGCCGCAACGGCTTTTAAATTGAGAATGCCGGCCACAACCGGCTTGGAAATAGAACGATGCAGTCTTCCGGCCGGAACCTGCGGCAGACAGAAGGTCACACGCCCGGCAGGTACACCAACATCACACGTCCTGTGCATCCGTGATGTGGGCATGAAATCACGGAGAAGCGATTCCTTCATTTTCTAGCTGGGAGCATGCAAGCAAACAACAGGACAGTGAAGAACTGAAGATGGATCACTTTAAACAAAAGAAAAAAAAACTGAAATCAGGAACACAGCAGTATAAAGATGATTTTGAGAGTTCTGGTTTTGTTAATTGTGCCGATGCAAATCCCATGTGTGTTATATGCAGGGAAGTACTGGCAAATGAAAGCTAAAAAAAAAACCTCAAATGCATTTGAAGACTAAGCATGGCCAGTTAAGAGTACAAACCTCTTAATTTCTTCCAAATGATGCAACAAGAACTTAGCAGAAATGTAACATTGAATGACAAAGCAAGTGAGTTTGTGGGGACCAAGCAGGCTCACCTGTAAACTGAAGATAAGCGAAAATGGTGGATCGCGAAGGTCGGCCGGCGCGGGTCGCGAAGGCTGGCCAGCCGAAAAGTTTGAAAAACACTACACTAGGGTATGTGCAAAGTTAATAGAGAGAATGAGACTGACGCCAGCTTTGAAGGTTCGTGCTGACCAGAACTGAGCCGTCACACACATGCAGTCTCCCATGAGATTTTCAGAACATTCTTTCGAAATGATCCAAGTGCAACGCAATGTTATCCAGAGCCCAGTCTAAAGAGTCCACACAGAGTCCAGCAAGTCTGCCTAAGTACACATTGTGCACTCACGCAAGACTGCCCTTCAGGAGAAAAATCCTTGCACGTCAACCCCCAAGCACACAGCATCTGCAGTGTAACTTTGCTCTAGAGATTGGAGGACTTAAATTGAATTCAGCACGGGAAAACTATCCAGGAAAATCCATTTAATGCGTAGATGCCCAAGTGAACAGTCTGGGGGCATTGTGCTGCATTGACTGGACGCCCTGTTGGGAAACAAACTAGAGGAGATGACAGATGCAAGTGGTCATTAGACAAATCAAGGTTACATGAAATGCATGATTGTGATGAGGTAAGTGTTGCATTCAATTGGCATGGAAATTTACAAAGGAATGTAACCGCAATTATAGTTACTTGTAGTGGGACAGTCAGGAGTGAGGGGAGGAGTGCATTGCAACCAATAGAGAGAGAGAGTGAGAGAAAACGAGACAGAGGAATGGAGGGAGAAAGAGGGATACCAGGGAAAGAGTATCCGAGTGAGGAAGTGTGGGTTGTGTTCAGGCAGGACTGTAGAGCATTGAACCAAGCTGTCTCCGTCATCTTTAGCACACACCAGATATGCACTTTATTTATAAGAATTGAAAATGAATATAGATCAATAGCAGTGACCTTTAAGCAACCTTTAAGTCAAACGGTCATATCTTTCCCTCTGGTGCTGAATACAGCCATTATGATTACAATCAGAGTCTGGCTAAATAGATGCCGTTCGTGTAGTAATGTCAAGCTCTATTCACTTAAATAAAAGCCATCGGTAAGAGCAAACAAGAAAGAATTCAGACACCAAGGTTGCTCTTCGCTTCAATAGCCCGCAATGGTACTCCTGTGGTTGCTAAGACACGGACCCAGCAGCAACCACACATTCCATTTGTAAGGCGGTCACTCGGGAGATTTCCGTAATAAATGCGAACTGCAAACTGAGATTTCCGTACAATGTCCAGCGGATCTGCGTGAAACACGGACACAGGTTCTCAGTCTGAAATGTGGGACACAACAGAAATGGGCAGCACGGTGGTTAGCACTGCTGCCTCAGTGCCGAGGTCCCAGGTCTGGGTCACTGTGTGTGGGGTTTGCACATTCTCCCCGTGTTTGTGTGGGTTTCGCCCCCACAACCCAAAGATGTGGTTAGGTGGATTGGCCTAGAACGATCCACTGGGTAATCAGGGAGGCGAAGGCCAGGTCTTATCCCCTCACCCCATAAAGAGCTCTGGATGTTCCAATACCGCAAAGACCACCATCACTCTGGACATAGCCTCGACGAAGGCAGTTCAGCAGTTCAGAACCAGATGAGTTGGGGCAGGAACCCGGAGAGGCTCCTCGGGCTCTTTCCCTCCCAGGCAAAGGCCATGATCAGTTTAGCAACCCTGGCGAGGAAGGATTCGGGGATGAAGATCGGCTGTGATCAGAATAGGAAGAGGAACCTTGGCAACACGTTCATTTTTATCGGCTGCACTCATCTCGCCAGGGAGAGTGGGAGCGAGTCCCTCTCCTCCTCCACCAGGCTGGACAAGTTCCATTTATTGAGCTGCAGCCCACGATGGATATCTGGATTTCCAGGTACCCGATCTTGGTTTGGGCCAGTTTGAACGGTACCGCCTCCCGTTTCCCCGCCCCCCACCCCCCCCCCTCTCTCGGGGGTTCACCGGGAAGATTGTGCTCTTGCTCAGATTAAGTTTGCAACCAGAGAAGGCTCTGAACTCCCTCAGGGGTTCCATTACCTTGCTGGCCAGGGGGTTTGACACTTGTCCACCACACAAGAGTGAAACTCTGCGCTCCCTGCCTCCTTTCCGAATGCCCTTCCACCCCTTCGCTGATGTAAGAGGTCAGTGATTCAATTGCCACCGTGAATAGCAGCGGGGAAAGCTGGCACCCCTGCCTCGACGTAGTCAGAGCTGATGGTGTTCGTCCATATGCTCGCCATGACAGCTCAGTATAGAAGTTTCATCTACAAGGTGAACCCGGACTCAAACCTAAACCATTCAAGCACCTCACCGCCTTCAGTACCTCCCAGAACGGGAGACCTCCCCGCCTTGGGTGCAGGATATATACCCATCAATGGCTTGTGACATTCTTTCGCTAAATGCCCCATTGGCTAGGAGGGCTGTGTCCAGACTCCCATCAGAGGGGGGCTGTGCCCGGCCAGTCTCCAATCTCATGTCCATGTAGCATGGCCCAAGATTGCTATTGCAGAGTATTCCGCCCCTACTATCCCTGGAAGCACCGATTTACCCACTATGAAGACGTCTAAGCAGGAGTAGGTTGTGTGTACATGGGAGAAGAACTCCTTATCCCTCGGGTAGTTGAATCTCCACAGATCAACCACCCATCTGCTCCATAAAGGTGGTTAGTTCCCGTGCCTTTCCTGGCTCCCTTTCTAGGGTTGGACCTACCTCTTTTTGGGTCTTGCACACAATTAAGTCTCTCGCTTCCCCCCCCCCAATGATGAGTTGGTGGGAATTTCTGCCATTGCTTTCTTTACAAATTTGGCGTTGCCCCAGTTTGGTGTGTATATATTTACAAGAACCACCAAAACCCCTTCCAGAATCCCGCTGACGATTGCTATTGTCCCCCTGGATCCGTCATCATGTTAGTTGCTGCAAACGCTACTGTTCTGTTAAATAGTATGGCCACCCCTCCCACCCTGGTGTTGAAGCACGCCTGTTACATCTGTCCAACCCAGCTTTTCTTTATCCTCAGTCAGTCCTTCTCCCTTCAATGTGTCTCTTGTAGCAAAAGTTATCAGGCTTTCAAGATGGGAGAAGACTCTGGATCTTTTCACTGGCTGCCTCCGCCCATTCCAGCCGATCATTCTGATGGGGGAGGGGGGGGGGGTTCTGTATGCCCCCCCCCTCTCTTGTGGGGTCAGCCATACTTACCTCGTGGACATGCCCCTGCACGCCGGGGTTTCCCTTGTGTGGCAAAGAAATATAACGAGAAGAAACTGGCAACGAGGACGGAGGCAAAAATAAAAACAAAACTCACTGGAAAGAAGATTTTCGCTAACTGACTGGGGAGCGGCATCAGGAACAATGCAAGATTCTCGAGACTGGACCTGCACAAACAGACGTCGGCGACGCATTGCCGCCCCCCCCCCCCCCCCCCCCCGATGCGAAGAGAGTAAGAAGACCGACAGTCGGGGAAGACTTGCTCGTGTTGCATTGAGAGCGATTGTGCACACAGTGACGCTACATGGGCTGCGAGGAACCGGGATTTCGAAGTCTGCAGACTCTGCACGGGCCACTTCCCAGTAGAAAACTCAGAATGCTCAGGCGTAAAAAGGAAAGAATTCCTAGTTGCTTGTGCTATACTTTCCAACTCAGTCAGAAGAGAGGAAGTATAGACTCTCGGAGCCGGGGTCCCAAATGCACAGGAAAAACAGGGGCCATGGATGCATTTGATGAGGTTCACAAAACATGCAATTCATCTGAAAAAAGATTGCAATTGTTTTTAAACAGTTAGATAATCAGATACGGGAGGACCGAAAAGGTCCCAACATTTCTCAGCTCAGTTGGCCGTGAAATGTTTATGTTGCTACAAAACCTTGTTCACCCAGAAAACCAGGAGACAAATCCTTCAGTGAATTACTGAAATTTGTGGAGGGACATTTCTCTCTTCAACCATTATTGATTGCAGAAAGGTTCTGATTTTACCACTGTAGTCAGGAAGGGGGTGAATCTATTTTACAGTTTATAGTGGCTTTAAGATTAGCTAGATGTTTGCGAATTGGTACAACACTTGATGATACTCTTTGAGACAGGTTGGTTTGTGGGTTACGCAGTGAAGCAATTCAAAAGATGGATGCAAAGGGGCACCGCTGTGCACAGGTTGGACACTCAGTGGTGGAATGCTGGAATAAATTGAATACATGCAAGAACTGTGGTAAGAAGGGTCACATTGCAATAGCGCGTTGGGCTCAAAACTTCTTCGACACCAAAAATGTGCAAGAAGAAGAATACAAGTAAACAATCTCGTTGCACCTACAAATTAGTGGATGAAGCTCAAGATCACGCAAAATATAAAGGACAGCGAAACTGAGCTACAGTAAGAGCTAAAGCTAGGTGGTTTGTCAATGCAGAGAGGTCAACAACGGTTTTGGGCATATCCAAAACCTGAAATTAAAAAGGAAGTGGATACGAGCGCAGCAGTATCACTAATACCGAAGACAATTTATCAAAAGCGGAGGCATCTGCCTTTAAAACTGTCAAATGTGATCCTAAGGATGTTTACGGAAGAGGTTATACCATTAAAATGATGCTTTGTTGTAAAGGTAGAAGCAAATGGACAGACTGCAAAATTGCCTCTTCACATTATCCATGGAAGTTTTCCTGCTCTATTTGGCAGAGCATGGTTGGCAAAGATTAGGCTTAACTGGAAAACATGCAATCAATGAGTGGATTCAGAGAGCAACTTTGAGACGTATGAGAAGGTGGTCAAAGATTCACTAGGCTCTATGACTGGAATTGAGCTACACCTACAAATCAGGCCAGACAGCCCACCCAAATGTCTCAAAGCTAGAACCGTACCATACACCATCAATTCTAAAGTTGAAGGACTATAAAGATCAATAAGAACAGGAGTCATTGAACCTGCTGCGACAAGTGATTGGGCGACACCAATTGTTCCTGCATTAAAATGGGGTGGCAGTGAGAATTTGCGGAGATTTTGAAACTACCATTAACCCAGTTTTGAGTTTAGATCATTATCCACTGCCGTTGATTGAAGATTTGTTTCCTGGACTTTCGGGAGCACAGAAATTCAGTGGAATTGATTTTCACAGGCATATCTGCAGATGAATTTGGCTGCCAGGACTTACCATTGTGACACACAAAGGTCTGATTCATTATAGAAAACTTCCTTTTGGAATAACATCTGCGCCTGCTCTTTTTCAAAGATCCATGGATTAAATTCTAAGTGGGTTGAATGGAGTGATGTTATTTAGATGACATACTTATCACCGGTTCAAATGAACAGGAACACTTGGAGAGTTTAGAAGCTGCTCTGAAACGGTTACAGAGCCACACCCTTTAAAAAGAAAGATTTAAAAAGGAAAATTGTGAATTTTTCAAGTCATTCGTAAATTACCTTGGCCATATCATCGACAAAGACTGTTTACACAAAGAACCAAAGAAAACGTCAGCAATCTTAGAAGCACCACGTCCTCAATGTGACACAATTAAGATCATATTTAGGACTGATCAATTATTATGTTAAATTCATACCAAATTTAGCAACATGATTAAAGCTTTTACACAGGTTGCGATGTGTCGAACAGACGTGGCACTGGGCCAGAAGAACGTGAGAATGTATACAATGAAGAAAGAGAAGCTTTGAGCATCATTTTCGGTGCAAGAAGGTTCCACCATCACCTTTATGGGCGTCATTTTGGACTACTTGAAGGGTAACGGTATGCACCACATCAATTCAGCTTCATATCATTCAGCAATGAATGGATTGGCCAAACATTTTGTGCAATCATTAAAGCATTCTATCAAAGCATTGAAAGAGCAGGGCACATTATCAAGAAGAGTAAACAACTTTCTAATATCTTATCAGAACACTTGGACATGCTGCCATGCACAATTCACCGGCAATGCAGCTGTTCAAGAGGACGCAACAAACGCAGTTTGATTTGTTAACTCCACCTGATACTTCAGGAGGTTTTCAAACAAATTGTCATGAGGGAGAAAATCACTAAAAGATGAGTATTTATGCCGGGAGAGAGATTTCTAGCTGGAAACTACACCACCGAGAAATGGGCACCAGCCGTGATGCTGGCAAAGACAGGTTCAATATCATACACCGTACAGACGGACGATGAAAGAGTTCGGCGACGTCATGCTGATCAGTTACTTGCTGCACAAAGCGAAATTGCTAAAACTTCTGTAGAGGTTCTACCGTTAGAAAATCTGGAGACCTATACTTTGGATCGGAGACCAGAAACAGTGACGAGTTCAGATGCTGTTTCTGAGCACTTTTCATTGGCTGTAGTGACAGACACCGAAATAAACTCAAAGAAGTGCCATCTACAGAAAGGAACGAGGACACTTGCGGTCGCAAATAGCAGAGTTCAAGAACACCAAATTCTACCAAAAGGAATCGATGTCCACCACACAGACCATCTTATTGAATTGTACATAGGTGTAGAAATAACAGATCAGGAGATCTTGTATGAATGAATTGTTGGCACTGTTATAATGAAGTGGAGGGAGGGGAGTGATGTATCTGGGAATACGTTTTTGCTGGTTTGAGTCACGTGGTGTGTAGTGACATCAGCAGAGTGTTTGCGCAGGTTTTGGACAGATTACCATCTTGATTGTGTTGAGCAACGCCCTCAATAAACCTCTCACCGTGTTTTACAAGAATCCAGAGCGTGGGCACCTCCCGGCCCTTTTCTCTTTGCGTCAAAAGAAATCTAACAGGTTGGTTTACAGAAAAGTGAAACTCCCTGTCTCGTATTGATTAGCTTGTCAAGGTTTTTAGAAAAATGGTTCGGTTTTCAATTAAGGAAAGAAAAATTGTTTACCAAGCACAAAGCTAGCATAGTGGATTAAATTATTTGAATTAAATAGACCCCGCTTCTTCGTCATTCCATTAAACAGAATTTGAATGAGAATCCTTAAGAAGCACTTCAAGCGACTAACATTCAGATTCACATTCAGTGGCTTTCTATTTCAGATCTGAATCCCATCACTTGAGTTATTCGATCAGCTTCCCTCATCAAAGTTTTTATGATTCCCCATTCACTCTATCTGCCCAAGGCTGTTTGCAACCTTCAGCAAGGCGGGGGGACAGGAGGGGGGGGGGGGACAGGAGGGTTCCAGGGGTTACCTCAGCCCCAGTGCTCACAGCCAATGTTGCGCTCAATAATTTCCTGCTGGGTGCAGCTGATTCTCAGGTCATGAACCCCCTCAACTAAAGCTTCAAATCTTTGTCCACCATCTCCCAGAGTAGAATAGCAAGTGGCCGCAATTGGTGACAATCGGGTGACGAAGATCAGCAAATTCGAAAGGTCAGTCAAATCTCAGGTTTGGGCGCGTGGCTCAGGTAAAATCCAAAGTGCCACTTGTTAGAGCTTTATATTGATCTCCATTTTAATTTTTCCGGTAATTTTATTCCTATCATTTCTGTTTTCAAAGGACAGAAAGCATCGATTGCAGTCATCGATTTGCAGATGGATTTGCAATGGGAACTTCAATAGGTTACATTTACATTGCTTCACTGCAGTGTAAATAATATATTGATTTAACTCCAGGGCTGCTGTGGTTAGAGAATCTTAGTATCTGGATTCACATTAGGTAGACAAATGGAATCATCACTTTGCACTGCTGCCCTATGCGAGGCTGTTGCAATGTGCCATCAGGCACTGTTGCATTTCCGCAATGCAAACTAGCGAATTGTTTCATTGGCCAGAGTTACCCGAGGAATAGAATGTTTTTTAAAAAAAACTCACCATGTTGATTAATGTACAAGAGACTTCAGAAACTCGCCCGAAAGCACCATTTGCTGGCCTCAAACGCAACGGCATTGTTCCAGGCAACTACTTACTTACAGAATTTGCATTTCAAATGTTCACTGAGGCAGGTTTGACGTTGAAATGTCAGCAGAGGAAAAACGGACAACTGGCAGCGTGCACAAACAGAAGGTATTCAATAACGTACAGGCAGCACATCAGATCCGACAATGGACATTTTCTTTTAAAAACTTTGGATGGAAGGGGGGGGGGGGAAAAACTTTTAAATCTCCATTGAAATCAGTAACACAATACTCGTGTCTGGCCCACTGCCACCCGGTTTATTTAGCAAACGGCTGCCAATACGTTGAGGGGGGCGGGGGGAGAAAGCCTCACGCTTCAACCCAATACGCTTAGTGTGTGATTTTCATTCAAGGCCCCAGGTTACCCCCACTAATCAGTGACAGACCTGCAACCACCAATATTAGCGCGAAACCTCTCCAGACACTGCACGTATTTCCGAGAGGCAAACATGCAATTGTATTGCTTTGGGTTTCCAGGTCAAGTGGACAGAATACAAAAGTACTGCTGAGTTCCGTTATGCTTCACCGAAATCCCACTGACAATACAGCCAAGTCTGCGCATTTAAACACGAGGATGTATCCAATTCAATCCACATTAAGCCTTTCCTTTGAATTGGTATTCCAACCATTTCCAATTGTAATCATGTCCTAGATCTAAACTTGAATGCCTTATTCCGGAGGGAATAGCAACAATTAGTCAGGATTCCATTTAATGCACAGGTCAACTTAGCCCAGAAATTCACTCCTCTTGGCTGTCCCCAGTCCGCTTTAATTTTCAATTACTGATCTTAAAAACCATGCCGCGTGTTCACATGTGCATCGGCTCAAACCATTTCCTGCTTCCACTTTTATCCAGTCCCTTCATTGCTCAACATCAAAATTCTCCACCAGCCCCCCCCCCCCCCCCCCCCCACACCACCAAAGATTTCTGACAAATATTCAGAATTCCAAAATGTGCAAATCATACAGCAGCATTTACTGCCGCATGTGAAGCATTAGCATCACGTTCAATTCGGAATTCAAAGGGGGCGGCACAGTGGCTAGCACTGCTGCCTCACGGCACCGAGGACCCTGGTTCGATCCCGGCACTGGGACTGTCCCCTGTCGGGTTTTGCACACACTCTGCGTGGGTCTCATCCCCACAACCCAACGATGTGCAGGGTAGGTGGATTGGCCACACTAAATTGCCCCTTAGTTGGAAAAAATGAATTGGGTACTCTAAATTTATATTTTTAAAAAATACTCAATTCAAGAAAATCGTCCCGACTACACTTCTCCCATCAACCTCTACTAGGATTTCGCTACATGCACCACTCACCTTAACTGATCTTTTCACACAATGACGCACCTGTTCTCCCCCCGCCCCCCTTTCCACCCCCTATGAAGGGAATCCGGAATGGATAGTGGTGGTGGTGACAAAGCACCGAGATTCAGGAAGGTGCTCCCATACCTTTAGAAAAGGATTAAAACTGCCGCAATCATAATCCCATGATTTCTCTTGTGCTGCAGTGATGAAAAGAGATCATCTCGGTGCTCGAAGTTCTAAATTTGATTAATAGCATACGAATAGCTTGCATCCGTCCATTTTTATACTATTGTGAAACAATCATTGTAGCCATCTCCAATTAGCAGAATTGCTTCAGCAAGGGGGGAAACTGCAATCAAAATGGTGGCTCAGAAGTTGACTAACAAGGTCACTCAACAGCTGTTAAAAGCACAATTTTCAAATGCCCAGCTTTCTCCCTTTAGACTATTCCTTGACATCTTAACTAGCCTCCATACTTCCCATCTGCTTTTGAAAAAGAAAATTCCTCAAGCGAACCTCGGGGTGAGACATTCAAGGGTTGAATTCCCCCTCCAGGTGATAACACAATTATAACCTGAGAGAGTGCTGGGTCAGTCGGCAGGCTCACCATTCAACAGGCCACAGCAAGGAGCATCCAGAGTAAAACACCTCTTCCGATAATGTTAAAGTCTCAAACATCTAGTAACAGAGACAGCACTGGGCACGCACATTGCTGTGGGAATGGAGTTAGAGCAATGTGCCTGACTTAACTGCCACTCAGTTCCAGGGCAATTAGGGATGGGCAACACATGCTGGCCTTGCCAATGATGCCCACATCCCACTAAAGGGCAGCATGGTAGCACAGTGGTTAGCACAATTGCTTCACAGCTCCAGAGTCCCAGGTTCGATTCCCGGCTTGGGTCACTGTCTCTGCGGAGTCTGCACGTTCTCCCAGTGTGCGCGCGTGGGTTTCCTCCGGGTGCCCCGGTTTCCCCCCACAGTCCAAAGATGTGCAGGTTAGGTGGATTGGCCATGCTAAATTGCCCATAGTGTCCAAAATTGCCCTTAGTGTTGCGTGGAGTTACTGGTTTATGGGGTTGGATGGAGGTGTGGGTTTGGGTAGGGTGCTCTTTCAAAAAAGAGCCGGTGCAGACTCGATGGGCCGAATGGCCTCCTTCTGCACTTTATTTCTATGAAAACTATAAAGGAATTAAATGCACAACGCTTGCGTCAATGCAATTTTGTGGCACATTTTTGCACAAACACATTGAACATTCACTGCTCTACCCCCTATCTTTCGCCACGAGATGACCCTTTGCCTGAAGTTCAGGGGTTGGCCTATCGGTCATTTAAAATAGGTTTAAAATAAGCTTTGTCATTTCGAAGCTATTCACCGTTTAATTTGCTGGAATCATGCCAATCAGCTGCCTCCATTCAAATCTTAAAAAAGCTCTGGCTCTTTGCGCTTCATGCCGCGAGCCGGTCTCATGACTCTTGAATGCCTCCCACGTAAAAGTGTTTATTTTGAAGCAATACCTTTCCTGATCGCCTTGAGAGATGAGCACTATCTGGATAGAACACAGATAGAACACCAGGTGCTGACACTAGACCTGGAGACTAACTGCACCATATGCAGACACAGTGGTACATCACTGTACTTGCCAGCAGAGTAATGGAAAACAACATGTACACTATAGATTAGACATCAGATTCAACATCAACAGTACATCATGTACTCTTTGGCCCATAAAGATTTTGTGACTGAGTGATTCCTTCTAATGAGCAATGCCACCAACAGTGTTCTTACCAGAGGCTATTTTCCAAAATAACAAGAGGAAAGAATGAATCAGTGAATTTGCCACAGGACACCCTCTTTACAGAAGGACACGGGCCTCACCTTCTGTACAAAAGGACATGACCTCAAAATGATAAGAAACACTGCACCACATTTAGGATTAGATGCAGACATGGGGAGAATGTGCAAACTCCACACTGACAGTGACCCAGGGCCGGGAGTCGAACCCGGGTCCTCAGCGCCGCAGTCCCAGTGCTATCCACTGCGCCACGTGCCGCCCCTTGAAAGAATTAAACACACAACACTTGAGTCAATGCAATGTAGGGGCACATTTGTACAAACACATTGAGCCTCCCCTGCTCCTCCCTCTACATTTCACTATTAGGTGACCCTTTGCATGAAGTCGTTCAGGGGTTGGTCTGTCCTTCGTTTAAAATCGGTTTAAAATAGGCTTCGCCTTTTCGAAAGCCATTCACTGTTTAACTTGCTGCAATCTTGCCACCAAAGAGCTGCCTCTGTTCAAATCTGGAAAAGCTCTGGCTCTGTGTGTTCAAAGCTTCTGATAAGATTCATGAAAATGAAAAGAAAATCGCTTATTGTCACAAGTAGGCTTCAAATGAAGTTACTGTGTAAAGACCCTAGTTGCCACATTCCGGCGCCTGTTCGGGGAGGCTGGTACAGGAATTGAACTGCTGGCCTGCCTTAGTCTGCTTTAAGAGCCAGCTATTTAGCCCAGTGTGCTAAACCAGCCCCAAAGGCACAATGAGGCATTCGACAGACACAAATCTTCCTTTCTCCAAGCCAGCTTGCCCAGTAGGTTCAGTTAGGATTCAGGTTCATGCCCACAAGAAGTTATATTTCAGATCACGCCAGACTCCATTCAAACAGGAGGTGTTCATCTCATTAGTGCTTGTTCAACCTGGGCACCCAGAGAGATCAGGTGCTAACCCATTGCACCACTGGTAAGGGACCTCTCGACAGTTGTATTGCACTTGTTACTTAATTGAATGGGCAAAGAATAATACAAACAACCCCACAATGCAACCCTTCAATTCAACTGGGTTGTGAATTAGCAGCTAACAGAAATAAACAAGGCCCAGACTCCCTGGAGTGACAATATACCTTTCAATTGTCCAGAGATCTACTAAAAACACAACAGCTTCCCTATTGTTGTTGTTCCCATGTCAAAATGTGCTTCATCCAACTCTTTAGAAAATTAGAGGCACTTTCTGCTGGTTCTCATAGTCAGGTGATTTAGACAAATATGCTGAAGACACCCTGGAACGTAACATTTGATGCATAGATTTGGTTAACAATGGCTGCACAGCAGCACAGTGGATACCATTGCTGCCTCACAGCGCCGAGGTTCCAGGTTCGATCCCAGCTCTGGGTCACTGTCCTGTGGGATTTGCACATTCTCCCCGTGTTTGCGTGGGTTTGACCCCCAAAGCGCGTGCGCGCCACACACACACACACACACACACACACACACACACACACACACACACGAAAATTCACATTAGAGTTCAATGTAGTCGGCTGCACATCTGTAACATCAGGAGGCTGCCGGGGTGGAAATCTCATTTCCATCCTCGTCCCAACCTAACTCATCTTTTCTTCCCCGAGGATGGGGACTCCAGCTGTAGGGTCATCAGTGGGCTCCAACGGTACTCCGATAACGTCATTCATGCAACCTTTCCTCAATGACAAAGCAAGTGTTAAACCACGAGTGAGAAGAAACTGCAGCTCCATGGTCACTTCGCCACAACTCCACACTTTAACAGAGCAGCTAAGGGGTTTGGAAGGGCACTGGAGAGCACACAAGGCCATCCTCATGTTGTGGCGTTGGGGCTAACCAACACACTCATGTCTCCCGAGCAAAAAACAGCTGGCTTATTGCTCGGGCTAGAGCTCACTGATGGGACTTCCCCACTTCCAGGCCCAGTATGACATCTGGAGCCCAACATCCTATGGTTATTTGTTTTTCTCCACAATTCACAAGCCGATAATGCAAAATAAATCAATTAATGGTGATATCTGAAGCAGAGATTAATCAAATTATTTTGAATTAACTGAAGAGTCAGACACTGATGCTGAGAATAGATTGGTGTATAATAATCAAATAAGACTGCATTCATTTGACAATAAACATGATAAGTGGGCCAGAGATCTCCCATCAAAGCTCCAGGGCTTCATACTTTTTGAACAGTGACAATATTTCTTTAAATAAATTTAGAGTACCCAATTCATTTTTTCCAATTAAGGGCCAATTTAGCCTGGCGAATCCACCTAGCCTGCACCCTGGGATGTATTGCCTATATTTACATATCCATTCAAAATGACTATAGAACTCACTCAGTGGCCTCGATTGTTTGGGGGGGGGGATAATTAGTCAATGATTGAAAGTTTAATTTTTAAACCAGCAATTTCTCATTGCGTTGCTCGCACAGTAAGTTACATGTTATTTTACAAGAGTGGGCGTGTTCCACCATGCAATTCACATCGTCTTCCGCTGCCAAGGTGAAGTGGTGTCCTTGTAGTTTCACCAAGTTCAGTTTTTTACGAAAGGAACAGAGTTAATCAGGGCTCAACTTGCTTGGCAAGCAACGCTGCAGTTTGGAAACATTAATCATAGTCAGGCTCCAGGTGCAAGAACCCGCACTAAGTGATCAGACCTTCAAAAACAAATAGTTTTGCATCTTGCAAAATGTTGACACTTCATTTTTCATCGTTACCTGCGCGAATCACAGGAAAACCTTCAATTGTGTTCTAAAAGTACATCAAAGTCTAGAAATAGAAGCTTAGAAATAGGCCCTTCCTCCAACTAATCAGTGTTAGTGTTTATACGTTAGTCACCTCCCATTCTCGATTTTCCAGCATTTTTCTATTCCCCTTTTTCTCATGTTGTGGATTCACCCGAGGAAGGAGCAGTGCTCCGAAAGCTAGTGATTTGAAACAAACCTGTTGGACTTTAACCTGGTGTTGGAAGACTTCTTACTTTTTCTCATGTACTTGAGAACACCCAAGCTACTTGCTTCAACCCATTCCTGTGGCATAGAGTTCCAGGTTGTGCCAGTTATTTTCTTCATCTGTTGGTTTCTCCTGCTCCTGTCCCAAATGGGTTTACTCATCGCGAGGGTATATCTTCAGGGATGCTCTCCCTAATGGTGCATTACTAATCAGTGAGCCTCGACAATAATCTCTCTGGATTTAAATCCCGAGACTGTTCCCTGAAGGAGAAGCTGTGCACTCCTTACCGGATAGCGGAGCGTATGATACGCTCCTTGTGTGTGGATTTCTCAATAGGTTGGATTAGCGATGGGTTTACCGGGTGATGAGGAACACAATTTAGGTTCCACATTCTGCCTGTAGTGGATCGACCCATCCCTAAAATTTACAGGAGCTTCCTCAACTTCCAGTCTCGGCCACCTAGCAGAGCAAGACAGCAATGGTGAAGGGTGCAAATGATCTGCACACCTTGAGGGTGAGCAGCAGCACTCCAATGGGTCACATCACCCACAGCACGGTGGCTAGCACAGTTGCTTCACAGCTCCAGGATCGATTCCCGGCTTGGGTCACTTGTCTGTGTGGAGCCTGCATGTTCCCCCAGTGTCTGCGTGGGGTTCCTCCGGGTGCTCCGGCTTCCTTCCACAGTCCAATGATGTGCAGGTTAGGTGGACTGGCCATGAAAAATTGCCCTTAAAAGGCTAGGTGAGGTTACTGGGGTAGGGTGGAGGCGTGGGCTTAAGTGGGGTGCTCTTTCCAAGGGCTGGTGCAGACTCGATGGGACGAATGGCCTCCTTCTGCACTGTAAATTCTATGATATCAATCCTGCCAATATTGTATCGTGACCAATTTTAGTGGACACCATTCTTGGCTGCCCATTAGTCCAAAGCTCCCACCGCAGATCCAGATAATTCCAACTTTCAAATTGCTTGAACGCTTTATAGAAGGAAAGCCCTTTAGGTGGCGAGTCAAACATCAGCATTAGGGGTGGCACGGTAGCACAGTGGTTAGTACTGTTGCCTCACAGCGCCAGGGACCCGGGTTCAATTCTGGCTTTGGGTTACTGTGTGGCTCTCCCCATGCCTGTGGGTTTCCTGCGGGTGCTCCGGTTTCTTCTCAGTCCCAAGGTATGCAGGTTAGGTGGACTGGCCATGCTAAATTACACCTCAAGTGTCCAGGTATTTGCAGGTTAGGTTACAGGGATAGGAGGGATAGACGGGCGAGTAGCGTGCTCTTTCAAAGGGTCGGTACAGACTCGATGAGCCGGATGGCCTCCTTGTGCACTGCAGGGATTCTATTAGATGAACGTCTGCATCCCACCTCAACTGGTCCATGACAAAACATTTTTAGACCCGAATCACCTGCGCCCGATCACTTAATTGGTAAACAACTAGTTCCAATCGGTGGGGTTGGTTGTTTTCCTCCGGATCCCCTCAGTCCCCGGCCTCCAGTGTTGCGGAAGCTTGCAGCACTCCTGCCTGCCTTTGATCAGGAGGTGTGGCTTGAATCCCAACTCGAGGGTTTGAACACATTATCTCGACTGATACTCAACCGGTGCACTGTTGGGAATTTTCCCTTTGTTGAAGCATTATGTTAAAGACAAGTCCACTTTCAGGTTAAATTTCAGAGATCGCAAAGCCGTGATTGCGCCCTCAAACTCCACCGGAAAATAGCACTCTTTGTGGAATTACGCTGTGCCACATTTGCCTGCATGACTACACTAACATTAATCACGTGAATCTACTTGCGACGTCCTCCAAACAAGGCTCAGGTCAGTATGAATAAAGTCTTTATTACACAGTACTCGCCCCCCCCCCCCCCTTATTCAGCATTAACTGTAGGTGTAATCAAGAACTACTTCATCTGAAAATGATATTCCAGCTGAGGCTCATTGCAATCCACTGGGACCAAACCAAAAACTTTGCTTAACTTGTTTCATTTACGATAAGCATCAGAGCGTGGAGACTTAGTTGCTCAGAAAGCTGGATTCGAATCCAGGCCATACAGAGGAGAGCTTAAACCCCAGCAAAATAGTTCACTAAGCTAACAGGTACGCTCACTAAATCTTCAGAACCTCTCATTTTCACCTCGCAAGCTATTTCATTACTGCTGCAATTAACAGTCGCTGTAATTATTCCAATACCATTTTTTTGTTCAAGATCCAAGTGAAGGCAAAACAGCACAACAGTAAACATCGAGAGCTTTCAATTACCGCTCGGGTGGCTAACATAACAAGTTGATACATATTACAAGGTTGGAATCCCAGTCTGTGTTGGGTTAGCTGACTTCAGGCAACATGGAAGTGAGGGGGCAATAAAGGACACAGCAGCACTCCTCAGTGGGTTAAGAAAAGCCCCCCCTCCCCTGATCTGAAACTACTATCGATTGAGGCTTACTGCCAACTGCAAGTCTGATAATTGGATGAGAGGGGTTAGGCTTTGATGCAAATCATACCACATGCACCCCACCCCACAACCCATACCGTTGTAAATTAGCCTG
Source organism: Scyliorhinus torazame (assembly GCF_047496885.1). Classification (NCBI taxonomy): domain Eukaryota; kingdom Metazoa; phylum Chordata; class Chondrichthyes; order Carcharhiniformes; family Scyliorhinidae; genus Scyliorhinus; species Scyliorhinus torazame. Next base: position 8,701,041 of record NC_092724.1, read on the forward strand.
GTGGTACTTCGGTGGTATTGCACATAAAGACTGGACACAAGAAATTGGAGTAACCAAATTCGGAGGTAGGGGCGCAAACGACAAGGCAAAAAGTAATGCGAGGGCAGGTACAGACTCCATTTTCAGACACAGCTTTAAAAATATCACTAGCCGAGCAAAATGGTCCAACATATGTACGACTTTTAGTTACTATAAAAGCACTCCATCCATCCACTTTGCTTTCAGTAAATATGACATTCAGTAAACCGAGATAGGAGCTGCAATATGTTTTCTTTCATTTCCTTTTTTTCCCCTGCACTGAAAGGTCAGATCTAAAGAGAAAAGACTACCCAAGCTGAGGAATAGAACCTTCTGAACACAAGCAGTATATCTAGAGACAATTTACAATATTTAAGTTTGCAAAGAAGTCATCCTAAACTCATTTATGCCAAAGAAAAGTAACTGCAGAAATGGATTGGATTATTGTCACGTGTACCGAGGTACAGTGAAAAGTATTTTTCTGCGAGCAGCTCAACAGATAATTACGTACATGAAAAGATAAATAAAATAATAGAGCACCACAAGATACACAATGTAACTACGTAAGCACCGGCATCGGGTGAAGCATACAGGGGAGCAGTGTTAATGAGGTCAGTCCATAAGAGTGTCGTTTCGGAGTCTGGTAACAGCGGGGAAGCTGTTTTTTGAGCCTGTTCGTGCGTTTTCTCAGACTTCTGTATCTCCAGCCCGATGGAAGAAGTTGGAAGAGCGAGAAAGCCAGGTGGGAGGGGTCTTTGATTATGCTGCCCGCTTTCCCCAGGCAGCGGGAGGTGTAGATGGAGTCAATGGATGGGGAGGCAGGTTCATGTGATGGACTGGGCGGTGTTCACGACTCTCTGAAGTTTCTTGCGGTCCTGGGCCGAGCAGTTACCATACCAGGCTGAGATGCAGCCTGATAGGATGCTGTCTATGGTGCATCTGTAAAGGTTGGTAAGAGTTAATGTGGACATGCCGAATTTCCTTAGTTTCCTGAGGAAGTATAGGCGCTGTTGTGCTTTCTTGGTGGTAGCGTCGACGTGGGTGGACCAGGACAGATTTTTGGAGATGTGCACCCCTAGGAATTTGAAACTGCTTTGAAACCTTGGCCCCGTTGATGCTGACAGGGGTGTGTACAGTACTTTGCTTCCTGAAGTCAATGACCAGCTCTTTAGTTTTGCTGGCATTGAGGGAGAGGTTGTGTCGCTACACCACTCCACTAGGTTCTCTATCTCCCTCCTGTATTCTGACTCGTCGTTATTCGAGATCCGGCCCACTATGGTCGTATAGTCAGCAAACTTGTAGATGGAGTTGGAACCAAATTTTGCCACGCAGTCGTGCGTGTACAGGGAGTAGAGTAGGGGGCTAAGTACGCAGCCTTGCGGGGCCCCGGTATGGAGGACTGTTGTGGGGGAGGTGTTGTTTATTGGCCCAAATCTAATTGACAGAACATTTGTCAGAATCCACACAATCCCCATGATGCAGAAGGCCATTCGGCCCATCAAGGCTCCACCAACTCTCCCATCGAAGACCCTACCTAGGCCCACTACCCCGCCCTACCTCCATAACCCTGCATATCGATCATGGCCAACCCACCTAATGTGCATATCTTTGGACTGTGGGAGGAAACCGGAACACCAGGAGGAAACTCAAGCAGACACTGGGAGAACGTGCACACTCCACACACACTGACTCAAGGCCGGTATCGAACCTGGACCCTGGTGTTGTGAGGCAGCAGTGCTAACCACTGTGCTACCGATCAGGCAACAATATTAACAGAAATGTCTTTTGGATGCCGGAATATTCGGGAGGGATAATGTCTCAATATTTCAAACAAATCACAATGGCTCAATGGCTCCAGCAGCACATTTTGGTTAACTCTGGTAGCCCAGAGTTTAATTCTTAGTCAAAGTGGCGAACCATGTCCATATGTTTTGGTCATGCCTGGCACTGGAGGGGTTCTGGAGAGGAGTGGCGGGAGCAATATCTCAGGTGGTGAAAGTCCGGGTCAAGCCAAGCTGGGGGCTAGCAATATTTGGAGTAGTGGACGAGCCGGGAGTGCAGGAGGCGAAAGAGGCCAGCATTCTGGCCTTTGCGTCCCTAGTAGCCCGGCAAAGGATCTTGCTAATGTGGAAGGAGGCGAAGCCCCCTAGCGTGGAGGCCTGGATAAACGACATGGCTGGGTTCATAAAGTTGGAGAGGATTAAGTTTGCCTTGAGAGGGTCTGCACAGGGGTTCTACAGGCGGTGGCAACCGTTCCTGGACTATCTCGCGGAGCGTTATAGGAAGGTCGGTCAGCAGCAGCAGCAACCTTGGGGGGCGGACGGACGGAGACTGCCTGGGAGGGTCAATGAGCAAGAGATAACATGAAGGGTTGCGGAAACTGGCACGTACGGGTGAGGGCCAGTGTACAAAGCTGCGTAAGTATATCATTTTGCCATGTATATATCATGCTCTGCGCAATTTCTCGGTTTTTTTTGTTACAGAAGGGGGGGGGGGGGGGGGGGTTATTGTTGGTCAGGGAGAAAAATTGTGTTAAAAAACTTTAATAAATATTTTTTTAAAAAAAATTCTTAGTCAAAGTTGACCTGCCTTCAACAGGTACACCTTCACCTTGCCGGCACTTAGGAAGCAGAATCCAGCCGGGACAAGCAGAACGGAGCGGTCAACTAATAACATGACAGCACCAAAGGCAACTGTGGAGGGCTGACTGATTTGCTCCACCACTTTTGGGCTGATGGGAGGATGTACAGCAAAGAACGGCAGTGTTGCTCTCATCTATCATGGTCCACACAGACTAAGCAAACGCATACATTGGGATATGGTCAGTATACCATCCAGCTGTACTGCAGTTGCTGGTCTGTTGTGTTTCTTCCCCGTCAAATTTTCTCCTCATACCCTGATGTGAAGGACTCATGTTAACACGCACCCGGTTACCATTTGTGACTTTCCCCAGGGTGGCTATTCTTTATTCAGGAGCATAAAGAGCCTATTCGACCATGGGAGATGTTACGTCCAATCCACTTGCTTTCGCAAGTCAATGGCTATCGATCAAAAGCTCAAACCCATGAGTATTTAGGTCTCTCTGGTCAATAGTTGCAGGTGGTCAGCCTGCACCATCCGAGGCACAGACACACCTGAGACAGGTACAAGACTGAAATTCAATCTGCGAACCTCTTGGTCCGTATAATGGTAACAAAAGCCAAGTAACAAAATCGGCGGCATTTTCAGGAATCCCCACTGGCAAACAAGGGAACCAGGTTCTGTGCAATATGTTGATCGGAATGAGTTGAAGGTTGATCTCAGGGCACAGAATAGGTTTGCATTAAGTCCACCTTTGCACTATGCCGATGCGATGACAGGAGACAGTGTGTAGAACGAGGAAGCAATGCCAGATCCACTCTGGATTGTGGAATCCAGCTAGATTTAAACTTTACATTTGATCTGTGCCAAGAACCAGAGCACAAGGAGAGATGAAACCAATTGAAAATATGCTGAAGACCGACCAGAGAGATTCACCATTTAAAATTTTTTTAATTGCCCATTATTTGACACAAAACCAATCTCAGAAGATTTCATCGAGTCGCAGACACTCAGTCAAGTCTAGAACGGAAAGGGCAGGACGGAGGCGCAGTGGTCCCAGGTTCGATCCCGGCTCTGGGTCACTGTCCGTGTGGAGTTTGCACATTCTCCCCGTGTTTGCGTGGGTTTCGCCCCCACAACCCAAAGATGTGCAGGGTAGGAGGATTTGCCACGCTAAATTGACTCTTAATTGGAAAAAATTAAGTTGGGCACTCTAAATTTATAAAGAAAAAAAGTCTGGAACAGAGGTATATTGTTAATCCAAATTAAAATAAGCTTCCAAAAGAGAAAATGCTGGAAAATCTCAGCAGGTCTGGCAGCATCTGTAAGGAGAGAAAAGAGCTAACGCTTAGAGTCCAAATCACCCTTCGTCAAAGCTAAAAGGCATAGAAAGATATTTATACTGCAGAGAAAAGGAATGAAAGACGAGTCATAGCCACAGAAACCAAGGGAACTGAGTGCTAATGGCAGCCCCTGGAGAGAATAAAAGGTGCGAAAGGCCAAACAGCATAGAAACTAAAATCAGAAAGTAAGCTGTGACAGATATAGATGTGGGGGGAGGGACATGGGTAAAATGAGAAATAAACTTCACTCGGGATATTAATACATTGTATTTAATCCAGGAAAAATACCTGTGGTTGATACTAATAATAATTTTTATTGTTAAAAGTAGGCTTACATTAACAGTGCAAGGAAGTTACTGGGAAAAGTCCCCAGTCGCCACATTCCAGCGCCTGTTCAGGTACACAGAGGGAGAATTCAGAATGTCCAAATTACAAAAGAACAAAGAGAACAAAGAAAAATTACAGCACAGGAACAGGCCCTTCGGCCCTCCAAGCCCACGCCGATCCAGATCCTCTATCTAAAACTGTCGCCTATTTTCTAAGGATCTGTATCCCTCTGCTCCCTGCCCATTCATGTATTGGTCTAGATACATCTTAAATGACGCTATCGTGCCCGCCTCTACCACCTTCCCCAGCAATGCATTCCAGGCACCCACCACCCTCTGCATAAAGAACTTTCCACATATATCTCCCTGAAACTTTTCCCCTCTCACCTTGAACTCGTGACCCCTAGTAATGGAGTCCCGTACTCTGGGGAAAAAGCTTCTTGCTATCCACCCTGTCTATACCGCTCATGATTTTATAGACCTCAATGAGGTCCCCCCTCAACCTCCGTCTTTCTAATGAAAATAATCCTAATCTACTCAACCTCTCTTCATAGCTGGCGCCCTCCATACCAGGCAACATCCCGGTGAACCTCCTCTGCACCCTCTCTAAAGCACCACATCCTTTTGGTAATGTGGCGACCAGAACTGTACGCAGTTTTCCAAATGTGGCCAAACCAAAGTCTTATACAACAGTAACATGACCTGCCAACTCTCGTACTCAATACCCATTCCGAAGAAGGAAAGCATGCCGTATGCCTTCTTTTTTTTTTTTTTATAAATGTTTTATTGAAAATTTTTTCCCAAACAACAATTTTTCCCCTCTTACAAAGCAAACGCAACAATAACAATACAGAAATTTTAAACAATACACAAGTAACAAAACCCCTTTATCTTTGACCTAAACTAAACCCCCCCTCCCCCTGGGTTGCTGCTGCTGGTCATCTGTCTTCCCTCTAACGTTCCCCTAGGTAGTCGAGAAATGGCTGCCACCGCCTGGTGAACCCTTGAGCCGATCCTCTCAGGGCAAACTTTATCTGCTCCAGTTTAATGAACCCCGCCATATCATTTACCCAGGCCTCCAGTCCGGGGGGTTTCGCCTCCTTCCACATGAGTAGGATCCTGCGCCGGGCTACTAGGGACGCAAAGGCCACAACGTCGGCCTCTTTCGCCTCCTGCACTCCCGGCTCTTCCGCAACTCCAAATAGAGCTAACCCCCAGCCTGGTTTGACCCGGGCCTTCACCACCCGCGAAATCACTCCCGTCACTCCCTTCCAATACCCTTCCAGTGCCGGGCATGCCCAAAACATATGTGCGTGGTTTGCCGGGCTCCCGCCACACCTCCCACATTTGTCCTCCACTCCAAAGAACCTGCTCAATCTTGCTCCCGTTATGTGTGCTCTATGTAGCACCTTAAATTGAATCAGGCTAAGCCTGGCGCATGAGGAAGAGGAATTTACCCTGCTTAGGGCATCAGCCCACATACCCTCCTCTATCTCCTCCCCTAGTTCTTCTTCCCACTTTCCTTTTAGTTCGCCCACCGACTCCTCCCCCTCTTCCCTCATCTCTCGGTAAATCTCTGACACCTTGCCCTCTCCGACCCACACCCCTGAAAGCACCCTGTCCTGTATCCCCTGTGTCGGGAGCAATGGAAATTCCCTCACCTGTTGTCTAGTAAATGCCCTCACCTGCATATATCTCAAGAAATTTCCCCGGGGCAACTTATACTTTTCCTCCAATGCTCCCAAGCTCGCAAAAGTCCCATCTATAAATAAATCTCCCACCCTCCTAATTCCCAACTGGAACCAGCTCTGAAATCCTCCATCCATTCTTCCTGGGGCGAACCTATGGTTGTTTCTGATTGGGGACCCCACCAGGGCTCCCCGCACCCCTCTCTGTCGCCTCCACTGTCCCCAGATATTCAATGTTGCCGCCACCACCGGGTTCGTGGTAAACTTTTTAGGTGAGATCGGTAGCGGCGCCGTCACCAGCGCCTCTAAACTCGTCCCTTTACAGGACTTTCTCTCCAGTCTTTCCCACGCCGCTCCCTCACCCTCCATCATCCATTTACGTATCATTGCCACATTGGCGGCCCAATAGTAATCGCCCAAGTTCGGTAGTGCCAATCCTCCTCTGTCCCTACTATGCTGAAGGAACCCCCTCCTTACTCTCGGAACTTTCCCTGCCCACACGAAGCTCGTGATGCTCCTGTCTATTTTATTAAAAAAGGTCTTAGTGATTAGTATAGGGAGACATTGAAATACAAATAAGAACCTCGGGAGGACCATCATCTTAATTGCTTGCACCCTGCCCGCCAGCGATAGAGGCTGCATGTCCCACCTCTTGAAGTCCTCCTCCATTTGTTCTACCAACCGTGTCAGATTAAGTCTGTGCAAGGTTCCCCAGCTCCTAGCGATCTGAATCCCCAGGTATCGGAAGTTTCTTTCCACTTTCCTTAGAGGCAAGCCTTCTATCTCTCTACTCTGGTCCCCTGGATGTATCACAAATAATTCACTCTTTCCCATGTTTAGCCTATACCCAGAGAAATCCCCGAACCCCCTCAAAATTCGCATAACCTCTATCATTCCCCCCGCTGGGTCCGACACGTATAACAATAGGTCATCCGCATATAACGAGACTCGGTGTTCTTCTCCCCCTCTAATCACCCCTCTCCATTTCCTGGAGTCTCTCAACGCCATGGCCAGAGGTTCAATTGCCAACGCGAACAACAATGGAGACAGCGGGCATCCCTGTCTTGTTCCCCTATATAGTCGGAAATACTCCGATCTATGTCGAGCCGTATGCCTTCTTGACCACTATCGACCTGCGCAGCCACCTTCAGGGTACAATGGACCTGAACACCCAGATCTCGCTGTACATCAATTTTCCCGAGGGCTTTTTCATTTACCGTATAGTTCGCTCTTGAATTGGATCTTCCAAAATGAATCACCTTGCATTTGCCCGGATTGAACTCCATCTGCCATGTCTCCGCCCAGCTCTCCAATCTATATTCTGCTGTATTCTCTGACAGTCCCCTTCACTACCTGCTACTCCACCAATCTTAGTATCATCTGCAAACTTGCCAATCAGACCATCTATACCTTCCTCCAGATCATTTATGAATATCACAAACAACAGTAGTCCGAGCATGGATCCCTGTGGAACACCACTGGTCACAGTTCTCCATTTTGAGAAACTCCCTTCCACTACTATTCTCAGCCTCCTGTTGCCCAGCCAGTTCTTTATCCATCTAGCTGGTACACCCTGGACCCCATGAGACTTCACTTTCTCCATCAGCCTACCATGGGGAACCTTATCAAACACCTTACTGAAGCCCTTCCCTCATCAATCAACTTTGTCACTTCCTCAAAGAATTTACCCAATAGTACGTCTTTGGGGACTTGTGGGAGGAAACTGGAGCACCCGGAGGGAATCCACGCAGACACGGGGAGAACGTGCAGACTCTGCACAGACAGTGACCCAAGCCGGGAATCGAACCTGGGACCCTAACTACTGTGCACACAAAATATAAAGTTTCCCCTTCCTCATCATTGAATTTTGTCAACTGGTGTGAAACCGTATCCACTCGCACAACCCCATCTCCCCCCCCCCCCCCCCCCCCCAAAAAAAATTGGGGGCTCATGGTGGAGGATTACAAAACACCCACACACGCGTCGTAATTTTTTTTTTTTTTTTTTTTTTAAAGTAAGGTGGGGCTGGGTCAAAATGCAAGCTCTTTCTAGATACAGCACTGTAATTTCAACAATCTAGGCCATCTTCATGTTGATCATGGTCAGTTGACAATAAATGCAACAGCCAGCTTGTCACACCTACCTCTGGAACAGGGGAATAGGCAGCTGACATTCTCCAACCTGATCCATATCAAATTGGATTTGACAATTGCACCAGAGACACCCAAACACTCCCCATTGAATACAAGTGCTGCAATTCTGAAGCAACTGATGGGTGAAGAGCTAAATGAGAGCTTAAACCACCAACTATCCAGGGGGCACTTTGAGAGCTGAATGATCACAGGCAGAATTTAGGCTTTTTAAAAAAGCAGAAAATCTATTTAAATCTGCAGAATAAAAGGCAATAATTAGCCTACAATAAAGTGAGCATAGTAAGAAGTCTTCCAACACCAGGTTAAAGTCCAACAGGTTTGTTTCAAATCACTAGCTTTCGGAGCACTGCTCCTTCCTCAGTCAGTGTGTCACGTAGTGACTGAGGAAGGGGCAGTGCTCCGAAAGCGAGTGATTTGAAAGAAACCGGTTGGTCTTTAACCTGGTGTTGTAAGACCTCTTACTGTGCTCACCCCAGTCCAACGCCGGCATCTCCACATCATTACAATAAAGTGAGCCAACCTCGAATATTTCAGGAAAAATAGCACTTGCTTATGCACAAAACAAGGCTGACATTTTCATATTGTGCCCCGAACCCTTGGAATATGCTTCTCTTTCCTGACAGCATTGGCTTGTACTGCCAGTCAGGTTTTGACACCCTCAGAGGCACCTCTCATGTGAGCCTAAGCAGTGCATATCGGCAAGCTATTTGGCCAAAGGACATTCCAGTTGAACGCCAACATCCTCACCCAGCGCCTGTTCCCACAGGAGTCACTGGTGAAAAGATCCATGTGCTCCACCATACCCAATGCCACCCACCCACCCAAGTTAATTATGTTTTCCTCCTCTCTCCCCAAGCGGCACAGTGGTTAGCCCCGCTGCCTCACAGCACCAGGGACCCGGGTTCAATTCCGGCCTCGGGTGATTGTCTGTGTGGAGGTTACAATTTCTTCCCATGTCTGCGTGGGTTTCCGGAGTGCTCCGGTTTCCTCCCACAGTCCAACGATGTGCGGGTTAGGTAGATTGTCCATGATAAAATTGCCCCCTAGTGTCCAGAGATGTGTAGGTTAGGTTAAAGGGTAATAGACAGAGGGCAACAAAGTGGACTTGGGTACGGTGCTCTTTCACAGGGTTGGTGCAGACTCGATGGGCTGAATGGCCTCCTTCTGCACTGTAGGAATTGTATGAGTCCATGAACCTGGAACTGAAAGATTCCAGCTGTCCCAAAACTGGCGTAACTAAGATCAAATAACTTATCGCTGATTAAAACCCAACTCAAAAATGTATCTATTTGCCTTGAAGCTAACAGAATTTGCTTAGAATAAAAAGTACCTGCTTTAGGAGGGGGAAAAAATACTTTCCCAACTGCCCTCGAAATCAACATGATTCCTGGACTCATTAGACTTTTATGCCGGTCCAAAACCCTCGAATGGGGTCAAACATCAGGAGCAGGAGGACAAGCAAGACTGTTCCCCACTCCACCGGAGATCCAATCTCCGTTGCAACAAAACATGCATGACTTCACAAGGAATGGGGTGGTGAAGAGGAAGGTTGGAAGCGGCTCCAGAAACCGACCAATTGATCGGGAGACAATTCCAGTCACTACAGCTCGTCGCATCCCAACACTCAAAAAGAGTTTAAGGCATGCGCGGCATTCTCCTCCTCACAGAGAGGAGCACAAACAAAAAAACAAACTCAAGCCATCGGCCTGATACAAATATCCCACCCAGCTTGGGACAGCTCTGCAATGGAACTTTCAAAACAAGATTCACATGTGGATACAACTGCGAATTGACTTTGTAATAAAGCATGACGCAACTGAGAAGATTTCAAATTGGGAGAGGACGGAGGGGAGTTGTGGTGAATGGCTAAGAATGCAGTTTCAAAAGCAAAGCTGGATGCATTCTCCAAACTCATGCAGCACATGTTGCCAGTTTACATGCGCGCATGCAATGGTGCTGATTTTAATTGCACTGCAAAACTCCTTCCAGATCATATCTGGAACAGTGCAGGTTTGAATCCCAGCCTGCATCACCTTATCTGATCTCAGACCGGATGGTAATAAGGGTACTAATTGACCTCAGTGCCCCTGGAAGGAGGGAATTAGCCAGGGATCCCATTCTCAATTGCAAGTTAATGACCCTTGCATGTGTGTCACACCTGCCGGCGGAGGTTAGGATCAGGATTGACTGCAATATCGTCCACAGTTCAATAAACTGCTGACACACGGTCACAATCCCACTTGAACCTTGCACCCATGGAACAGCAAAGCAACAAGGAACTAACCACTAGCTCAGGAGAAACTGAGTGAAAGGATGTTCCTGCCACCCTGCCCTCCCTCCTCTTCCCCGTCCCCCCCACCACCACCCCAAAGAACAAGCAACAGAGTATCCCCAAAACATACATCATGCTTTCATAAACAGGAGTGCATCGGGGTTCCTCAGCAAGTGGTCAAAAATTCAGCTCAGAAGCAGAAAGGAATGAGTTTAATGCAATGTTTAGGAAGTCCCCTTGCCATCACGTTCCTAAGGGCACTTGACTGATGTGCAATTTAACCAACAAAGCTCGTCCCAGGCTCGCTTGGTGGTCTGGCCGAGCAAACTGGCCTCAGCCACAGCGTGACAAAATGAACTCAGCACCTCTTTCGCCAAAGATGGAACAAAACACAGTCCAGCCAAGGTTTCCATTCTTAATGACTGCCATTGAAAAAAGTTGTGCCCGCTCATATTGGATGTGGATGGGTCAGAGCACAGCTCCGCCCCCCCGACCCTGGGTAAACAGTCTCCTCTGAAGAGCAGTCACTCGGGACTGGCAGCTGGGAGATAGTTGCCACCAATGGAATTGCACCTCAGCATGTGGCAGCATCTTCAGGAGAGATCAGGAAAGTATTTCTCTCCTGGTCAAGCTGCTCAAAGTATCGTAGATACATAGAAGATAGGAGCAGGAGGAGGCCTTTTGGCCCTTCAAGCCTGCTCCGCCATTCATCACGACCATGGCTGATCATCCAACTCAATAGCCTAATCCTGCTTTCTCCCCATAGCCTTAGCCATAGCCTCATGTAGAAGGACGTCATTTTCATTGGTAGGAGGAAGATATTTGGTTGGACCACAGCTGGCTTGTAATGCAGAAAAAGGCCAGCAGCGCGGATTCGATTCCCGTACCGGCCTCCCCGAACAGGCGCCGGAATGTGGCGACTAGGGGCTTTTCACAGTAACTTCATTTGAAGCCTACTTGTGACAATAAGCAATTATTATTATTACCCACTCCCTGATGGATGATTAATAAGTGGCGAAGATCCACAGCCTTGACAATTTCACCCAATTGACCAACGGGAATTGCATATTGTCAACAGCTCCGTAGTGATGACCAGGAATGCACCTCCTTCTGGCCTTAAAAAGCAAAATGAAAAAAGGCCCCTGTAGTAACTTTTAAGGGTAGATTTGTTGGCGAACAGCACCTGATCATTAACCCAGGATGGTCCCGGGATTAGCAGAGGAGAAATGTCAGCCAAGGTTCCAGATCCTGGTCACTCAGCATCTCTGCAAAGTGCACAATGTGATCAGAAGTAGGACCGCCCCCAACCACCAGCAAATAAACTGCAGAGTCAGTATCTCAGCTCACAATGGGAGAAATGACCTGCTGTGGACACGATACCAGGGGTGGGTCTGTAGCATCATATCCCCACGTAGGTCAGTACCTCCAAACAGTAGAAACTAAAAAAAAAAATGGATTAAAAGTCAGAGGTGTTACAGGTCGGCGGGGTGGCACAGTGGTTAGCACTGCTGCCTCAACACCAGGGACTCGCGTTCGATTCTGGCCTCGGGTGACTGTGCGGAGTCTGCACGCTCTCCCCGTGTCTGCGTGGGTTTCCTCCGGGTGCTCCGGTTTCCTCCCACAGTCCAAAGATGTGCGGGTTAGGTGGGGGGTTACAGGGAAGGGGGTCTCATTTGGAGGTTCGGTGCTAACCAAATGGACCAAAGAGCCTCCTCCTGCGCTGTAGGGATTCTATGAAAGCAAGTCCTATTTTTAAAAAAAATTATTGCTGCTTTTTCCAATCTCAATCTTCATCTACACGCCTGCCACTTGTGACCACAGGAGAAGGTATACACAGCTCAAGTAAACTACATTCGCTCCCTTCACAGACTCCTGGCTTCTAATTTAAGAGACCGGGAGGATCCATCCACTCCACTGGGCTCCAGAGTGGCAGAGTTGGGGTTGTTTTGTTTTTCAAAGGCATCGGTTAATTTGAGGGTTTATAATTGACGTCTGCAAAAAAAAAATGTTGCACAAACACACACACAAAATGGAAACTGGATGTGATCTAAAAATAGGTTAAAGGTCATGTGTGTGAGGGCGAGTGTGACTCCTCGCTAACCTGGAAATCCTGAAATGACCTTTTTTGTTGGTGTTGGGGGGGGGGGGGGGGGAGGAAAGAGGAGAAACTTCTGCACATTAAAATAATTCTGACAATTACGTTGCGTGCAGAATCCCAACACCATCTTTGATTCCACAATCCGGCGATTTCCTTTGCAAACGTCAGTTCCAGATGAATCTTTGCCAGAGGAATGGTTAATTCGGTGCTGCTGGTGGGGCCCACAAACGAGGCGGAGTGCCAGGGAAGCGGGTTAAAACAATCGCAAAGCAGAAACAAAAGAAGTCAAAGTCTACAACAGAGCTAAACAGGGAGTTGTTGTTGCAAAGCAAGGTGGGTGCACCCTTTCCCTTTTAAGATTACAAAAGGGAGAATTTATTTTGCAAAAATGATCAGAAGGAGGGTTTTTTTTTTTTGGGGGGGGGGGGGCTGAACCCAGGCTTAAAATCAGGAGAAGGGCTGCACAAGTACCAGGATTTGATGGAATTATGCTTTTTACACAACAAGAAACGAGGAATGAGAGTTATGGCCTGGGAAAACAGGAGAAGGGGATACACTCCAGGAGCATTCAGAGGCTGGGTCAGTTTCACGTCAGTATCTGCGGTTGGAGAAGGAGATAAAAAAGGGGGAAAGAGACACACACACACAGTGAAATTAACCCGCTGAAATTGACCCGCTGAAATGGAAACGTGCCACAAGAAGTCACTTACCGACTGTCTGGCTTGCGGATACATCGCCCCCTTTTCTTTCCCTCTCCCTCTCTCTGGGAAAAGGTAGACTTCCCCCAATTTCTTTCCGTCGGGTGAATCAACCCTCCCTGGAAATCCAACAAGAACGGCACCCCCCCCCACCCGGAAAAAAGATTCCTGCGTACGGACGAAGGGTGCAAAACAAAAGCCAAAGACGAGCTGTTTCCGCCGACACTTCCCGCACGGATTGTCTGCGCGGTGTCGACACAGGGCTCTTTTTTTCTCCTCTCTCTTCTTATTTTCTATCTTTCATCATGCAGTCGCGATAACATTGTACACCTCCGGCTTCTCCAAGGACGACGTGGAGGAGGGTGGCGGCGGTATTTAGCACCGAAACATCTCGGTGCATTGCTCAGAATGTATCCCTTTTTGTTGTTGCAGTTGAATAAAAAATAAAAATCTTCTCTTTCTTTGTGTTTTCTCCCTCCCTTCTTTTTTGTCCTCTGGTTTTTTTTTTTAAAAAGCAAAAAGGGAGGTTGGTGTTGGGGCGGCGGTGGTGGGGGGGCCTGTCTTTGCTACGCTGTGCTCCTGTCCTCCCCCGTTCTCCTCTGTCGGGATTACAACGTTGCCGAATGCAATAGCGAAGCGACAGTGTAACAAACTGAGCGAGAGGCTGGAATGTATCCGCCGCTTGCCACCCCCACACAGGGCGGAGTAATGAATGAGAGCACTCACCATGTGATGCGGAAGTGAGGCAGCTTCACCCAGGGCCATTTTTAATTCCCCCCCCCCCCCCAAACACATGCACACACACACACACAAAAAGACATTAAAAACACATGCACACTTTACAATTAAAAAAAAATCCCCCATTACCCTGTACGTTCTTCCCTTTCAAACCTCTCGACCCAGACCAAAAAAAACCTTGTTTCCCCCTTGCTCTCTATGCTAACTGACATGCAGATACATCTCCAATTCATTAAAGGGATATGAAACCAAAGAGAAAATGCTGGAAAATCTCAGCAGGTCTGGCAGCCACTGCAGGGAGAGAAAAGAGCTAACGTTTCGTGTCCAGGTGACCCTTTGTCAAAACTCGAGCTTGGTCATCTGGACTCGAAACATTAGCTCTTTTCTCTCTCTACAGATGCTGCCGGACTGCTGAGATTTTCCAGCATTTTCTCTTTGGTTTCAGATTCCTGCATCCGCAGTAATTTGCTTTTATCATGAAAGAGATATGGGCTTTTCAAAATCTCTCTCTCTATATATATATATATTGCAGTTAGCACTTCCTGGCACATTGAAAAATATCTCTGGAATTAGTATTTGAAAAATTGCTCTGGAATAAATATTTGAAAAATTGCTCTGGAATAAATATTTGAAAAATTCTGGAGTGAATATTTGAAAATTAGCTCTGGAATAAATATTTGAACAATTGCTCTGGAATTAATATTTGAAGAATTACTCTGGAATAAATATTTGAAAAATTGCTCTGGAATTAATATTTGAAAAATTACTCTGGAGTGAATATTTGAAAATTAGCGCTGGAATAAATATTTGAAAAATTACTCTGGAATAAATATCTGAAAAATAGCTCTGGAATAAATATTTGAAACATTACTCTGGAATAAATATCTGAAAAATAGCTCTGGAATAAATATTTGAAAAATTCTGGAGTGAATATTTGAAAATTAGCTCTGGAATAAATATTTGAACAATTGCTCTGGAATTAATATTTGAAAAATTACTCTGGAATAAATATTTGAAAAATTGCTCTGGAATTAATATTTGAAAAATTACTCTGGAGTGAATATTTGAAAATTAGCTCTGGAATAAATATTTGAAAAATTACTCTGGAATAAATATCTGAAAAATAGCTCTGTAATTAATATTTGAAAAATTGCTCTGGGATAAATACTTGAAAAATAGCTGTGGGATGGATCTGCATTGTCTGGAGTGCACCCCGGGGAGATGGATCACCCAGCCCCGCTCTCTCACGAGGAGGGTTTCACATCTCATCAGTAAGGGTGACTGGACGGTGTGTGTTGTGGGTCCCACTGCCAGCCTCCCACTGAAAAATGGTCCAAGATTCAAGTCCAGATTTTGCTGCATCCACTCCTCCCCCTGTGTCAGTCTCCACTGTGTCCAGAAGAGACGGTGTAAACAAAGTGCTGACGAGGAGGGTAGGAGACCTCAGTCTGTTCATTAACAGGTCCAACCATGTCCTTCCTTGGCCTCGTACTGTCCTCGTGCTGTCACTCGCACGGGAGGAAACCAGAGCGACATTCACTGAAAATAGACATGAGGAAAAGAAAAAATGGACAAAGACATCAGAGAATGAATAGGGCAGGGGTGAGATATAAACTGAAAGATACATGGGGAACAAAACATAATTCAATTCAGCACAAGTGAGTAAAGTAGGTCAGCAGGTAGCCAGAAAGTAACTCACCATCAGAGACAGTTACATAGGAACAGGACGAAGGTCATTCTGCCCCTCGAGCCTGTGCTAGCATTGAATTAGGATCATGCCTGGCCTGTACCTCAACTCCAGCTACTTGCCTTTACTCCAAATTCCTTCATAACCTTACCTAATGAAAAAAACAACCTTCCATCTCAGTCTGGGAGATTTCAATTGACTCCTTGCAGCAACTACGGCCCTTTTGGGGATGAGTTCCACATTTTCACCATCTTTTGTGTGAAGATGTGTTTCTTGATTCCATTCCAATCATTCTTGACATTCCAATGTGTAATTATCTTACAATTGTGTCTCTGCCTATATATGCTGTGTTTGTGAACCTGCCTGCACTTCATCTGATGAAGGAGCAGCGCTCCGAAAGCTTGCGATTTCAAATAAACCTGTTGGACTTTAACCTGGTGTTGTGAGACCTCTTACTGTGCCCACCCCAGTCCAGCGTCGGCATCTCCACATCCTTCCAAAATGGTTTTGCTCCAGCTTTAAGATTATGCCTTCTTGTTCTGGATGCAACCGGGGCAAATTATTTCTCTGTATCTACCTTACAAACCTCTTGCATCATTTTCTGTACCTAAATTAATTTACCCCATCAACATTCTAAACTCAAAGAAATAAAAATCAAGTTTCTGAAATTCATAAATTAATCCTTTTAAGTCGGGTATCATTCAAACAAATCTTCACTGTGCCCCTTCTACGACAGCTACAGGAAGATCAAAGCAAATCATTAAATCCCCTCTGACAATGTTTGTTTTAATAATTTAAAGTTTGTGCCTAAAAGTTGATTCTTAATGCCCCCACTTGCCACCCTTCCTACACCCCACTCTGGAGATAGAAGCGCATAATCTAGACTGACACCTGCTGTACTACTGGATGTGTGTCATTCATAGACCATAGAACATACAGTGCAGAAGGAGGCCATTCAGCCCATCGAGTTTGCACCGACCCACTTAAGCCCTCACTTCCACCCTATCCCCATAACCCAATAACCCCTCCTATCCTTTTTGGTCACTAAGGGCAATTTATCATGGCCAATCCACCTAACCTGCACGTCTTTAGACTGTGCGAGGAAACCGGAGCACCCGGAGGAAACCCATGCAGACACAGGGAGAACGTGCAGACTCCACACAGACAGTGACCCAGCCGGGAATCGAACCTGGGACCCTGGCGCTGTGAAGCCACAGGGCTATCCACTTGTGCTACCGTGCTGCCCTAAACTTAGATATTAAACTAACTTGTCCTCTCAGACGCAGGTAAAAGATCCCATGGTGCTATTTGTGGAAGAGCAGGCGAGGATGACCTGTCCAACTTTAGTCTCTCAGTTAAATTTTTTATTTTGAAAATGTGGTCATTATTTTATTGTTGTTTGTGAGATCTTCCTGTGTGCAAATTGGTTGCTGCATTCCCTACTGTGAAGATATTTCAAAAAGTACTTCAGTGGTTGTAAATCATTTTTAGACATCTCAAAGTTGTCAATGGAATTATAGGCCTTTCATTTTCATTGAATCATAGAATTTACAGTACAGAAGGGGGCCATTCGGCCCATCGAGTCTGCACTGGCCCTTGGAAAGACCAGTAATCCCACGCCTCCATCCTATCCCCGCAACCCAACTTAACCTTTTGGACACTAAGGGGCAATTTAGCATGGCCAATCCACCTAGTAGGCTTACATTAACACTGCAATGAAGTTACTGTGAAAAGTCCCAAGTCGCCACACTCCGGCACCTGTTCAGGTACACAGAGGGAGAATTCAGAATGTCCAATTCACCTAACCTGCACATCTTTGGACTGTGGGAGGAAACCGGAGCACCCGGAGGAAATCCACGCACACACGGGGAGAACGTGGAAACTCCGCACAGACAGTCACCCGAGGCCAGAATTGAACCCAGGTCCCTGGAGCTGTGAGGCAGTAGTGCTTTACCTTGTCCCGAGTAAGAGCAAAGTTCAATGCGTTTGTAACTGTTGTGTGAAGCTGAGGTGAGGTACGTGGCCTTGTCATCACCCCCATGTATCTAGTGTTAATATACTGGCATCTTTCATGCATGGATGAATCTCCATCCCAACAGCTGCTGGTGCTGCTGGTCAGCTGTGTTGAAAGAGTACAATGTCAGGACACGATTAAGGCGGGTGTGAATCTTCACCTGGTGGCATGTCGGATCCAAGGTTTAGACAAGGTGCAGGCCAACCGCAAAGCCGTCATTCCTGCGTTTGTCAAGAGAGTCGCTCTGTTTTGGGCAGTGGTTTGTGAGCCAGAAAACCCATGACACAAAATGGTTTTGGTGGATCATATTTTTTTGTGGCATATGACTGGGAAAACCGTCGTTTGGAAATTAAAAAAAACACAGAGTGCACATATGCTTACCAATCAGAAAGAACATGCCAAGATACAAAAAGAGATAGACAGCAATTTTTGATCTGCTTTTGTTTTTGTTTTTTTATTTTGTTGGTACAATGGAAATGATCAATATCCAGGAAGCTTCATGTTGAGGTACAATGGCAGCCATGGTGAGGTTTAATTGTATCTGGGCGCACGGTAGCACAGTGGTTAGCACTGTGGCTTCACAGCGCCAGCGACCCGGTTTCGATTCCCAGCTTGGGTCACTGTCTGTGCGGAGTCTGCACGTTCTCCCCGTGTCTGAGTGCGTTTCCTCCGGGTGCTCCGGCTTCCTCCCAAAATCCCGAAAGACGTGCTTGTTAGGTGAATTGGACATTCTGAATTCTCCCTCTGCGTACCCGAACAGGCGCTGGAGTGTGGCGAAGAGGGGATTTTCACAGTAACTTCATTGCAATGAGAGTGGCACGGTGGCGCAGTGGTTAACACTGCTGCCTCACAGCGCAGGCGACCAGGGTTCAATCCCGGCCCCAGGTCACCGTCCGTGTGGAGTTTGCACATTCTCCCCATGTCTGCGTGGGTTTCACCCCCACAACCCAAAGATGTGCCCAAAGGGTAGGTGGTTTGGCCACGCTAAATTGCCCCTTAATTGGGAAAAAAAAAAAGAATTGGCTACTTTAAATTTTTTTAACAACTTCATTGCAGTGTTGTAAACCTACCTTTGATACTAATTAACATTGGTATTATTGTTTTGTTATAATATTCACTCCCTTCTCAGCACATTCTCACTGTGTTGAAGTGAAGGCACTTCATGAATGTGGGGTATACCAACCAGGATACTGGAGGATGTCCAACCTCCCACTCTCCATGTGAACCATCTTTGCACCTCCTTGTTTTATGGGCACTGTCATCAAACTCCAAATGTTCTTTCTCCTTATGACCTTTTCCAGCAAAGTGCAATTCCTTAAAGCAAAAATGAAATCTTGTGTTTATAGAACACCTTTAACACAGTGGAACATCCCAGAGCATTTCATCAGAGCATTACTGAACAAAACCTGACGCTGAGCCATGTGTATAGTTATTAGGGTGAGTCACCAAAGGTTGGCCAAAAAGGTAGATTTTAAAGAGTGGCTTAACAGAGGAGACAGATGTCATGTCGATGGGAGTTTTAAGGAGGGGGTTCCAGTGTTATCGGCCTAGTTTTGAAGGCTGCCAAGGTGGAAAGTTGAAAATTGTGGAAGTCTAAATCTGGAGAAGCACCGGAATAGGAGGTTACAGAGAAAGGGAGTGACAAGACCATGGACGGATTTGAAAACGAGGATGATAATCGTCAAATTGAGGCATCAGCAGGTTGAGAGCCAATGTAAGTCTGCAAGCACAGGATGATGGGTAAATAGACCTTGATGCAATTTAAAATGTGAGCAACAGAGATTCGGATGGGCTCACGATTACGGACAGTCGGCCGGGACAGTACTGCAACAGTCCAGTCCAGAGTTAACAAAGACAGAATAGGTTCCCAGGGCAGATGGGGGCAGGTCTCCTTCAGTCTTTTTCCCCCAAATAAACTGAATGAATTTGAGGAGGATGGCCATCACCAATTCAGTCCAAGGCAAACGGAGGAAGTGACAACTCCTCCGGACTGTGGTGAACTGTGACGTATTTAGGCTTTCAAAAGTAATCTGTCAAAGCTCCATTGTGAAAGGGGAGCAGTTTTAATTCGAATCTTGCAATGGTACCAATGACAACTTTGGATCAACTGGTTCCACGACAAATATGGACGGAGAAATTTCTAATGGAAATATCGAAAAGTTATGGACACAATGTATGACTTTAAATTGAGGATTCAATTCTACACACCCGATGTCTCTTCTTGCATTACCACATAACTGCACTTCAAAACGTGCTTAATTGACTGTAAAGCACTTTGGGGCATCTTGAGGTGATACAAGGTGTGATATAAGTACATTCATTTTTTTTACCCATGGTTTTGTATCACCTTATGCGTATTGATGGTATATACAACCTATAGAAAGGGTGAGAATGATTAATTCTTCTCCCACTTTACCTGCAAGGTGTAGCTGTCTCATCAAGGCCCACACCACAAGTGGCAAAATCAGGGGCAGTAGCAAAAGTATTTTTGTTTCATGTAGAGTATAAAAATTGCTGGATGCGGGCAACACGGTGGTGCAGTGGGTTAGCACTGCTGCCTCACGGCGCCGAGGTCCCAGGTTCGATCCCGGCTCTGGGTCACTGTCCGTGTGGAGTTTGCACATTTTCCCCGTGTCTGCGTGGGTTTCACCCCCACAACCCAAAAGATGTGCAGGGTAAACTTCCGGGTGCGGCTATGCGGAGCTGAGCCGCACGATTCGGCAGCTCCCGCTACCACAGACTTTCGGGCTCGCTAGAAGAGCCCCAACGGAACTTTTTTCGACACTAACCCGTGGGGAAGGTGAGAGGGAGGTCCCCCTCCAACTTGTATGAAACGGACTCGAAGCGTAACGGCCACAAAAGTGGCATTGGAGCAACGGGAAAAAACGGGGAAAAAAGACAAAATGGCGGCGGCCAGAGACAAAGGGGAGCTGCAGGAGTTTATTAAGCACTGCTTCGAGGAGATGCGTAAGGAAATGCTGGCGCCTATGCTTTCGGCAATCGAAGGACTAGGGATCACCCAGAAGGCCCACGAGGTTCAGATCCAGGAGGTACAAAAAAGAGTTGGTCAGAACGAGGACGAGATCTCGGGCCTGGTGGTGAGAGTGGAGCAGAACGAGGCGCTACACAGGAGGTGGGCGGGAAGACTCGAAGACCTGGAGAACAGGTCGAGGAGAAATAATCTGCGGATCCTGGGTCTCCCTGAAGGAGCGGAGGGGGCCGATGTCGGGGCATACGCGAGCACGATGCTCGGGGCGATGATGGGCAAGGAGGCCCCTTCGAGGCCGCTGGAGTTGGACGGGGCACACCGGGTGCTGGCGAGGAGGCCTCGGGCAAATGAGCCGCCAAGGGCAATGGTGGTGAGGTTCCACCGGTTCACGGACAGAGAGTGGGTCCTGAGATGGGCCAAGAAGGAGCGGAGCAGTAAGTGGGTCGATGCAGAGATCTGAATATACCCGGACTGGAGCACAGAGGTTGCAAAGTGGAGAGTGGGTTTCAACCGGGCCAAAGCGGCGTTGTACCGGAAAGAAGTGAAATTCGGAATGCTGCAGCCAGCGCGACTGTGGGTCACATACAAGGGCCAACACTACTACTTTGAAACGCCTGAAGAGGCGTGGACATTTATACAAACCAAAAAGTTGGACTCTAACTGAGGGTTTGTGAGGGTGGGGGGATATTTGAGGTTTGATGTGTGATGGTTGTTGTATACAGGGGGTCAATCACAATCACGCGCAGGAAATGTTACATGGGCTGGGGGAGAGAGACAAGGCCGCGTCAGGAGCTGCGCCAGAGGGGGCGGAGCGGGCTTTGGAAAGCGCGGGGTTTTTTGTCTTTCCCGCATGCGGGAAGAAAGGTGGGAGGGGGAACTCCCACACGGGGAGGTCAATGGGATAGCGGGGGTAGCTGGGGTCAGCAGGTGTCAGCTGACTTACGGGAGTGACATGGGGGGAGCAAAAAAGCTAGACAGGGGTCTAGCGGGGGGGGGGGGGGCGGGGGGAAGGGTTGCTGCTGCACTGGCTGAAAGGGAATGGGACATAGAAGAGGTGGTCGGGACGGGGGTCCCCCGTCTGGGGGACTGGAGGTGAGCATTCCGGACCTGGAGAAAGGAGGCCTGATAATGGGAGGGGCCTTCAATACAGTGTTGGATCCAGCACTGGACCGCTCCAGATCAAGGACTGGAAAGAGGCCGGCGGCGGCCAAGGTACTTAGGGGGTTTATGGATCAGATGGGGGTAGTGGACCCATGGCGGTTTGCAAGGCCGCAGGCCAGGGACTTTTCTTTCTTCTCCCATGTACACAAAGCCTACTCCCGGATTTTTTTGTTCTGGGCAGGGCGCTCATCCCGAGGGTGGAGGGGATGGAGTATTCGGCTTTAGCCGTTTCGGACCATGCCCCGCACTGGGTGGAACTGGAGCTGGGAGAGGAGCGGGACCAACGCCCGCTGTGGCGGCTGGATGTGGGACTGCTGGCGGACAAGGTGGTGTGTGGGAAGGTGAGGGGGTGTATCGAAAGGTACTTGGAGGCCAACGACAATGGGGAGGTGCGGGTGAGGGTGGTATGGGAGGCGTTGAAGGCGGTGGTCAGGGGAGAGCTAATCTCCATTAGGGCTCATAGGGAGAAGACAGAGGGCATGGAAAGGGAGAGGTTAGTGGGGGAGATTTTGAGAGTGGACAGGAGATACGCAGAGGCCCCGGAGGAAAGATTACTTGGGGAAAGACGACGGCTCCAGACGGAGTTTGACGTGTTGACCACATGGAAGGCGGAGACACAGTGGAGGAAAGCGCAGGGAGCGACCTATGTGTATGGGGAAAAGGCTAGTCGGATGCTGGCACACCAGCTCCGTAAAAGGATGGCAGCGAGGGAAATAGGGGGAGTTAAAGATGGAAGGGGAGCCACGGTTCGGAGTGCGACGAAACTAAATGAGGTATTTAAGGCCTTCTATGAAGAGCTATACAGATCCCAGCCCCCAACGGGGGAAGAGGGTATGAGACGATTCCTAGACCAACTGAGATTCCCGAGGGTGGAGGAGCAAGCGGTGGCGGATCTGGGGGCCCCAATTGGGTTGGAGGAGCTGAGCAAGAGTTTGGGGAGCATGCAGGCGGGGAAGGCCCCGGGACCGGACGGGTTCCCGGTGGAGTTCTACAGGAAGTACGTAGACCTGTTGGCCCCGCTACTAGTGAGGACCTTTAATGAGGCAAGAGAGGAGGGGACCCTACCTCCGACAATGTCGGAAGCGACAATTTCTTTGATCCTAAAGCGGGACAAGGACCACTGCAATGTGGATCGTACAGGCCGATCTCGCTCCTTCTGTGGATGCAATGTTGCTGGCAAAAGTGCTGGCCACGAGGATCGAGGACTGTGTCCCGGGGGTGATTCACGAGGACCAGACGGGATTTGTAAAGGGTAGGCAGCTAAACACCAATGTGCGGCGGCTCTTAAATGTGATAATGATGCCATCGGTGGAGGGAGATAGTGGCAGCTATGGACGCGGAGAAGGCCTTTGACAGAGTAGAGTGGGAGTACCTCTGGGAGGTGCTGCGTAGGTTTGGGTTCGGGGGAGGGTTTATCAGCTGGGTTAAGCTCCTTTACAGAGCCTCGGTGGCGAGTGTAGTGACGAACCGGCGGAGGTCGGAGTGCTTTCGGCTGTACCGAGGGACGAGGCAGGGGTGCCCCCAGTCCCCCCTGTTCGCATTGGCGATCGAACCATTGGCCATGTCATTGAGGGAGTCTAATAAATGGAGGGGGGTGGTCCGAGGGGGAGAAGAGCATTGGGTGTCGCTATATGCGGATGACCTGTTGCTGTACGTGGCGGATCCAATGGAGGGGATGGTGGAGGTCATGCAGACTCTAAGGGAGTTTGGGGCGTTTTCGGGCTATAAGCTCAATGTAGGGAAGAGTGAGCTCTTTTTATTACAGGCGGGGGACCAAGAAAGAGGGATAGGGGACCTACCGCTGAGGAGGGCGGAGGGGAGCTTTCGGTATCTGGGGATCCAGCTAGCCAGGAGTTGCGGGACCCTACATAAACTGAATCTGATGAGGTTGGTGGAGCAAATGGAGGAGGATTTTAAAAGATGGGACATGCTACCGCTCTCGCTGGCGGGTAGAGTGCAATCGGTCAAAATGGTGGTCCTTCCGAGGTTTCTGTTTGTGTTTCAGTGCCTTCCCATCGTGATCACTAAGGCCTTTTTTAAGAGAGTAGGCAGGAGTATTATGGGATTTGTGTGGGCGAATAAGACCCCGAGGGTAAGGAGAGGGTTCCTGGAACGCAGTAGGGACCGAGGAGGGTTGGTGCTGCCAAACCTGGGGAGCTACTACTGGGCAGCAAATGTGTCAATGATCCGCAAGTGGGTTATGGAGGGAGAGGGGGCGGCATGGAAGAGGATGGAGATGGCGTCCTGCAAAGGAACGAGCCTGGGGGCGTTGGTGACGGCACCGCTGCCGCTCTCGCCGACAAAGTATACCAGGAGCCCGGTGGTGTCGGCAACGCTAAGGATCTGGGGCCAGTGGAGACGGCAGAGGGGCGCAATGGGAGCATCGGTGTAGTCCCCGATCAGGGATAACCATCGGTTTGTCCCGGGGAAGATTGTCGGGGGGTTCCAGAGCTGGCATCGGGCGGGGATCAGAAGAATGGGGGACCTGTTCATTGACGGAACGTTTGCGAGCCTAGGGGCACTGGAGGAGAAGTTTGAGTTACCCCCGGGAAATGCCTTTAGATATATGCAGGTGAGGGCTTTTGTGAGGCGACAGGTGAGGGAATTCCTGTTGCATCCGGCACAAGAAATTCAAGACAGGGTGATCTCGGGTGCATGGGTCGGGGAGGGCAAGGTATCGGCAATACACCAGGAGATGAAAGAAGAGGGGGAAGCGCTGGTAGAAGAGTTGAAGGGTAAATGGGAGGAGGAGCTGGGGGAGGAGATCGAGGAAGGTCTGTGGGCTGATGCTCTGGGTAGGGTTAATTCCTCCTCCTCGTGTGCCAGGCTCAGCCTGATACAATTTAAGGTGGTTCACAGAGCTCACTTGACGGGGGCGAGGTTGAGCAGGTTCTTTGGGGTAGAGGACAGATGTGGAAGGTGCTCAGGGAGCCCGGCGAACTATGTCCATATGTTTTGGCCATGCCCGGCACAAAGGGGTTCTGGAGAGGAGTGGCGGGAGCAATATCTCAGGTGGTGAAAGTCCGGGTCAAGCCAAGCTGGGGGCTAGCAATATTCGGAGTAGTGGACGAACCGGGAGTGCAGGAGGCGAAAGAGGCCGGCATTCTGGCCTTTGCGTCCCTAGTAGCCCGGCAAAGGATCTTGCTCATGTGGAAGGAGGCGAAGCCCCCCAGCATGGACGCCTGTATAAACGATATGGCTGGGTTTATAAAGTTGGAGAGGATCAAGTTCGCCTTGAGAGGGTCTGCGCAGGGGTTCTACAGGCGGTGGCAACCGTTCCTAGACTATCTCGCGGAGCGTTAGAGGAAGGTCAGTCAGCAGCAGCAGCAACCTGGGGAGGGGGGGGGGGGCACGTCCGGGGAGCGGGGGTGGGGGGTGAGGGGGAGCTGCCTGGCGGGGTGGATGTGCAAGAGATAACATGAAGAGTCGGGGAAACTGGCACGTACGGGAGAGAGCTAGTGTACAAAGCTATGTAAATATACTATTTTGCCATGTATATATCTTGCTCCGTGCGATTTATCGTTTCCTTTTTTTTTGTTACGGGGGGGGGTTATTGTTTGTAAGGGAGAAAAATTGTGTTAAAAACTTTAATAAAGTTTTCAACAAAGATGTGCAGGCTAGGTGGATTGGCCGTGCCAAATTGCCCCTTAATTGGAAAAAATGAATTGGACACTCTAAATTCTTAAAACAAAATGCTGGATGTCAGGCAGAGAATTAATAGCTGCTGTTTAGTTTGTTGTCCTTCTGAAATAGCGCTGTAACACACGATTTCAAGTCATGGGGCACTTTCTAATACCACTGGGAGAAGTTTGATGTTCAGTGACTGTCCCCGAAGCCCTCTGGCAGTATTAGTTAGGGTGGAAAAAACCAACAACTAGCTGCACTCTAGGGCCCAGAAGAACAAAAGCATGAGCCAGGTAAGTACAGAACTGGTAACTTTCAACCTCTGTCTCCCTTTATGTGTACCAAATGTGTCGTCTAGCTCCCCCCCCCCCCCGCTCTCCCCCTTCCTCGCTACATTCTCGCTATCCTGCACATAATAAGCATCTCATTGTCTCTGTTCTCGGAATTAACAGTGTAGAATTTCCTACCTCCATTCATGTTCTTTTCGTCTGACAATCGACAGATTTTTGAAACCCTTCACTTGATGTCACTTAATCATGAATCAAATCTATTTTGTTCCTGTCAGTCCGTAGATGTGTAATTGTTCTACTCTGAAAATAAGTAAAAGGGGAAATTAATTCCTATTTTAATATATGTCCCTGTATATTTTTTTAAACTGGAGATTTAAAAATAGTTAAAACATCGAAATGTTCTTCTTCTTCAATTCTCTGCCCAAAGGCAGGTGTGACCAGCAGCACCACGATCTCCACTATGGGTAGGGTAAGGCGGGCACGTCCCATACCCACCCCCGCCAAAACAGTCTTTGATGCTGTTGGCACCAGTCTGATCCACACCAACCACCCAGCCATCTGAACCAGCCACCCCCATCCAAAGCAGTCTGCTTGATTAAATTTCCATCCATTAGCCGAAATATCTCACCATTGACCCAACGACAGAGCTACCTGGTTCAACCAAATTCACACAGGGCATGGATGATGTAGCCACTTGCTCCACAAGTTGCAGGTGAGGAATGGCCTGAAGTGCATTGGTGCACGTGTGCCTAGTCCATGGAACACATCACGGGCACTGAATTGCAGTGGTTCAGTAAGGACGACCGCCACCTTCTCAGGACAAGTAGCATTGGGCAATCAACAATGATGTTTGTAAGTCTCCAGGTTCGCAAGGCACAGATTACCCAAAATAGGCAGTCGAGAACTCATAAGTGACTTTTGCTAGTTTATCAAGAATCAATATTTTAGATATGGTACATCATCTAAATGGACAGAAGAGACATGCGGCCGTAACAGGTGAGAACTGTTTACTGGCCCCAAATCAGACAAACAGATGGGGAAGCTGATCTCCATGGCTGCAAATGGGGGCAGGTTCTTCTGTTCTATTTGGTCTTCTTAAGACAGTTGAAGGGTCAGATCAATGGCAGCATGGATTACTTTGAAAAGCTCTCTCCGCTATCTGAGGTTTTCTTGAGCTAACCAAGGTGTTCGGCCGGAGTTGGCATCTCAAAAAGCTCTCATCCATCCAACATGATTTTTCCCTCTCAAGAATCTGTTCATTCTGGGAGGCTTATGTCAATCATTTATTCTGGGAGGCGGTAGCATAGTGGCATTGCCATTGGTAGATGGTGACATTTGAATACAATAAAAATCTGGAATTAAAGTCTGTTGATGAACCAGGAAACCCTCAATGATTGTCGTAAATATTCATCTAGTTCACTAATATCCTTTAGGGAAAGAAATCTGCCCTCCTTACCTGGTCTGGCCTACATGTGACTCCAGACCCCACAACAATGTGGTTGGCCCTCTGAAATGGCTGAGCAAGTCACTCAGTTCAAGAACAGTTAGGAATGGGCAGCAAATCTTGGCCCAGCCAGCACCCCATGAAAGAATTTGAAAAAATAAATAAAATTGTCTGTTGGCACGGGTCAGATATTCAAGATAACCCCTCCTATTTCCACCGGAAACCCAGGAAGTCATCTTGTGGCTCATTGCATGCTAAGACATCCTGTTTAACCTTCAGACAGTTGGCTTACATATGGGTCATGAAGTTGCCCGCAACTCTCTATCAGGATTAGCAATGTCTTGTGCTTGTGTTTGAGACATGACCTTGACAGAGATAATGGCTGGTATTTTTCAGCTCAAGAAGTTGTGGGAGGGCTCACTATGAGACAGAGAGAGAGCAATCTCTATAATATTCAACAACTTACATTAGAACAAAGAACAATACAGCACAGGAACAGACCCTTCAGCTCCCCCCCACCCCCCGCCTGTACCGGTCATGATACCACCCTTGGCCAAAACCCTCAGCACTTCCTTGTGCCGTATCCCTCTATACCCGTCCTATCCATGTGTTTGTCAAGATACCTTTTGAATGCCGTTAATGTATCTGCTTCCACAACCTCCCCTGGCCACGCGTTCCAGGCACTCACCACCAGCTGTGAAAAAAACCTGCCTCGCACATCTCCTCTAAACTTTGCCCCACAGCCCTTAAACCTATGCTCCTTGGTGACTGACACTTCCACCTTGGGAAAGATGCCTGCCCATCCACTCTGTCCATGCACCTCATAATCTTGTAGATCTCTATCAGGTCACCCCTCAACCTCCGTCTTTCTAATGAAAACAGTCCGAGTCTATTCAGCCTCTCCACATAGCTAACACCTCCATACCAAGCAACATCCTGGTAAACCGCCTCTGCACCCTCTCCAAAGCCTCTACATCCTTCTGGTAGTGTGGCGACCAGAATTGTGCGCAAAATTCCAAGTGCTACCGTACCAAGGTTCTATACAAAGTTTTACAAAGTTATCATATGGTGGTGTCTTACATGTTGTGAGTGACACATGTATCCTGGGAATGAAGGGAAAAAAATGTTTTAGTGCTCTTTGTTGAGGGATAAATATTGACCAGAAAACCGAGATACAGTCTATGCTCTTCCAATCTTGGATTCTTGGATCACTGGGAAGGTTTCCGGGGAAGGCGGGACATGTACAAGAGAGACTGTCTGCACCTGAACCACATTGGGACCAACATCCTTGCAGATAGGTTTGCTAGTGCTGTTGGGAGGAGTTTAAACTAGTTTGGCAGGGGGAGTGGACGCAGGGTATGAGTAAAATAGCGACACATCATGCTATAGTAAAGGAAGCAAGGTAGAGTGAGTTCAACTATGTTGAATGTCAAGAGAGTAAGACAAGTCTTTACTGGTATGAGCTGATGAGTTAAGGGCATGGATTGACATATGGAATTGCGACATTGTTGCCATCACAGAGTCATGGTTATGGTAAGGGCAAACATTCCAGGGTATAGCATCTTTAGGCAAGACATAGCAACATGTAAAAAAGGAGGTGGTGTTGCGCTATTAATTAAAGAATCAATTACTGCAATGAAGAGAGATGATATCTTGGAAGGGTCTTGGAAGAGGCTTTATGGGTAGAACTTAGGAATTCAAAGGGGGCAGCCACATTACTGGAAGTGTATTATAGGCCCCCAAAGAGTCAGTGGGCAATAGATGAGCAGATATGTAGACAATTTACTGAGATGTGTAAGAATAATAATCGGGTAAATATACTGGGGGATTTCAGGTTCCCCAACATAAACTGGGATAGTCATAGTGTAAAGGATTTAAAGGGGGTAAATTTCTTGAAATGTATTCAGCCAAATTTTTTGTATCAGTATGTAGAAGGCCCAACACGAGATGGAGCAGTGCTGAATCTGGTTCTGGGGGACAAATCCAGACAATGTTCAATGTGGCAGTGGGGGAGCATTTTAGTGATAGTAATCACAACACGGTACAGTTCAAGTTTGTTTTGGACAATGAAAAAGATGCCCTGCAAAAGGCAGTTTTGGATTGGGGCAAGGCAGATTTTACTAAAATAAGGCAGGATCTGGTCAAAGTTGACTGGGAGCAGCTTCTTGCGGCAAAATCTGACAGCGGAGAAGTGGAGGGCATTCAAAAAGGGATTGGGGAGAGTACAGGCCCAACATGTTCCCTACAGGGGGAAATGGGTGTCTAGGACAATCCAGGACTGGATAAGGAGGAAGAGAAATGCTTTCAGCAAGTCCAAAGGGAGAAACTCAACTGCGACCCAAAAGGAATATAAGAAGTGTAAGAAGAAACGTAAGAAAGCAACAACCAGAGCAAAAGGGGGCATGAGAAAGGACTTGCGAATAAGATTAGGGAGAGCCCTAAGATATTCTATAAATACATTAAGGGGAAGATGTTAACCAGGGAAAGAGTAGGGCCCTTTAGAGACCAAGGGAACAATCTGTGTATGAAGCCGCAAGACATTGCTCGGGTGTTACATCAAGACTTCTCATCGGTCTTCACTCAGGAGAAGGAGGGCATAGATACAGAATTCTGAAAGTGGGATTGTGAGGACCTTGAGCAGTTTGACATAGGAAGTGAGGAAGTATTGGAGGTTTTGATGGACCTAAAAATAGACAAATCCCCAGGGCAGGATGAATTACATCCCAGGCTGCTGTGAGAGGGGAGGCAGGAAATTTCAGGGGCTCCAATGCCAGTTTTCTATTCCTTTCTGGCCACGGGGAAAGTGTCAGAGAACTGGAGAACGGCTAATGTTGTTCCACTTTTCAAAAAAGGTAGTAGAGATAAAAAAGGGAATTACAGACCAGTCGGTGAGTCTCAAGTCAGTGGTAGGAAAATTGTTGGAGAAAATTCTGAAGGAGAGAATTTATTTCCACTTGAAAAGGCGATACGGTAGCACAGTGGTTAGGCCTGTTGCTTCACAGCGCCAGGGTCCCAGGTTCGATTCCCGGCTTGGGGTCACTGTCTGTGCGGAGTCTGCACGTTCTCCCCGCGTCTGCGTGAGTTTCCTCCGGGTGCTCCGGTTTCCTCCCACAAGTCCTAAAAGACATGCTGTTAGGTGAATTGGATATTCTGAATTCTCCCTCCCTTTACCCGAACAGGCGCCGGAGTGTGGCGACTAGGGGATTTTCACAGTGACTTCATTGCAGTGTTAATGTAGGCCTACTTGTGACAATAATAAAGATTATTGTTATGAGTTGACTAGGATGGTGGTAGAAGGCTGTTTAACTGGGGGTCGGTGTTCAACGGCGCAGCACAGGGGTCAGTGCTGTGTCCGCAATTGTTTGTTATACAAATGATGATGATGAGAATGTGGGGGGAATGATAAGTAATTTTGTAGACAACACCAAGATTGATAAGCTGGTTAACAGTAAGGAAGAGGGTCATAGTTTACAGGAAAATATAGATGGGTTAGTCAGATTGCAGAGCATGGCAGATGGTATTTAACCCTGAGACGTGCGACGTGATGCACTTTGGAAGAAGAAACAGGGCAAGAGAGTATGTAATAAATAGCAGGACACTAGGAAGCTCAGAGGAACAGATGGATCTTGGGGTACTTGTTCACAGATCCACGAAGGTGAGAGAGCAGGTGAATAGGGTAGTTGTGAAGGCATATGGGACACTTACCTTTATCATAGAATATAAGAACAAGGAGGTTATGTTGGAGCTGTACAGAATGTTGGTTCAGACACAGCTGGAGTACTGTGTGCAGTTCTGGTCACTTCACTGTAGGAAGGAGGTGATTGCATTGGAGAGGGTGCAGAGGAGATTCACCAGGATGCTCCTGGGATTCCCCTTGGTTGAGGGGGGCCAATAACAGGGGGGCATAGTTTTAGGGTGAGAGGCAGGAGATTCCGAGGGGATTCTCAGAGGGTGGTGAAAATCTGGAATGCTCGGCCTGGGAAGGTAGTGGAGGCTGGAGACCTCACACTGGAATGCTCGGCCTGGGAAGGTAGCGGAGGCTGGAGACGTCACACTGGAATGCTCAGCCTGGGAAGGTAGTGGAGGCTGGAGACCTCACACTGGAATGCTCGGCCTGGGAAGGTAGCAGAGGCTGGAGACGTCACACTGGAATGCTCGGCCTGGGAAGGTAGCAGAGGCTGGAGACGTCACACTGGAATGCTCGGCCTGGGAAGGTAGCGGAGGCCGGAGACCTCACACTGGAATGCTCGGCCTGGGAAGGTAGTGGAGGCTGGAGACGTCACACTGGAATGCTCGGCCTGGGAAGGTAGTGGAGGCTGGAGACGTCACACTGGAATGCTCGGCCTGGGAAGGTAGCAGAGGCTGGAGACCTCACACTGGAATGCTCGGCCTGGGAAGGTAGTGGAGGCTGGAGACCTCACACTGGAATGCTCGGCCTGGGAAGGTAGTGGAGGCTGGAGACCTCACACTGGAATGCTCGGCCTGGGAAGGTAGCAGAGGCTGGAGACGTCACACTGGAATGCTCGGCCTGGGAAGGTAGTGGAGGCTGGAGACCTCACACTGGAATGCTCGGCCTGGGAAGGTAGTGGAGGCTGGAGACCTCACAACCTGTATAAAGCACTTGGATGAACAATTGAAACCCCATCACATTCAAGGATATGGGACAAGTGGTGGTAAGTGGGATTAGCGCGAGATTAGGGATAGTTATTGTTGGTGCAAACTCGATGGGCCAAGGGGCATTTTCTGCGCTGTACGACTCGATGACTCAATGACTCTAATCGTGTCTTTTGGATATTGGATCCGCTTTATTACTTCATCTGAAAATTGGCATCTCTGGCAGACAGTGCAGCACTTGCACGGCACTGCGCTAGAGTGTGTGCCTAGATCATGTGCTGAAGTCCTGAACTCATAGCCTATCCACGGCGAGAATGGGAAGTCAGGCATAAATAGGAGCAAAGAGAAATGGATCCCAAATCTTAGAGCGGTGATTGAAAGCTTCTTTGGAGAAACAGGACTGGAACTTTAAATGCCCCTTTTGCCACTAAGTTCAGCCGTGGATCTGCTTTGAAAACAATGACCTCGGCTGGCTGTGCTGTCATTTCAAAGCAAGGGCGGGGGGGGGGGGGGGCGGGGACACCAACCATCCGCTCGCCTCCAATTAACTGCCTGTTAAGTTTATTGAAGAACTTGTCAACGAGATGAAGGGGGCCAGAAGGAAATTTTCAAAGTGAACAATAAAAGTGAGCAGTCTGGAACACATTAGTGCTCAGCTGTTGTGAGCACTGCGGGCAGCCATAATGCGATCTTTAATAAATGAGTAGAGGGTCCCTTGTGGATTAAATGCTATTTTATGGATTTCACGCCACACCATGCTCCATTATGCTGAAACCTTAGGCATTTGCAGCGTGAAGAAGGCCATTCAGCCTTTCACATCAATGCTAGCACTTTTGCAGTGGAATCCCAAACTACTTCTACTGCCCCGCTCTGTCCTCACAGCCATTTATCTGCCTCCAGTTTAATATTTATCCAACTTGCCTTTAAAACGCAATAGTCTCCACTTTAGTCACTACCAATGACAAAGTATCCTACGCCCAACAAGCCACATTTCTATTAATATCACTCCTCATTTTCAATGACAATTTTACATTTACCACTGACTCCTCAACCAGAGGAAAATAGTCTGACCCAATTCACTCTGTCAATCTTCATAACTTTAAAATCCTCTATTAAATCTGTGTTAAGTCTTCGCTGCCCAGGGAGGATTAGTTCCACTATCTCAAGCTTTTCTTTATAACTATAATTTTCCATCCCAGTCATTATCCCGGAGAATCTATACTTTATGGCTTCAATGTACTTCTACGAAGGGGTAGTACACACAGGAGGCAAACCATGGATCAAGAGATGTTTTGGACAAGTTAATCATAATAACAGAAACAAGGGGTACTAGGAGCAGACAGGCAAAGTGGAGTTGAGGCCGGGAATCAGTAAGAATTGTATTGAAGGTGGAGTAGGCTCAAGGAACCATATGGTTTACACCTGTTCCTATTTCTTATATTCTTACATTGTACTCGCCACCGCAATTTATAAACCTAAAATATGGTTGGCCTTTTCACATAACATCACTCAAGCACACTTGCGAACCCCTCAATATTTTATCTTCATCTACACCCTCTGACATCTGTCCATTGAGTGCCCATTCCTTATTTTTCCGACCAAAATAAAGAACCTTACACTTGTGCAAAATGAAATGGTATCTTTCACCTAGCGATCCTTTCCCTTATCCTTTCAATGTCTTCCAGGCGTTTTCGCCCCCCTCCTCACTCTTCACCCCAGGTCTCTTACTTTTGTCTTGTTTGCGAGTTGTGAGATTACACCCTTGCATTGTCAAATTGTTGGAGGTGGAGGGAGATTTTGTCAGCCAATTTTAGAAGTGGTGGGGCTCTTTGCTTCCATTTCCCTTGACTCTCCACCCAGGGACCACTGTTTTTAAGATGATCCTTCCCTTTGACTCTCGTGCCAGCCAAGAGTTGCGAAGTGCAGAGTACGTCTCTCCGCGCATTCCAAGTGGCTGTCTTTCTTTATTCAATGAACAGTCTGAATATGTGACAGTGCGACACCTGAGTTAAAAGCAGAACAATGGACTGTCCCTTATATTATTATGAATAACTCACTCATAGTGTGTTTAAATTTTAAAATGTGTTTGATTTTACTTATGCAATGCGGCAGTTACACCAGCATAGGTAATGGGAGAGTGATGAATGTTTAATAATGAGATGAGTTGATTCAGATTGTGTCTGTTTGTCACAGTCCTTTTAAGCAATAGGTGCTTGATTCAGAAGAGATGTGCCACCTCAGTGAAACAAAGCACTAGTTTGTGAGCAAGTAGCACCACAAATTCGAAGACCATGGGATCTGAACCCAGAATATTCTTCCTTCTCCCGATGTGGTGTTTTTTGCTCTCGAGATTGATGATCAGTGTCTTCATTGGGATTTACAAGTATGTACGCATTCCTTACATAAGAACATAAGAACATAAGAACTAGGAGCAGGAGTAGGCCATCTGGCCCCTCGAGCCTGCTCCGCCATTCAGTGAGATCATGGCTGATCTTTGTGGACTCAGCTCCACTCTCCGGCCCGTACACCATATCCCCGAATCCCTTTATTCTTTAGAAAGGTATCTATCTTTTTCTTTAAAACGTTTAAAGAAGGAACCTCAACTGCTTCACTGGGCAAGGAATTCCAGAGATTCACAACCCTTTGGGTGAAGAAGTTCCTCCTAAACTTGGTCCTAAATCTACTTCCCCTTATTTTGAGGCTATGCCCCCTAGTTCTGCTTTCCCCGACCAGTGGAAACAACCTGCCCGCATCTATCCTATCTATTCCCTTCATAATCTTATATGTTTCAATAAGATCCCCCCGCATCCTTCTAAACTCCAATGAGTACAGTCCCAGTCTACTCAACCTCTCATCATAATCTAATCCCCTCAACTCTGGGATCAACCTAGTGAATCTCCTCTGCACTCCCTCCAGTGCCAATATGTCCTTTCTCAGGTAAGGAGACCAAAACTGAACACAATACTCCAGATGTGGCCTCACCAACACCTTATACAATTGCAGCATAACCTCCCTAGTCGTGTGTGTACTCCATCCCTCTAGCAATGAAAGACAAAACTCGATTAGCCTTCTTAATCACCTGTTGCACCTGCACACCAACATTTCTGCGACTCGTGCACCAGCACACCCATCCATCTACCATCCATCTACAGTGGCCAGGATTTGTGCGAAGTTGTCTCACTCGTGGGCTTCACCCTTTGCTGTTGTGACTTTTGTTATTATTTTTTTAAAAACATTCAGCCAGCACTTGTTGTGATCACAGAATGTCCCAAAGCACTTTACAGCCAATGAGGTACCTCTGAGGTGTAGTAACTGGTGTCAGATTGCATGAAATGCAGCAGTTAATTTGTGCACAGCAAGCTCTCGCATTGAGATTGTTTAATCCGCGATAATCAGAACGCATAAACAATAGTTGAAATTACAAGCAAGGTTTATTTCAATACAATTCTAATTCTCCTCCACTCCCCTAGGGGTCTCGTTTCCCCAACCTGCAACTAGGCTTTTTATACATCCGGGGTTCTCCTTGTAGAGGGGAAGCCCCGCCCCTTAAAGGGGAAGTACCACCCCCCGCCTTAAAGGCGGCAGTAACAGGGGCGGCAGGGGCTGCGGTGAAGATGGCGGAGCGGGACGTCTGAATCAATGGCCGGTGCGGCCTGGAGTATCTGGCACGTGGCTTTGGAGATGGTCCAAGTGGTGATTAGACTCTCGGCCCTGTGTCGTACATGGTAAGGAACCTGTAGCCAGTTAAAATGGCTAACTCCCGATTAGAATGGCCAAACCCCGATTTAAAATGGCAAACGGAAGAGGCTGATGGGAAAATCAGCCAACAGGACTCAAACAGGCAGCTGCAGGCAAAACTGTGTATTCGCCTCTGGGGAGGCCAGACAGAATCGATACCTGCATCCATCAACATAACAACACACCAGCCATCTGCATACTAATTAGCAATCCCCGGGAACAATATGCTCCAAATTAGACACACAAAGCCATCCCAGACCTTTTGGTGCCAGCAGGAGCCAACACAAAGAGAGGTAAACGACCACCCCAAACCCGCCCATCGATCAAGGAATCGCTCCAGCATTGGAGAATATCGAACCAAGTGATTGGGACGAAGTCCAATCACTTGGAACCAGGTACAGGGTCCGCCCCGAAAGGCAGGAAGCCCCTGGGGACTATAAGAATAGAGTCCAAGTTCAAATCGACCCTTCTTCTCCTCTCCACACCCTTCGAGACCCTTCTGCTGACCTTCTACAACAGCCGCGAGAACCGTAAGTCTTACTCCAACGCTCGCTATGAGATAGGCACTCCTGACTATCGACCTGTACCCGCTTTGAATCCCGCAGGCTCAGAACCCATACGAAAGGCCATTTGTTTCCCTGACCTGGTGGGCCATTTCCAAAGTTACGTATTAGCCTGTTAGTTGTAGGAAGTAGCTTAGAAGTAGGATTAATGTATAAGTATTGATTACTGTTTATAATAAATGTGCGTTGATTTAACTCTTACTAAGCGGTGTGTTGGATTATTGATCATTACTCGGACTTGAACCACGTGGCGGTATCAGAAAGATACCTGGCGACTCAAGAGCAAAGGTGATAGAACAAGAGCAATTAAACTAAGGCTAAAACGAGCAACAAACCGTACCCATTCTTGCCAACAAGGCGCTCGGGATCCAAGCGGCCCCTCTGCAGAAGTTTTGGACGTGTACTGCGCCTCCCGATGCAAACTCGAGCAGTGACCATCAGCGGCCTGTGTCCGCCTCATTTTGGTCCTGAGCACCAATTTTCCCGCTAAGATGCGGAAAGACGAGACTCAAATGGGTGCAGAGGCGGCGACCCATCAACATCTGGGCCGGTGCGATGCCCGACTGTGGCATGCGGGATTACCACCCGGTAGCAGAATAAGAATTTTGCCAAGCGGGATCCTGATGTTTGCTTTCTCATTCCGAATTTAAAAGTTTGCACCATCCACTCGGCCAACCCATTCGAAGCTGGGTGGTATGGGGTGGTCCTCACGTGACGGATCCCGTTGGCGGACATAAATGCCGCAAATTGTATGCTCATAAACGCCGTTGCAGCACTTCAGATATGTCATGTGTACTGAAAATGTGCCGGAGTTTCTCTATGGTGGTCTGGGGCGTTGTCACCTGTATCTTCAGGACCTCCATCCACTTGGAGTGGGCATTGACAAGGACGAGGAACATCGCCCTTGAAAGGGGCCCACAAATTCTATATGGAGGAGAGACCATGGACGACCTGGCCATTCCCACGGGTGGAGCGAGGTTGCAGGAGGCAGCTTCTGGTGTGCCTGACACCGGACGCAGCGCTGCGCCACCCGCTCGATGTCCGCCTCAATGCCGGGCCACCAAATGTAGCTTTAAGCTAGCATTGTCTTCTTGGACACGCCTGGGTGACCATTATGGAGGTCCATCAGGTGCGGGCTGCGTCCATGTTCGGGGACCACCACACGGGTACCCCAAAGGAGAATGACGTCCTCTATGTTGAGCTCCTGCATCTTTGTGGTGTCGGCCGTCATTCCCTGTGGTCAGGCCCTGTGCTGAGCCCCATACTGCACCATGTGTCAGACGTGGTAGAGCTGAGGGTCAGTCTGGGTCCACCCACATATGTTGTGGCCAGTAGTAAGCCCATAAAATGGAGGGGCCTTGCCTGCCCCTTGCCTGCCGCTGCCGGTGAAAGTGGCCTGGTCAGCAGGGGCAGATGGCTTAATGCATCGGCGTGGGGAATCTTGGTCCTGGAGCGGTGCTCCAACACCTAGTCATACGCTGCGAGCAGCAATGCCCATCGCTGGATGCGGGCCTAAACAATTGGGGGAAATCGCTAAATTTTCCTCGAAGAGGCCTAGGAGGGGCTTGTGATCCATGCGAATGGTGAACCGATGCCGGTAGACATTTGATAGAATTTCTTGACCCCGAGCATATCGCTTCTCTGCATCGGCCAACGCTCTTCAGGCGAAGGCGATGGGACAAACAGATCCGTCGTCCATGGTGTGTGCCAGCACGGCCCCAAAGCCATACAGAGGTGTGTCGCAGGCCACCAGAAGTGGTCGGGATGGGTTGAAGTGGGTTAGCATCTTGATGAGGAGAGTTGTTTCATCTCGATGAAAGCCGCCTGCTCCTCTTGGTCTCACTCCCAGTGCTGCCCTTCTTTAACAGACGCTGGAGGGGGGGCTAAAGTCATGGCCAGGTTTGGGAGGGACTTGCCATAATAATTCAGCAGGCCCAGGAATGATCAAAGTTCCATTGGGCGACCTGGTCCAGGAGCCTGCCAAATTGCCGGCAGGATATTCTCCATTGCACGCTGGAATAACTGTGGAAACTCCAGTTCATCTAAAAACTGTCCCATGTCCCTTAAAATCATCCCTAAACATCTTGTTTATCTTCCCCGGCTCCGAAACCACATCCCCTGCCCCAGTCCGTATCTTCAATATTTCCCTGCCTTCGTAGCTGGTGCGCTAACATTTAACTCGCCTTCTTCCCGTATTCTACTGCATCCCTCTTGCTCTTCGCAGCTGTCCTACCACATCGTCTACCTAGGAGTTGCCTCTGCAATTATTTCCTGCTCACCAATCCCTCCATGGTGAGCGCCCTCGAGTACTCCTTACCTACCTCCACTATCTTGTTCATTAACCGCTCATATTCCTCCCTCCTTTCCCTATCCGCATGTGCCTTGAATGAGATCATCTCCCCCCGGACCACCTCTTCTAGTGCTTCCCAAAATGTGGCCGTCGACACCTCTCAGTTTTGGTTCACTTCTATATAATCTTTAATCAAAGCCCGCACTTTATTGCAAAACACTCTATCTGCCAACAACCCTGAATTGAGCCTCCACCCCGGCCTCTGCTCCCGTCCCGATCTAAGCCGGATCTCCAGCCAATGGGGTGCATGATCTGAGATTACTTTCCCCGTGTACTCTGTCCCCTACACCCCAACCAAAACCTCCTGGCTCATCACAAAAAAAGAAGAAAACCCCTCCACATTGGAGGAAAAGAAAAAAAAACTCCCTCCAACCCCCATCTCCCCGTATTCTTCATTACTCCAGAGAGCCAGCACCTCAGTCTCACAAAAATGTTCAGTTCTCCCCCAGTCTGTGGTCCTTGATAAAGTCATTGGCCACTTCTGGGGTCTCAAAACAATATTCCCGGCCTTCATAAGTCACCCATAGTTTCGCTGGGCAGAGCACCCCAAACCTGATCTGCCATCGATACAGCACCGCCTTGGTCCTGTTGAACCCCCACGCAGTTTTGCCAGTTCAGCTCCAATGTCCTGGTATATTCGGACCTTGTTCTCCTCCCATTCGCAGTTCCGCTTCTCCCTGGCTCACTGCAAGATCTTCTCTTTCTCCACAAACTTGTGGAGCCTCACTATCACTGAATCTCCAACTCTTGGCTTCTGTCTCAGAGACCTGTGCGCTTGCTTAGGCGTCCCAGACTGAGCACTGACAGTCCCTGGATCCCTTTTTCGGTGCTTTCTCTGGAGGTGGCTATCTCCACCGCACGTTGCAGGTCCAGGTGGGCCTCAGCGAGTAATTTCCGATCTGTGGCCACATTGCTGAGTCCACACCCCAAGCGGTCTTGGAGTGTCTCATTTAATGCCGCTCTGAATTCGCAAGTCTCAGCCAGTCTTCGGAAGCGGGCCAGGAAGTCACTCACCGACGCACCCTGGGCATGAGAGCCGCATGGTACCAGGATCGGCTCACTATGAGCGGTGGTTTCTGGACAAATTGCTCCCACATTCGGCCCAGCAGGATGGTGAACGACTGGGTATCTGGGGGGTCCAGGTGGGCCAGGCTCTTTATCACACTCTAGATAGGCCTTCCGCAAGCCATTAGTAATATCACAGTTTGTCTCTCCTCACCAGTAATTGCATTTGTTCTAATAAAATAGTTCATACATTCCACATGGTGCCCCTAATCGTCTGTACCTGCGGTGAACGGTTCTAGCTGTCCAATGTGCGGCATTTCGGTGGTTAGTAGTGAAGTCTCCCAAAACCAAAACGAGGTGGACCAGGCGCGTAGCAACTGGTGTCGATGGCAGCTCCACTGAAACCTCGTCACCAGTGTTGTATCCACGATAAGCAGAACGCACAGATGATATCCCAAATTATGAACACAGTTTATTTCAATACACTTACAATTCTCCTCCACTCCCCTGCACCTAGGCTGGGGTATTCCCGCCCCCTTAAAGGGGAAGTCCCCCCACCCTAAAGGGGAAGTCCCCCCACCTTTAAAAGGGAAGTTCATATTCTGCAGAGGTCATGGAAAATTGTATTGCCCTGATCCCGGGACCTCCATTGGGGTTACAACAGAGATATTGACCAGAGATATTCACTGACTGCAAATATTAACCAGATTACTGGTAAAATCTCCCCTGCTATTCTTTGAATAAAGCCAATGGGATATTTTATGTTCACCAGTAGGTAAAAGTGTGTTCCTGCCGAGTAGAAAGTGCTGTCTAGTTGTAAGATTTTTTTTTAAATTTAGAGTACCCAATTCATTTTTTCCAATTAAGGGATAATTTAGCGTGGCCAATCCACCTAGTCTGCACATCTTTGGGTTGTGGGGGTGAAACCCACGCAGACACGGGGAGAATGTGCAAACTCCACACGGACAGTGACCCAGAGCCGTGTCACCTGGGACCTCGGTGCAGCACTTCAAGTTGCACTTCAAGTTGTAAGGTTAGCCTTGGCATAACGGATAGCACTCTCACCTCTGCGTCAGAGGATTGTGGCTTCACACCCCACTCGGAAACTTCAGAACGTGATCTGGGCTGACATTCCAGTGCAGTACTGAGGGAGCGGTGCACTGTCAGAGATGTCGGCTTTCAAATGAGGAGTTTATCAGACTCTTGTGGAAAAGTGGGCCTTTTAAAAATGTATATTCTTGACATAGAAGCAGTTTCCAGAGATTGGTGACGTTGTGTTTTTATTATTCTGAGGAGCCACAGTGCAACATTGAGATAGTGGGGGAGACTAAGGCCCGAGATCAACTAAGATGCTGTCGGAGACGTAATTCCTTCTCCTGCACAACCTATTCAATTCTTCATGAGGTCAATTTTCAGTTATGCTCAGGCTTCCTGAGACGGAGGGAGGAAATACCAGCTAAAATCAAATGGTGTTTGCTTGTACTTTGGTGACAAAGTATTGATGGCCAAAATGTGTTTCAAGAGGAATTCTCATCCTTTCAACAGAGGGAGGCTGAGGTGAAAGATCCCATACACATGGGAATAAAGGGCAGTATCGCCCTGCACAAACAAAACGATAATGCTCTTTTATGAGTCATATGATCAATGTAATTTATTACTCCTGCCACAAAGACGTGCCTTATGCATTCACTGATATTCAGATTATCAGTGATGCATGTATTATTCAGTCATTTTATTGAAGCTGGTTTGACAGTGATCATATAATTACTCGAATTTCAACCTTTACTGTAACGAGTGCAATGCCAATGCTGCGGATATCCCCAATATAATTCAAAGTAGTTTAGTGAGTTGGATTTCAACAGGATCCTCTGATGTTGGATAATCTAATATGGTAATTTGGTAATGCGAAGCGACCGTTCCACACAGGATATCACATGTCCTCCACTGAGTTATGAGGCAGTAATTCAATTGAGTAGTTCTTTCTGACATTGTAAACCACAAGAGAAACTCAAGTGGTTGACGAACTCCAACAGGGCGCAAACTGAAATATGTCTCAAACCCTTTGCAAGACGTTTATTATTTTCTATAATAAGATCTTTTTCTGTGGCATTGTTTGTGGCAAGTTGGAGGTTTGTTTTGTGAAGATAGCGTGTTGCAATGTATCAGCCTGTTACTAAGGTGAACTGGGTCCATTTAAGATAATTAGGTCTAATTGTTGTTAACAGGCACATCATGTGGTCAGTTACATGTTAATTGACGGTTGCAAAAAAGTAAGTGCCACACAAGTGGTGAGCACATAGATACAAGACTTTGATCTCTATGTACACAGACAGGGATTGAATGAAAGAGGGAGATATCTATTGTGTTATATAGATTTTTTTAAGTTCTGTAATGTAATTTGGGTACAATGTTGCTCAAATCTCACTACAGCTCAAGATATCTGGTGTTACAGCTTTCTAACGACTGCAGACTAATTTGATACAATCAAATGATACAATCCCCATGCCCACACTATAGTTAAGAAAGCCCACCAATGACTCTACTTTCTCAGAAGACTAAGGAAATTTGGCATGTCATCTACGACTGTCACCAACTTCTACAGATGCACCATAGAAAGCATTCTTTCTGGTTGTATCACAGCTTGGTGTGGATCCTGCTCTACCCAAGACCGGAGGATACTACAAAAGGTCGTGAATGTAGCCCAGTCCATCACGCAAACCGGCCTCCCATCCATCGACTCGGTCTACAATTCCCGCTGCCTCGGAAAGGCAACCAGCATAATTAAGGACCCCATGCACCCCGGACATACTCTCTTCCACCTCCTTCCGTCAGGAAAAAGATACCAAAGTTTGAGGTCACGTACCAACCAACTCAAGAACAGCTTCTTCCCTACTGCCATCAGACTTTTGAATGGACCTACCTCGTATTAAGTTGATCTTTTCTCTACACCTTGTTAGAACTGTAACATTATATTCTGCAGACTCTTCTTCCTTCCCTATGTACGGTGTGAATTGTTTGTACAGCATGCAAGAAACAATACTGTTCACTGTATACTAACACATGTGATAATAATAAATCAAATCAAAAAATCAAAACTGGGAACCTTAAAAATAAATTCTTTGCCCTGATGTCTTGAATGTTAAAGAGCCGATGGAACAGTTGTCTTTGTGTGAACCTTAAAACTCTGTTGTCTTTCTGACTTTGGTGAAGGGAGTTCCCGGGTTATTGCGTACTGACCGGTGAACTCGCCAATGTCATGAACAACATTCCATGTGACCGGAATATATTAACACACCCAACTTCCCTCACCTGTCAGCAGCCTTTGGCATGGTCGACCACCTTGTTCTCTTCTGTTCCTTTCTTAGTTCAATTCTTATCTGTAACAGAGGATCACGTCCTGTCTTTCCACCTCAGACGTCCCAATGGATGCACCCTTGGCTCTCTCTTTCTCATTCTACCCCCTTGACAATATCATCTGGAGAAATTAGATTGACTTCCACACGTGTGCCGCTGACGCCCAACACTACCTCTCCACTAACCTTCTCAACCTCCCACTGCCTCCCCATGTTATCAGATTCTTTGTCAAAGATCCAAGACTTTGAAGGACTGAAATGCCCCTAGCTAAACGCTGAGTGGACTGGCTGTCACCCTCTGCCCATACCACAAACTCTAGTTCCAATCCAGCCTTCGCCAATCCAACTGTTGATAGTCTCGGGGTCCTATTCAAATCTTGGGTTCAGCTTCCTGCCTCATAGCCTCTGCAACGCAAAGACTGATTAGTTCCAGCTCTGTAGCATTGCCAGCTTCTGCCCCTGACTCAGAACATCTGCTGCTGAAATCTCCTTCCATGCCTTTGCCATCTTCAGATGCCACGTTGTCAATGTTCTCCTGGCTGCCCACCTACACCACCCTCCATCCTGACTCAATTTTCCACTCTCCATATTGTCAGCCCATTCCAATGCCTCTGCCCATATTCACCCTGCATCAAGCCTTCCTCACTCACCATCCCTGCCCTTGGTGTCAAAATTCAATTTTTAAGACATTGGCACTGGGAGGCCAGGTTTGTGAATTGGAAGCACATAATGCCACATAATGCCACATGAGGGCTGGGATTCTCCGACCCCGCGCCAGGTCGGAGAATCGGCAGGGGGCGCGCGAATCCCGCCATGCCACTCTGACGCCGGGCCGCCGATTCTCCAGCGACCGCGGAGCCGGTCAAGGGCCGTTGAAAGCAGCCCCCCCCCCCCGCCGATTCTCCCTGCTCGACAGGCCAAAAGCCCGCCGAGTTCCGCCGAGTCCCACCGGCGGCGTTTACATAGAACATAGAAAAATACAGCACAGAACAGGCCCTTCGGCCCACGATGTTGTGCCGAACCTTCGTCCTAGATTAATCAGAGATTATCATTGAATTTACAGTGCAGAAGGAGGCCATTCGGCCCATCGAGTCTGCACCGGCTCTTGGAAAGAACACCCTACCCAAGGTCAACACCTCCACCCGACACTAAGGGCAATTTTGGACACGAAGGGCAATTTATCATGGCCAATCCACCTAACCTGCCCATCTTTGGACTGTGGGAGGAAACCGGAGCACACGGAGGAAATCCACGCACCAACGGGGAGGATGTGCAGACTCCGCACAGACAGTGACCCAAGCCGGAATCAAACCTAGGACCCTGGAGCTGTGAAGCAATTGTGCTATCCACAATGCTACCATGCTGCCCTTAAGAACAAATTAATCTACACTATATCATTCTACCGTAATCCATGTACCTATCCAATTGCTGCTTGAAGGTCCCTAATGTTTCCAACTCAACTACTTCCACAGGCAGTGCATTCCATGCCCCCACTACTCTCTGGGTAAAGACCCTACCTCTGACATCCCCCCTATATCGTCCACCATTCACCTTAAATTTATGTCCCCTTGTAATGGTTTGTTCCACCCGGGGAAAAAGTCTCTGACTGTCTACTCTATCTATTCCCCTGATCATCTTATAAACCTCTATCAAGTCGCCCCTCATCCTTCTCCATTCTAATGAGAAAAGGCCTAGCACCCTCAACCTTTCCTCGTAAGACCTATTCTCCATTCCAGGCAACATCCTGGTAAATCTCCTTTGCACCTTTTCCAAAGCTTCCACATCCTTCCTAAAATGAGGCGACCAGAACTGTACACAGTACTCCAAATGTGGCCTTACCAAAGTTTTGTACAGCTGCATCAGCACCTCACGGCTCTTAAATTCAATCCTTCTGTTAATGAAAGCTAGCACACCATAGGTCTTCTTCATAGCTCTATCCACTTGAGGGCAACTTTCAAAGATGTATGAACATAGACCCCAAGATCTCTCTGCTCCTCCACACTGCCAAGAACTCTACCGTTAACCCTGTATTCCGTATTCATATTTGTCCTTCCAAAATGGACAACCTCACACTTTTCAG
This sequence comes from Scyliorhinus torazame, assembly GCF_047496885.1. Classification (NCBI taxonomy): domain Eukaryota; kingdom Metazoa; phylum Chordata; class Chondrichthyes; order Carcharhiniformes; family Scyliorhinidae; genus Scyliorhinus; species Scyliorhinus torazame. The sequence goes on from NC_092724.1 coordinate 8,745,867, forward strand.
GGTTAAATTCCATCTGCCACTTCTCAGCCCAGCTCTGCATCCTATCTATGTCTCTTTGCAGCCGACAACAGCCCTCCTCACTATCCACAACGCCACCAATCTTCGTATCGTCTGCAAATTTACTGACCCACCCTTCACCTCCCTCATCCAAGTCATTAATGAAAATCACAAACAGCAGAGGACCCAGAACTGATCCTTGCGGTACGCCACTGGTAACTGGGATCCAGGCTGAATATTTGCCATCCACCACCACTCTCTGACTTTTATCGGTTAGCCTGTTCGTTATCCAACTGGGCAAATTTCCCACTATCCCATGCCTCCTTACTTTCTGCATAAGCTTAGCATGGGAAACCTTATCAAATGCCTTACTAAAATCCATGTACACTACATCCACTGCTTTATCTTCATCCACATGCTTGGTCACCACCTCAAAGAATTCAATAAGACTTGTCAGGCAAGACCTACCCCTCACAAATCCGTGCTGACTATCCCTAATCAAGCAGTGTCTTTCCAGATGCTCAGAAATCCTATCCTTCAGTACCCTTTCCATTACTTTGCCTACCACCGAAGTAAGACTAACTGGCCTGTAATTCCCAGGGTTATCCCTCGTCCCTTTTTTGAACAGGGGGCACGACATTCACCACTCTCCAATCCCCTGGTACCACCCCTGTTGACAGTGAGGACGAAAAGATCATTGCCAACGGCTCTGCAATTTCATCTCTTGCTTCCCATAGAATCCTTGGATATATCCCGTCAGGCCCGGGGGACTTGTCTATCCTCAAGTTTTTCAAAATGCCCAACACATCTTCCTTTCTAACAAGTATTTCCTCGAGCTTACCAGTCTGTTTCACACTGTCCTCTCCAACAATATGGCCCCTCTCATTTGTAAGTACAGAAGAAAATTACTCGTTCAAGACCTCTCCTACCCCGTGGGACCTCGCCGATCTGCGGGGGCTGTCCTGGTGGGGTGTGGGGGGAGCCGACTCCGGGGTGTCCTCCACAGTGGCCAGGTCCACGATTGGGGGCAACCGATTGGCGGGCGGGCTCATTCTGGGGGGGCCTATGTTCCTCCACGCTGGGCCCCTGTAGGGCTCCGCCATGTTGCCCGTGGGCCGGCGCAGTGACGGCCATGGCGCGCATGCGCAGACCTGCGGCAGCCGTGGCGGGCTGGCTTTCGGTGCCAGAGCAGCGCACAGCACTCAGGCGCCTTTCTAACCCCCGAGAAAGGGGTGAATGCCTAGGCCTGGAGGCCCGTTGACGCCGGCGCCGTTCGCGCCGGTTTTGATGCCGGCGTCAACACTTGGCCGGGATTATGGAGAATCCCGGCCAAGATGTTTAATAATATGTGACTTGACATCTGAAGAAAAATATTTTAATTTGTTGAAACGCTACGCGCCAGCCCAGCCTTCGGCTGACTGAGAAATCCTTTAGGACCAGGAGCTTAAACCTAATACGAAGGTCATGGATTATTGGGCAGTAATGATCCTGTGCTTCTTCATGCCTCAGAGACTTAGACAATCTTCAGCAGGCACCTCAAAAAATACCACCAGCAGTGCGTTCATGAGACCCTCCAAATTAAATGGCAAGAAAGGCGATCCAACAACAGCATCTTCTCCCAAGTCAACATGCCCAACAATGAGGCACTAATTACTCAAAATCAGCTCGACTGGACAGGAGACAGTGTTCGGAGACCTGATACCACACTCACGAAGCAACTGTTCCATTCAGAACCGGATCATGGCAGAGGTCTCCAGGGACGACAGGGGAAATGCTTCAGGGCTGTCCTCAAAGCACCCCTGAAGAGGTCACACATTTCCGCTGGTTCATGCGAGACCCTGGCTTGTGACTGATCAAAATGGAGGAGGTTCATTCAGGAAGGGACCAAACACATCGAGAGAATTCAATGGGAACCTGCAGAGGGGGAATTGAGCTGTCAGAAAGAACACACAAACCTCCAAATCTATCAACACAGCCCTTCAATCACCACCTGCCTCACATGTGGCAGAGTCCCCAGATCGCTCATTGGACTTGCCAACCATCTCAGAGCCCATTGAATCGGAGTGGGAGCAGGTTACCCTCGAACCCGAGGGATTGCCTAAGAAGAAGACAAAGATCAGATCGTACTGGGAGGTTATACAAAACTACAAAAATGTAAATTGACATAATACTGCAATGATAAAAAGTTCCCTTCAAGGGAACTCTGGTGTAAAAACACCATAGAGACCAGTGAGTCCCAGGTTCAATCTCCAGTCTTGGTAGAAATAGCTGCTGAAAACAGTTGAGAGAAAAAAATTGTTGTATTTACATAGTACATCATCAAAATGCTTCACAATTAATTACTTTCAGAAGCAGTGGCTGTTGCAACAGAGGCAAACACAGCAACTGTTCTGCTCCACTGAGATCCCATAAACCCGCAGTGAGATGAATGAGTAGTTAATCTTTGTTTGGTGTTACTCATTGAGAAATGGTTGTTTGGTCAGGGGACTGGGAGTTCTACATGTGTTTCCTCCTGTCGTCTCATAAGATCCTCACGTCCACCTGATTCAGTAATCTTGGCTGAGCACCAACTGGACTTAGATTCATAGCCCTCGTACGAACGGGATATGTCGCTCGACTCATCGATTGACAATTCCAACGCGCCACAGCAAAAAACCGCACCGACCTCCTCAGAAGACAAACATGGGACACAACCGACAAAATACCCTTCGTCGACCAGTACTTTCCCGGAGCGGAGAAACTACGACATCTTCTTCACAGCCTTCAACACGTCATCGATGAAGATGAACATCTTGCCAAGGTCATCCCCACCCCCCCACTACTTGCCTTCAAACAACCGCGCAACCTCAAACAAACCATTGTTTGCAGCAAACTACCCAGCCTTCAGAACAGTGACCACGACACCACACAACCCTGCCATGGCAATCTCTGCAAGACGTGCCAGATCATCGACATGGATACCACCATTACACGTGAGAACACCACCCACCAGGTACGCGGTACATACTCGTGCGACTCGGCCAACGCTGTCTACCTCATACGCTGCAGGAAAGGATGTCCCGAAGTGTGGTACATTGGCGAGACCATGCAGACGCTGCGACAACGAATGAACGGACATCGCGCGACAATCACCAGGCAGGAATGTTCCCTTCCAGTCGGGGAACACTTCAGCAGTCAAGGGCATTCAGCCTCTGATCTCCGGGTAAGCGTTCTCCAAGACGGCCTTCAGGACACGCGACAACGCAGAATCGCCGAGCAGAAGCTTATAGCCAAGTTCCGCACACATGAGTGCGGCCTCAACCGGGACCTGGGATTCATGTTGCATTACATTCATCCCCCACCATCTGGCCTGCGAAATCCTACCAACTGTCCTGGCTTGACACAATTCACACCTCTTTAACCTGGGGTTACCCCATCTCTGGATCTGTAAAGATTTAATCACCTGCTAATGCTCGCATTCCAAGCATTGTCTGGCATCTTTGAATCTGTCTATATATATATGTTTCTGGAACATACCCCTTCATTCACCTGAGGAAGGAGCAGCGCTCCGAAAGCTAGTGACATCGAAACAAACCTGTTGGACTTTAACCTGGTGTTGTAAGACTTCTTACTGTGCTCACCCCAGTCCAACGCCGGCATCTCCACATCATAGATTCACGGAGTCATAGGGTTTTGCAGCAAACAAGGAGGCCGTTCAGCCCACCGTGTCTGTGCCGACCATCAAGCACCTATCTGTTCCAATCCCATTTCCAGCACTCTGCCCGTAGCCTCGTGTGCTGCAGTGTTTCAAGTGCTCATCTAAATGTTTCTCAAATGTTGTGAGGGTTTCCGCCTCTACCACCCTTTCAAGCAGTGAGTTCCAGATTCAAACCCTCCTCTGGGTGAAAGCTTTTTCCCCAAATCCCCTCTAAATCTCCTGCCCCTGACCGTAAACCTATGCCCCCTGGTTATCGCCCCCTCTTCCTTTCTCCCCTATTTATGTCCCTCATAATTTTGTACACCTCACTCACGTCTCCCCTCAGCCTTCTCTGTTCCAAAGAAAACTACCCCAGCCTAACCAGTCTCTCTTCAAAGCTGAAACTCCCCAGCCCAGGCAACAGTCTGGTGAACCTCTTCTGCACCCTCTCTAGTGCACTCACACCCTTCCCTGGGCTTGGAAGCGGATTTTTAAAAAAACGACCTGGATTCATGCCACTGATCACGGGACAGTGACCCTCGCAAACAAGCAGGCCTGGACAGAAATTGGGTGAAGAGTGGGTGTGGCTCGGACAGTGAAGTCCCTCTGTCAAACACTCCCTTTCCAGCCGACAAGTGAAGAGTGACTATTTGGCCAAAGTATTGGAGAGTGCAGAGTCAGACTAAGCTTCAGCCTGAACCTGCCGCTTCCCGATTAAAAAAAAAAGAGGATAAAAATAAATGTAGCCAATCAGATGAGAAAGTAATCGAGAGGCTCAGCTAATGTATAAACTGCCCGAGCTCCCTGGTCATGGTTTATTAGAGCACCTGAATCCCTTGATTGTGATACTGTCTTGCAGTTCAGTCCTACCTATCCATTATTCTTTATTTAAAGGATAATAGGCCAGCAGAAAATCTCATTACAGTACAAAGACCGGCACACTCATTTGCTCACTTTGAAAACAAGCTGACAGTGCAGTATTACTTTCTGCTGTAACAAGGCCCGTGGGTACAGTAAAATCCATACTTACTGCAGTTTTTTTTTTAACTGGTAGTGCTATAATATTTTCCCTCAAGTTACTGAAGCGACCTTTATACCTGTTTTAAATGTGGACTAATACCCTGTAATTATCAGTGCAATATATATTGCTCCGTGTAAATGTGAAATGCCGTAAACAGAGGAGGAATTTTTAATTTCCAATAAATGCAATTGACTTGGAGGAGTCAGAGCTGTCAATAACATAGGAATCAGCATTAAACAGAAACAGCACTGTGGATGAGTTACTGTTAATCTATCGCACAGAAGGTCATGTAAAATGCCTGTTACCATTTAGAAACTGTGTTACCGATCAGAATGTTCCAGGTTTGATTCCTGATCTGCGCCGGGTTCACTGATTTCAGGCAAATCTAGGAAGAGAATAAAGAAGATTGCCACTTCCAAGTATTTGTTTTGTAAATTTAGAGTATCCAATTAAGGGGCAATTTAGCGTGGCTAATCCACCTTCCCTGCACATCTTTGGGTTGTGGGGGCGAAACCCACGCAGACACGGGGAGAATGTGCAAACTCCATACAGACAGTGACCCAGAGCCGGGATCGAACCTGGGACCTCGGCGCCGTGAAGCAGCAGTGCTAACCACTGCGCCACCGTGCTGCCCGCCACTTCCAAGTATGACCTACACTTGGCTCACTCCCATCCCAGCCAAACTGGGAGATGCACTCAGGCACACTCAGGAGATGCACAACAGTTTTGGCGATGGTTGTTGTGGTTGACTAGCCTGTCAATCTCGGCTCACCCCTGAAGAGTGGCCACCTGGACCTGGGCGAGGTGTCAAAAGTCTGCTGACACCCATGGCATTGCATTCGAGTAAGTTTCAGCGCCCTTCAGGAGAGATAGCGGGGGGGGGGTCAAATATTTACGGAGGCCCTCAAGACGTTGTAATGCCCGTTATCGGCATGGCGCCACCAAAAACCAGCTGTACCAGTCTGAACCTGGGCAGGCTGGCATTAGTGACAAGTCAACCAACGTGAGGCTCTGATTGCATTCGGCTCTCCCTCAAGGAAAAATGGACCAGTTACTTTGATGCACAGCTGGGTTGAGTATGGTGCAGAATAATACCAACAGTGCAAGTTCAATCCCAGTACTGGGTGAGGTAGTTCTTGGGGATTGAGTGCTTGCCTTGCCCCAAGGTGATACAGTAACTCAAGCCAGGATTAGCAACTCTCGGTCTACTAGAACACTGCATTGAAAGAGAGGCAAAGGAGCAATTATAAGTCTTTTGGGCCAAACAATTATGGTCAAGTAAAAGGCAAAAATGGTGGTTAAAAATCCACTTGTAAACGTCACTTACTGTGAATCTTTTAATAATAATAATTGTCACAAGTAGGCTTCAATGAAGTTACTGTGAAAAGCCCCTAGTCGCCACATTCTGGTGCCTGTAATGCCAGCACCGTGGGTTCAGTTCCCGTACCGGCCACCCGGAGGAAACCCACGCAGATACGGGGAGAACGTGCAAACTCCACACGGGCAGCCACCCGAGGCCGGAATTGAATCCGGGTGCCTGGCGCTGTGAGGCAACAGTGCTAACCACTGTGCCACTGTGCTGGGAATAAATTAACATTAAACTTAACCTTTAAGGATCACAGGACTGGCTGCCAACACCCGTCAATATTCACTTGGAGCATATTTATTCAAATGTCACGAATATAACTTTGTCTCAAACAGGCATTTGGGGCAGAGTTTTACAGTCCCGTCACAGTGGTTGAGAGGCCAGAAACTGCGAGCCATTCAGAACTCCACTGACTTCGCCAGGGCTGGAAGACCCTGCCACTGGGAGGGGATGTAAAATTCTGCCTCAAGGCCCTATTTCCCAGAACCCTGAAACAACATTGACGTGGGGCCGACATGCTCCAGGCCGAACCACCCCACAACTGTTACGCTCTGCGGGATGGACCAAAGTGGGCCGAATGGGATTTCCGCCCCTCATTGAGGTGGAAGTCCCGCCCTCTGGGGCCGCTGGTAAATCCAATTGGCCGCAGCTCCATCAGTCCCAGCAGCGCCAGGAAGGCTTCTGTGGCTGCTGCTGGGACTGCAGAGGGAAAAGAAGATCGAGGCCCATTAACCTCTGGTGCAGGTACGTCTGGGGTTTGGGGCCTGGAGGGTTTGGGTAGGTTAGGGGGTGGGGTAGGGGGTGGGGGGGGGGGTGGGGGGGGGCATTGGTGGTGGGTTTGAGGGAGAGAGCAGGTAGAAAGGAATGGGAGTGGGGGTGGGGGGGCTTGACCCAAGGGGAGCTGCCCCATGATTCCCAAAGAGCCTGTTACTTTACTGCCCTTTAGAAATTAAAATGTACAAATCTGGCTTCCGGTTGCTTCCATGCCACCCACGCCAAACGTTTGGTGGTGTGGGCAGCGTACTATCAGGCTCAATTGGTTTAAAATTAACTATAATTGGCCGCTAATTATTTATTTTGATGATTTTGATGCCCGCTCATTCCCCATATTATGGAGTTGAGCTTGGGGATGGACGGGAACGTGGTGGGATTGGCCCCGCAGCACCCCTGGTAACACGCCCACCAGGGAGCGCATAAAATCCAGCCCCCAGGACTGGAACACTCCAGTGCAGGACTGGGGGAGAGTTCCACTGTCAGACCCGCCATCATTCAGGGTGAGACATCAAAACAAACTCTCATCTGTCCTCGCTGGTGAACGTAAAAGATCCCATTGCCCCAATGCGGTGAAGATCGGGGGTGGGGGGGTTATCCTCAATTTCTTGGCCGGGATATATCCCTCGATCAACATTCGGATGATCTGGTCACTATCGCGTTGCTGCTTGCGAGAGCTTGCTCTGCACTTCCCTGCCTGTAGAGCGCTTTGAGGTTTCTGATGGCCCCGAAAGGCGCTATATAAATGCAAGTCTTAGTTTATTTGTAGTGCAGGAACCGTTATCAATGTGACAGGAGGTGAACCTCTGGCACACCCACCAGCCACCATATTAAGTGCTGAGGTCTTTAAGCCTTTGGGTGCGGGCCACGATTGAATATGTAGGCCGCACTCTTCTGCGTTGACACACTCCTTCATCACCGCCTAATTAAAATCCAACAAATTTAATTGATGGGCAAGTAGGCAATAATCATGTTGTAGGAATACTCTTTTTAGCTTCAGCAGCTGCTGTGATCCACAACCCATTTTAAATCAAATAAGCACTAAGGGGATTTCTAATGGATTTATCTTTTAATGGCCCTGGTGTCTGAATACGGAAACTGTACTCTAGAATAGGGGAGCTCCAGCTGATTAAATCAGCTCTTTGTCTCCTATTTAAACACAGATCCCGTGAGCTCAAACTCTATAGTCTTAATGTTGTTGTCCAATTTACTGAACTTTGACCTACTTAAACTCAGCTCGGTCTGTAACAATAGTTGAAATGTCTGAAAGTATTGCGCTGAATGTTTATTTGTGGTGTTATGATCCTAGAGCAGACCCCAAGATTTTGGTAAGATCCAGTTAGGGATTAATAATGTTTTGTTTGAAGTAGACAACGGCTGAAGTTCCACCCCACAACCCCACTCCCCCAGACACCGCCCCCCCCCCCCCCACCCCATCCCCCAGACTGGAAGGTGCCGCTGGTGTGAGGGGTTGGAAAATGCTGGCCAAAGTTTCAGATTCAAAACACTTGCTAAGAGAATAAAGCCACCAGACCATATGGTTTTTGAACAAATAACAAAAAACGTACAAGGTCAAAAATAAAACAATTTACAATATCGAACTTGGACTCTAATGTCCCAGGGAAGTATGAGGTACATATAAATTAACAAACTGTAGTCGAACACACCGCACGTCACACTAAATGCCAGATATGATTAGAGTCCATGGATTTTGGCGGCACGTGGTACAGTGGTTAGCACTGCTGCCTCGCAGCGCCAGGGACCCGGGTTCAATTCCGGCCTTGGGTGACTGTCTGTGTGGAGTTTGCACTTTCTTCCTGTGTCTGCGTGGGTTTCCTCCGGGCGCTCCGGTTTCCTCCCACAAGTCCTGAAAGACATGCTTGTTAGGTGAATTGGACTTTCTGAATTCTCCCTCAGTGTACCCGAACAGGTGCCGGAGTGTGGCGACTAGGGGATTTTCACAGTAACTTCATCGCAGTGTTAATGTAAGCCTACTTGTGACAATAATAAAGATTATTATAATCCTATCTTTTGGGTCGTCTCCCAAAACCCTCTCCCTGTCCCCTGCCTGGGATATTTGCCGACAATGGTGCTCCGCTCACAGTCTGGCGCGACCTGGGTTTTTGCATCGTTTTTCTCTTTTTGCGCGGGTGCGCTGGTCCACAGAACGTAAAAATTGCAGAAACACGCGTATACTGCCCTCTCCAGCTCTGCGCTTTCGCAGAAGGTCCGCGGTCCACCGGGTATTGAAGTTCCCGACCTCCATTCTCAATAAGGTAGGTGTGGCTTTTGTAACAGCGGCCAATTGTAAACACCTCAGGGGTGGTTTTCCAGTCCTACGCTAGATTCAGATCCAAGGGAGAGCCTTGGTGATAGGCTGTGCGGCCACACCACAGAAAGTCCTTGACCATAGGAGTGTCCACATCCGTTGAATTTAAATCAAAGATATGTTGGGAAATGTGGAGTAAGGGTTATTGAAGAACAGGAAGCTCCGAATAAGAGAGCAAGGTGGAGCAGTAGGTGTCCAGGAAGCCGTTTGCTTACCTCGAGGTCTTTGTAAATATTCCTTAATAATTCATTTCAAGAAAAACTACATACCGACTATCTCAAGTCACTCCTAGAATAAGCAAAACCTCATCAGGACATGTTAACCCAATCAAAACAGGAAGATACGAAACTGGATTTCCAATGCAAACCAAATTAGTTAACTTCTGCTCAGCCAATGGTTGGAGTGTTAGATTTGGCCTATTAGCCACTGGTTTAAAACCACAGAGGATTCTTGTTCCTGGATTCTTTTTTTTAGAAAAAAATATGTTTATTCAAGGTTTTCAATAAATTTTTACAAAACACTCCAAAAAGGAAAGAAAATATACATAAGACAAATAAAAAGGGGGGGCCTTACGCCATCCCCTCCAACATCTTAAACCACTAAACATTAAACTATCTAACAAACTAAGAACAAAAATGGGGCAAACGCCCCTTACAATAACATAAACAAGCAGAACCCCCCCCCCTGGGTTGCTGCTGCTCTTGACCTCCACCTAACGTTCCGCGAGAAAGTGTTCCTGGATTCTACCGAGTGACCACACCACACATGAATAATAGCCTCTCCTCTTGGAAATCACTTGTATGCGAGATCCAGGGGGGGCACCATCAGGCCAATGTGGTTGAATATCCTGCCAGCACCCACTCTCCAAGCTTCCTCTCAACCAATTGCCTGAGGCCCAGCAATCGGCAGAAAGGTGGAAGAAAACATGGGAGAAACGTTACCCGGGAGACAGGATGGGCCATGCACTGACGTATTGAGTTGCAAAAACATCTATTGAGTGACAAGGGGCTGGTTTAGCACAGGGCTAAATTGCTGGCTTTGAAAGCAGACCAAGGCAGGCCACCAGCACAGTTCAATTCCCGTACCAGCCTCCCCGAACAGGTGCCGGAATGTGGTGACTAGGGGCTTTTCACAGTAACTTCATTTGAAGCCTACTTGTGACAATAAGCGATTTTCATTTCATTTCATTTTCATTTCATTTCATCTCATGTCCCTTTAATTCAAATCAGCAAGTTTATGCTTCAAGCCTTCACACCGAAGTAACCAATTCTAGATGACTATCACCTGCGACATTCTTTCACTATAATCTTTAATGGTGCCTAATGATAAATTAACTATTACTCCAGTGGAGCTGACGACTAATAGCACAATTTCAGTTGTACACTGCTAATGACGAAGGGTAATTATTAACTTGCTGGTATGAGAGTTTTACGGGGCTCCAATCTGGAGATTAATCTAAAGTTAAATCTTTTTTCCGCCCGTTCCAATGTTTTGCTTTCTTTCCAGTTACCTCCCCTCTTCTCAGTCAAGCAGTAGTCACCTTTGGATTTGAATTCCAGAGGTTATGATTAATGTGTAGATTTGGCATCAATCATCGGGAGGCTGTCCAACATCAAGCCAGGTTGACCTTGTCCCTCTCCGATGTCACGTGCGCCTGCATAGCGATTACGAAACGGGCCAGCTTCTCCCCCGTCCTTCGAGCCCCACCCATTGCCCATGGCTGCAGGTTCGCAAACCGACCGCCCAAGAAGCCACCTTGGGACCTTCCCGAATTGACTGACTTAACGCCCTCTGAACCACACAGAAGATGGGGCCTCCTCCACGCTTTAATATAGGTTCTCCTTTTGTTGAGATTTTCAGAATCCATGATTCCCAAGAAAGAAGGCGACAGAAAGCCTGGCCTTAGATCTTAACTAAAAACATTGGACGTGACTTGACGGAAATGAAACAGAGGCCTGTGTCAGGTGCGTTTAGCAGGGTGTTTCCCGGCACTTGCAGCACCGAGAATGACCTCGCCATTAAACGGGACTCTGTTTCATTTCTGGGCCTCGGTGAGGAACACCCCACAGAGGCCACACTTAGGCTAATTTCCTGCACTAACAAGTTCAGCTCACCAGTGCAGGAAGAGATCGGGGCACCATTTCTAAATTGCGCCCTGATCTCTTATCCCCCACCGTGGCCTCCGGATCCCCCCCAATTCACCAATTAGGGGGTCATCGAACACTCCCGTACCTCACCCCATCAGCCCCTCCCTGACCTAGACGGGGCCCTCCCTGGCCTACTCCCCGACCTGGGCAAGATGCCACCTGGGCACCGTGGCATTGCCAAGGTGGCACCCGGGTGGCACTTCCAAGGTGGCCCAGCTGGTATCGGGGCTGTCAGGGTACTGCCCTGTCTGGAGCCCGACCACCCAGGGGCCCCCGATCACCAGGGAGGGCCCCTCCTCCCCGAGTGCTGGTATGCCTGGTCCACATTTGTGGAAACCAATGCTAAACGTGCCCACTCGAGATCTCCGAGGCGAGACCTTTAGATCCTGTGCCTTGGGTAACTCCGGCACAAATGTATTCAAGTGAAACTAACTACTCACTTGAATATGCAAATCTGAATCCCAACCTCTATAGGTCGGATCCAGATCGCATTAGGTCTCGCGAAGCATGACGAAGCCAGTACATCTCTCGAGAAGCCTCTTGCGAGATTTATTGCCCTCGTCGCGTCCCGAGTCGGGATAGATTAATTGATAGATTGGGCACATTGTTGAAGTCACCAAAGGAAGCATGCAAATATTAATTTAACCTCTAATTTTTTCCCCTTAGACATATTGCAGGGATATTTAATCTCTATGTGGTCCCATGCCATCCCCTCAAGCCCCCACCCAAGCCCACAACCCCAAGCCCCCAGCCAACCCGACCCTTTATCAAACAATTCCGCCAAGGTCAGTATATCACTGGAGGAAGGTCTGACTTCGATGAATTCAACACTCGTCCAAGCATATTTTAAAATGTATGGCGATAGATCAACACATTGAATTTCCTCTGTGTGTGTCTGTGTGTTATTTTTATTTTAAACAGGCTAGCAACGATGATAAAACAGCACAGAGAAGAATTTATTTGAATACATTAACTGCTAGGCTCAAAATAGCAGAGAGGGAGAGAGACAATTAAGCCTGCTGAAATCCAGCTTATTCTTTTCCAAATCGATGTCTTTTGTTTCCCCAAGTTATTCCTCCGTCTACTGACGCAGTTACTAATTATTAAGGATTTTAACTCATTTTCATCCAGAAAGGCAAGGGGACATCAGAACACAAGCCCTGATTCCAGGCCTTGCTCCCTTGCGATCTCGCTGTGTGTTTAGTTTTTGAAATTTGGCAAAAGCCAGCCAGTGTAATTGTGAACGAGTTCCGCTCTCAGTAATGTGAAACCAACCGTGGCCCCCAACTACTCAAATCAAGTCTATATATTCTGTAGCGCACATATCAAATCAGAATCAATAACTGGTTCAGATTAAATAGTGAACCCCAGAAATTGACAAATAGGTCGCTGGAAAATGAGATTGCGCTGCTTTAATAAATCAAAGATGCACTTTTTCTGTTGCTCTCTGACATCACTCACTGACTACTGTTGCCTGGAGGAAATAAGATAGAAAGCTGTAGGAGAAAAAAAAAATGATTCCATGTCATGTGACTGCAGTTTAGCTAGTCACATTTAAGATTCTAGCCCCAGGTACAATATTAATAGGCTGCTGGTTTATGCGTTGTTCCAGGAGTGAGGGCAGATTGTAGTTAACTCTTTAACTGCTCAAATCTCAAGTACCATTAAAAATACATATTACCTTCCTGAAAACGTTCAATGTCCTGATTTGCAACATATGCTTTGGTCTAAATCGTGTCAGGCTGTGAAATTAGTCTCCCAGTTCTTTGGTTTTTTGACCCAGTTAAAATAATCAAATTACTGCATCTGATAAAAGAGCAGGCAGAAGGGTTTCACCGAAAGTCGTCAGTACGTCCACATACCGATATCCCACAGATCCATCTCAAATCTGATCTTCTCCTTACGCAAAGGGAAAAGCTTTACCTGTGACAGGTACAATATGAAGGGCTATCTTTAGATATATTGGCCTAGAAATTCGATGGCACTGCGCCAATATTTCAGGTGCAAAAACACATATCTAACATCCACTTTAGTGGGCAAGGCTCTTGTACTAATGGGTCACCACTGTCATAATTGTAATGGCAAGAAAGAGGTCACCACCCACCCCTGCCCCGTCCACCAGGCCCACATCTGAAAGAGATATCAGGCCCTTTGCTTATGAACATAGGGGGGGCCGTCTGCCTTTTTGAGGCCCCCTTCACAAAATCAGACAGTCTTGAGCTAGCCTGTGCAGGACTGGTTGCATTCAAGAAAATGTGCTCTGTATGAGGCCTGCCCACTGGACTGCTGGAGGCCGCTACCAGCAAGACACCTGAATGTGGGGCCCGGAGAGGCGTGAGGCATCCCTGTGGGGCCATAGCAAGACTGAAGGTCAGCCCACATTCAGACCTCTCTTGATTGCCCCTCCCTCCCCTCCTTTAGTCACTCTGCTCCCTCCTGAACACCTCCTCCCTTTCCCAGGACTACCTGTAGGGTTGCCAACCTCCCAGGATCCCCTGGGGTCTCCGGGTGTTGAAGACTAATCTCCTGGACCATGCTGTGAGTGAAGAATCATGATGAGGAATCAAGTGAAGAAATGGGGAAGAAAGGTGTGGGGGATTTTTAAAATTGTGCTTTTATTGGTCATTTTTTTATTTTAACAAACAATTTTATTGTGGTATTTTAGCCATATAAAAAAAGTGACATTGTACAGTACAAAAAAAAGTCAAGACACAAATTAAACATAGTGCAAACCACGGCTCTGTTCACTCAAGGACCTGCCTCAATATCCCCCTACTCTACTCTACTCTACCCTAGGCCTCCCCCCCACCCCATGCTAACGCTTACCCCTCTGCGAAGAAGTCAATAAATGGCTGCCACCTTCGGGCGAACCATAGTAGTGAGCCTCTCAAGGCGAACTTGACTTTCTCTAGGCCAAGAAAGCTCGCCATGTCCGATAGCCATACCTCAGCCCTCGGGGGGCTTTGGGTCCCTCCATGCTAACAGTATTCGACGCCGGGCTACCAGGGAAGCAAAGGCCAGAACGTCGGCCTCTCTCTCTTCCTGGGCTCCCGGGTCCTCCGAAACCCCAAAGATTGCCTGGTCATTTTATTTTTAAAAATTTTTATTGGGGGGGAGCACCCCTGGGTTTTGGGGGGTGGGGGGGAGATCTCCCAGGTTTTGTGGGGGGGGAGCGCTCCCAGGTTTGGGGGGGAGCTCTCCTGGGTTTGGTGGGGGGAGCTCTCCCGGGTTTTGGGGGGGGAGTTCTCCCGGGTTTGGCGGGGGGGAGCTCTCCTGGGTTTGGGGGGGGTGAGCTCTCCCGGGTTTGGGGGGGGGAGCTCTCCTGGGCTTTGGGGGGGGGGAAGCTCCCGGGTTTGGGGGGGGATCAACCGGGTTTGGGGGGGGAGCTCTCCCGGGTTTGGGGGGGGGATCTCCCGGGTTTGGTGGGGGGAACTCTCCCAGGCTTGCGGGGGGGGGGAGCTCCCGGGTTTTGGGGAGGGGGAGCTCCCGGGTTTGGGGGGGGGGGAGCCCTCCCGGGTTTGGGGGGGAGCTCTCCCGGGCTTTGGGGGGGAGAGCTCCCGGGTTTGGTGGGAGGGGTAGCTCTCCCGGGTTTGGGAGGAGCTCTCCCGGGTTTTTTGGGGTGGGGCTCTCCCGGGTTTGGGGGGTGGGGGAGCTCTCCCTGGTTTTGGGGGGGTGGAGCTCTCCTGGGTTTTTGGGGGGGGGAGGTGGAGCTCTCCTGGGTTATGTGGGGGGGAGGTGGAGCTCTCCCGGGTTTGTGGGGGGGGAGCTCTCCCGGGCTTTGTGCGGGGGGATCTCTCCCGGGTTTTGGGGGTGGGAGGTGGAGCTCTCCCGGGTTTTTGGGGGGGGAGGTGGAGCTCTCCCGGGTTTTGGGGGGGGAGGTGGAGCTCTCCCGGGTTTTGGGTGGGGAGGTGGAGCTCTCCCGGGTTTTGGGGGGGTGGAGCTCTCCCGGGTTGGGCGGGGGGGGGGTCTCACTCCTGGGTTTTGGGGGGTTGTCTCTCCCGGGTTTGGGGGGGGAAACTTTCTACCGAGTTTTGGGGGCAGTGGGGTCTCTCACTCCCGGGTTGGGGTGGGGATTTCGCCCTGGGCTCCCACCCGGGTTTGGGGGGGGGGCTTCCTCCCTGATTTGGTGGGGGGGGGGGGAACTCTCTCCCGAATTTTCTTTTTTGGGGGGGGCTCCCGTGTTGTGTTGGGGGGGTCTCTCTCTCTCCCGGATCGGTCATTTTATTTTTAACCACCATTATTCGTTAGCTATAGAAATATTGGGGAAACAGGGTAATGGCTCTTAGATTATGCAGGGCTGTTGTGACCAAATCCTCAAGAATCAGTCCGACCAGAGATGGCATTCCGAACTACTTGAAGGCCACTGCCAGCGAAGAAGTAGCGTCAAATTGAAAGCTGTTTAGCTGGCGAACTGTCAGCGGGCACCGAGATGTTGCCATGGCTCGTCAGTCTCCTGTGAGCAAGGCACTTCAATATCAGGCACACCTTGGCACCACCACCCTGTCCTGGTGCAAACCAGTTTCTAAGCTGTCATCTCTCGGTTCCAACTGGCCCCTCAAGCAGGCACGAATGGTTGTCAGTGGATTGGGTTAAGGGGATACGCTGATGCAATCACTGATGGACATTTGTATCTTGTGCTGACCGTTGTTTGTTCTATAAGAAGATCTGCAACGTTCAATGTACTGAAAACATCGAGCAGAAAAATACCAAACATAAAATTGAAGAAGAGTGCTTCACATTTCAAACAGGGGTTCAGTTAGTGAGAACAGTTTAACAAAATACTTACGAGTAAACAATAGTTGCAGTGGCAGTGTTGCCCAAAGATACACTTTATTCACAACATTTCTGAAAGTACATTGCATGACAGTTCAACTTTAACGTCATATAAAATAAAAACCAGATCAATTTCTTTCAATACGTGTATATTCTGAGGTGACTCACTGGACTTAAAATTGCAGATTACATTTACAATATTCAGCTCATAACAAACATACGGCATGAGGATTTTACAGTTTCCAACCCCTCGGTACATACTGCGGCAGGAGGGCCTTAGACAGTGGCCTTTCCCCATTGCTTTGGTGGCCCCAAGCTTTAATGCATCTCTCAGTCCGTAGTCCTGGATCTTGGACTGTCATTCGGCAACACCTGCTCATCGACAGCTCTTTGCATCGGTAAACCAGCGGGTTTCAGGCAGACCAAAGAGCATCTTTCCACCAGCTGTGTCCACTGATCCATTGCAGATCCGTCAAGGTGAATCTCGGCATAATGGCAGCAGAGCATAGTCCTCAGCAAACTATTATGGCCCACATGTTCCATCTAATAGTAATATGGGTTACTCTTGCACCGCTCGCTTTGCCTAACGTCTGTCTGATTGCCGATAGAATTTAATTCCTTTCCCTCCGTGTCCTGTTTATTTCACACATGCAATGCCTACTGTGTAAATTAGCTCAATCTGGACTGTCTGTACACCTTAAACCCTCACAAGGACAGGTTTCTTGTCAACGTCACCCCACGGGTCCACAGAAACAGTCAGAGAAATTGGCCATGAGCCATTAATGGAGTCGCCACAGAATTATCACAGGTCCTGGATAAATAGCTAGCCCCATGGGTGGCGCGGTGGTTTAGCACTGCTGCCTCACAGCACTGCGGACCCTCTAAGGGGCAATTTAGCGTGGCCAATCTACCTACCCTGCACATCTTTGGGTTGTGGGGGTGAGACCCACACAGACATGGGGAGAATGTGCAAGCTCCACACGAACTGTGGACTGGGGCTGGGATCGAACCCGGGTCTTCAGTGCCGTGAGGCAGCAGTGCTAACCACTGCGTCACCGTGCTGCCCTTGCATCTTACACTTCATGGATATGCCCATTCACTTAACTTCTGACCATATGATAATGTAAATCAGGGTCCAAGAAGAGTAACTTGAACTGGATATCTGTCATAGAGGGTGCAATACATCTTTGGACACTAAATGGGCAGCATCAAGGTTGGACTAGATTTAGCAGTGTTCATACAGACTGCACATTCTACTGGTGGCTTAGTGGGTACAGTATGCTACTTAGTGTGTTACCGAGCGTCACTGACAAAAGAAGCCTCAGGCTCCCTCCCCAGATAGTGAGGGTTACCAACTCCGATTGGACATATTCCTGGAGGTTTCCTCACATGGCTTCAGCCTCCAGTCGTCCAACCTCCATGTCCATTCTCATGGTGCAACATCTTCCCAAACCAATGAGAAAGTCAATAGATTCTTTATTACACAGTTGGATGCCTCTAGACCGTCAATCAAACTATCTTTTCTCCCCGTGTCCGATATCTAACATATAAAGACATTAAAAATAAACACAATTTTCTATTCACCATGATGGATTGTTCCCTGAGTTTCTCAAAGCAATGTCTTGGAAGATAACCATTTTTTCATTCCAGCAGAGTGATCTTGGAGGGTGGTAAGCCTTGTGGGTACTCCGGCTGGTCTCAATAGCTGAAGATTAGGAAGAGGATAAACTTTAAAAAAATAAATTTAGAGCACCCAATTCATTTTTTCCAATGAAGGGGCAATTTAGCGTGGCCAATCCACCTACCCTGCACATCTTTGGGTTGTGGGGGCGAAACCCACGCAAACACGGGGAGAATGTGCAAACTCCACACGGACAGTGACCCACATCAAACCTGGGACCTCGGCGCCGTGAGGCCGCAGTGCTAACCACTGCGCCACCGTACTGCCCGGAGGAGGATAAACTAACCAGAGTTCCTGCTCCTGATTTGTATGT
The DNA here is from genome assembly GCF_047496885.1 of Scyliorhinus torazame. Classification (NCBI taxonomy): domain Eukaryota; kingdom Metazoa; phylum Chordata; class Chondrichthyes; order Carcharhiniformes; family Scyliorhinidae; genus Scyliorhinus; species Scyliorhinus torazame. The sequence goes on from NC_092724.1 coordinate 8,763,941, forward strand.
GTACATAAATGAATGTTTGGTAAGGATGAGACTGACATGAGACTATGACGTTGACATTGAAGCCCCGGGTTTGATGGAGGAGAGGTGAGAACGATGTGTGCGAGCCGTGAAGGAGGCGGCGCACTTCCTGAAATAATGGGAAGGCCTGAATCCAGCTTGATTTTAATGGCGGGGCTTCATTTCCGCAGATGTTGTCAAACTGCTGGCCAGAGTCACTTTCTGGCCAACAGGCAGAAGAGGGATGAGGTGGGAATGATGAACTTGGGTGGGGGCTGGGTGTGACCAGAGGATCTGAGGCCTGTCTGACCCCAGAAATCTGCCCCGTTCAGACCCTGGGATAAGTTTGCAGTCAGCTCCCAATGATGTCAAGGGGATCCGGCCTGCGTATTTAGATTAGCCTTCTTACGGGTATTCCTAATATTGGGACAAAGCAGAAAGACCGTGGGGTTAGAGAGGACATGTTGCTGCCCTTATCTTCCTTCCTTTTATCCATTCATGAGTTGTGGGCTATTTATTGTCCATCCCTAATTGTTCTTGAGAAGGTGGTGGTGAACTGCCTTCTTCAACTGCTGCAGTCCATGTGGTGTAGGTACACCCACTGTGCTGCTAGGGAGGGAGTTCCAGGATTTTGACCCAGTGACAGTGAAGGAGCGGCGATATATTTCCAAGTCAGGATGGTAACTGCCCCCTTTTGTCTGGGTATTTGCCAATGTTAAAAGCAGGGCCTTCCTTTCTAGGCCTCAATGTGATTCTAACAAGAAACAATACATTCAGGAGGGAGAGAGGGAAAATCAGCATCCCAACAAAATGCAATGTACCTTTATCTACGATACAAATATATTGGTCCCCTGAAGTCAATGAAAGTGAATCCGTTACAATAAAAATATGTATTTTCTAATCCAGATGCATTATGTGCCACAACAAAGATAACATTTCTTAATAAATATAAACCCGTGTCACATTAATGCTGTACGCCATGTTCATGTTTATTACTTTTTTAATTTAAATATTGAATTTCTCTAAAGTCCCAGCTGAGAAAGCATACCCTTGTGAACCCTACTACGCATTGTTACGAGTCTTGTTTATTATTTGGGATTGTAGAGCCCAATGCGCTGTTAATATAGCTATAATGTCATCGCTGGCCCTGAGGTGGTTATTAATGGCACAAGTGAAGTGAGGCCTGGTAATGAGATCCACAGCCCCAGTAATGACCAGAATGCCCCCAACAAAAAGAAAACAATATTATCACTGTTATTATCAATCTGAGTGGCCCCTTATCAAATTCTCCACACTTGGCTTATAATTTTTCTTGCTTCCTTGGTACTTTGCTTGTAATTGTCTCTCAAATAGTCTGTGCTTTCTGTTGATTTATATCCATTATTCTCTGCAATGCTTACTGCAACCTCTCTTGATTCTCCCCGGCTAACAATTTCCAGCCGGCAAGCACATTGATAAACATCACAGGCTCTGCTTGGAACATTCAGTCACGATATTTTGTCTGAGGCTTTTATTGTAAGAGTGAAATCAATAATCCCTTTGTAAAGGTGTGAGCTACAGCTGGCGTGGGATGATATTTGATCTATTGATGGGAATAATTTTCATTGCCATTGATATTCTAAAATAGTTAACAGCTGTAATATTCATGGTTAGAATATACTCACGTTTAGATCCTGAAACAATATTTCTGCAACAAAATGAGGATATGATCATTACAAGCTCTGCAGTGAGTTTTTCTTCTATTCATTCATGGCATGTGGGCATCACTGGTTTGGCCAGTGTTTATTGCCCATCATTAATTGCCCTTGCCATTTCATTTAAGAGTCAACCACATTGCTGTGGATCTGTAGACCGGACCAGGTAAGGATGGCAGATTTCCTTCCCTAAAGGGACATTAGTGGACCTTAGTGGAAAAAAAGGTTTTCCTTTTTAAAAAATTAATTTAGAGTACCCAATTATTATTTTTTCCCAATTGAGGGATCATTTAGCGTGGCCAAGCCACCTACCCTGCACATCTTTGGGTTGTGGGGGTGAAACCCACGCAGACACGGGGAGAATGTGCAAACTCCACACGGACAGTGACCCAGGGCCGGGATTCAAACCCAGATCCTCAGCACCACGGGCAGCAATGCTAACCACTGTGCCATGTGCCGCTCCCAGGAGGGTTTTCCTGACAATCGGCAATGGTTTCGTGGTCATCATTAGACTTTTTATTGAATTCAAATTCCATCACCGTCCATGGCAAGGTTTGCACCCGGGTCCCCAGAGCATTACCCTGGGTGTGTGGATTACCAGTCCAGTGACAATACCACTGCGCTACCGCCTCCCCATAGCAACTGTCGATGTTTGCACTAAGTAACATGCACCCTGAATATACCAGATTCTATCCTTGATCTGTGTTGAGTTAGTTGATGTTGGATGGTAAAGGGTGTGCACCAGCTGGCCTCGCTACCCTTGAGTTGCACAGAGAAGATTCAACTTGGATTTCTGCCCTCATTGCTATCGAGTGACCCTCTTCTGGAGTGGACAGGATTAAGTGGACATAAATTATCTTGTTCATAGCAATGAGACTGAGAATCACAACTGGCTCAGTTGGCAACACTCTTGCCCCCTAAGTCAGTATGTTGTGGGTTCAAATCCCACTCCAGTGACCATATTATAAAAATCTAGCTAACGTTCAGTGGAGTGCTGCCCATGAATGGTGCTGTCCTTCAGATGAGGTGTCAAATCAAGCCCCTGCCTGGTCTTCCTAGTTGGATGTAAAAGATCGCATGGCACTATTCAGGATCCCCACAGGATGATGACACCTTCAACACTCAGCTCTTGTTGTTTAGTGAGGAAGGACTTCATGTCACCCGTGGGGTGTCCCTGGATTCCCTCACTGAGGATCCTATGGCACAATTTTGCCAGTGTGAGGTCCTGGGTCCACACTTGAATCTGCTTCATGGATACTGGCAAAGTATCCAGGCAGTTCAAGGCCACGATGACTTCTTCCAATGCCAGGAGAGGAGCCAAGCTTGTGGGCAGTGGGAGGCGGCTCAGGGCAGTTGGCAATGTGTGTTCTTGGGCGGTGCTCGAGAAGATATTCATAAGCCGCTAAAAATAATGCAGCGTCGGATCCGAACTGAGGCAATGGGGGGAATCATTTTATCCTCCTTGAAAAGGTCCTACAGGGGTTTATGACCTGTTATGAAATTAAATGAAATGAAAATCGCTTATTGTCACGAGTAGGCTTCAATGAAGTTACTGTGAAAAGCCCCTAGTCGCCACATTCCGGCGCCTGTTCGGGGAGGCTGGTACGGGAATTGAACCGTGCTGCTGGCCTGCCTTGGCCTGCTTTAAAAGCCAGCGATTTAGCCCAGTGTGGATTGTGAAATGTCAGCCGTAGACATATGGGTGAAATTTTTTCACCCTAAAAATAACAGTCAACCCTTCCTTGGAAAAGACAGCCCCTCCTCCAAATGGAGGGGCATCACATATCCTCCACTGAGTGTAGGCATTTTCTATCGAGACGGTATGCTAGGTAGATCAATTTGCCTAACTGAAACACATTTTCCTCTTTTGGGACGGACACCTTGATCAGAAAACCATTTCAAAACCTCCTCCAGGTTTGCAAGAGGCTCTTTTTCCATGGCTCCTGTGATTAGTGCATCATCTCAGTATACTGCCACCTTAGGAAGCCCTTGGAAAATGATCTCCATCACACGCTGAATAATGACGCATGCTGGCAAGAGTCTGAAAGGCAGGTGTACATACTCGGATAAACCCTTATGGGTGTTAATTGTCATGTGCTTCCTGGATTATTGGGAACAGCCGGCCCGGGTCCGGGGGCTACATTTAAAGGTCCCGCTAACGAGCGCCATCTGGATGGATCTCTGCCCCCTCACCACAGGAACTTGTCTTCTATGAAGCCCACAGGGAGATCAATCAGCGATTCCCCATGGTCCTCATGAGGGTAATCACTGTTACGTTTGTGAAAGTTCACCATCTGATTTTCCTTAAAGGTAGTTGTAAGGATGCACTTTCACAGACTTCATTAATGAACACAAGAAGGATTTATTAATAAGAATTGTTCAGCAGCCTGTGATAATCCAGATGACACGAGCAGGAAGATCATGTAGATGCTGTAATATTGGGCACTGGCTGGGGCGATCACGTAGGCTCTCCACAGGATAATGTTGTCATCCACACTTAGTTCCTGCCATTTTGCGAGGAAGTGTTTTAAGTTCTCTGTGGGGCATCCTTGTCGTCTGTCACTTAGGGTGACGTGGGGCAGCTTTGCCTGTTAACGGTCCTTTTCGGTCCAAGTTTGGATCTGTGTGGCGGTTGCCGGCAGGGTATCTATGAAATTTAAAGTCATAATAACTTTGTCCATCACTGGTGCTGGAGGCAGGCTTGTGGACAGCGGTACGCAATATGGGCATCTGCTATTTGCTTTCCTGGGCAATGCTCAAAGTATACTTATACGCTGCCAATAATAGTGCCCAGCGTTAGGTCCGAGTCGAGGCGATGGGGCAGATCGCCTTTTCTTCTTTAACGATGCCCAATAAAGGTTTATGGTCTGTGATGATAACCTGTGCATATCTCCTCTCTGCATCAGCCAGGGCCCTGGGTGGGATTGGCCGCTCGGTGCCATCCTCCCATCGGTCTGATTAGTAAGTTTGCAGACGACACAAAGGTTGGTGGAATTGCGGATAGCGATGAGGACTGTCAGAGGATACAGCAGGATTTAGATTATTTGGAGACTTGGGCGGAGAGATGGCAGATGGAGTTTAATCCGGACAAATGTGAGGTAATGCATTTTGGAAGGTCTAATGCAGGTAGGGAATATACAGTGAATGGTCGAACCCTCAAGAGTATTGAAAGTCAGAGAGATCTAGGTGTACAGGTCCACAGGTCACTGAAAGGGGCAACACAGGTGGAGAAGGTAGTCAAGAAGGCATACGGCATGCTTGCCTTCATTGGCCGGGGCCTTGAGTATAAGAATTGGCAAGTCATGTTGCAGCTGTATAGAACCTTAGTTAGGCCACACTTGGAGTATAGTGTTCAATTCTGGTCGCCACACTACCAGAAGGATGTGGAGGCTTTAGAGAGGGTGCAGAAGAGATTTACCAGGATGTTGCTTGGTATGGAGGGCACTAGCTATGAGGAGCGGACGAATAAACTCGGTTTGTTCTCACTGGAACAACGGAGGTTGAGGGGCGACCTGATAGAGGTCTACAAAACTATAAGGGGCATAGACAGAGTGGATAGTCAGAGGATTTTCCCCAGGGTAGAGGGGTCAATTACTAGGGGGCATAGGTTTAAGGTGCGAGGCGCAAGGTTTGGAGGAGATGTACAAGGCAAGTTTTTTACACAGAGGGTAGTGGGTGCCTGGAACTCACTGCCGGAGGAGGTGGTGGAAGCTGGGACGATAGTGACATTTAAGAGGCATCTTGACAAATACATGAATAGGATGGGAATAGAGGGATACGGACCCAGGAAGATTTTAGTTTAGACGTGCAGCATGGTCGGCATGGGCTTGGAGGGCCAAAGGGCCTGTTCCTGTGCTGTACTTTTCTTTGTTCTTTGTTCTTTGAGATAGTACTGCTCCTCCTCCACAAGGAGAGGCATCGCACATTAATGTGAGTGGTCTTAATGAGCCAATATGTCAAAAGACAGCAGTTGCTTCTACACCCTCACAAAAGTTTCTTCTCATGATGTTTGCCATGACCATTTCTGATTCTTTATTAACTGTGTGCGCAGGGATGCCAGCAAGGTGGCTAGATAAGGTATAAACGTCCCGTTATAATTTATGAAACCTTGGAATGACTTTAGTTCCATTGTGTTTCTTGGTGGCGGTGCTCCTTTTATGTTCTTTACGTTGTCTCCTACGGGGTGTAGGCCATCCTTGTCGACACGGTACCAGAGGTACGTTACCTCACTTGCCTGAAACACACATTTTTCTCTTTTAAGGTCACCTGGGACAGAGAATCAACATAAGGCTTCCTCCAAATTTTCTCAGTGGCTACTGAGATTAATACGTCATCTAGGTATATAGCCACGCTGACAATCGTTGAAGGATGTTTTCCATCACCCTCTGGAAAATTGCACACGCTGCTGATACTCGGTAGCACAGTGGTTAGCACGGTGGATTCACCGCACCAGGGTCCCTGGTTCGATTCCCGGCTGGATCACTGTCTCTGCTGAGTCTGCACGTTCTCCCCGTGTCTGCAGGGGATTCCTCCGGGTGTTCCGGTTTCCTCCCACTAGTTTAGAAAGATGTGCTTGTTAGGTGAATTGGACATTCTAAAATCTCAATCTGTGTACCCGAATCTGGCGACGAGGGGATTTTCACAGTAACTTCATTGCAGTGTTAATGTAAGCCTACCTGTGACAATAAAGATTATTATTATTAAGAAAGGTAGGCGAGTATATTCATATATACCCTTGTGGGGATCAATAGTGACGTGGTTCTTGTAGACATGTTGGGTTCCCAAATCACAGACAACAAGGACTTATAACGAAGAGGAGTTCATTCACGAGCCCAGCAGCTCCTTCAACACTTGTGCTCGGCCCGTGGTCTGTGGATAACTCCCGCACTCCCTACACCTGACCTCTCTTGTAGCCATGCCATCGCGTTATCACGTGACCACTCGGTCCACACCGTAATAACCCAATGTGCTCTTTGGATGATACCGAGAGACCACGAGGGAAAACAAACATAAAATTAAAGCAAAATACTGTGGATGCTGGAAATCTGAAATAAAAACAGAGAACGCTGCATAAACTCAGCAGGTCTGGCAGCTTCTGCAGAGAGAGAAGCAGAGTTAACGTTTCGCCCTTCCATAGAACTGCAGAACCTCCTCTGGGAAAGTCATATGGACTCAAAACGTTAACTCTGATGTTGCCGGAACTGCTGAGTCTATGCAATGCTTTCTGATTCTATTAAAGGTAAAATGAATCTATTTCTGACACCACAACGTCTTCAGCTGAAAGTGCCTCTTCGCTTTTCAGGCACTAAAGCATCCTGCCATGACTTTCTGTTTTAACTTCACAGATGTATGGTTCAGCTGCTCATACTAGCTATCAAAATGCTCCCCTCGAACACGCTCCAAAATCTGTCCTTGGTCTAATTAGAAGTTACTGGATTGCAATAGGGGCGGGTGGAATGCTGACAAATATTCTCTCACTCCAAACCAGTTGCACCGGCGAAATGGCTCTGTACAATGAATGTACAAACAGGGGCACAGACTAACGTGTAAAAAGGACAACTTGGAGCAGAGATTGAAACTCAAGAGTGGTTTCGCAGGATAGGGTAGCGGAGGTGAAAACATTAGATTCATTCAAGATACCATTAGCTGAGGTGGTGAGAAGCATTTTCCTTTATGGATCGTTGAGTTTTGAGAAGCCAAATGATATGCGCCTTCTGTATTCATTTTACGACTTTATGAACAGGAGCAAGTGAACTGCTGCTATCTCGTTTTCCTCTCCTCACAGTAACACAGCATGAGCTGAACATGTAACTCGGAGAAGAATATTACTTAAAAAACGTAGCTGAAAACTCAGTCTAACTTTGAATGTCTGCCTGAGGCTTATCTTGACTTGGTCTCCCATGAGCTCTCGGTGTATATCCAAGGTATTATATTGCTGATTGAAATGTCTTAATTATCAATCTTGTTGTAGAAGATAAATGTGCAGCACACTGTGGAGTATTAGTGTTTTCTTAATGATTGGAGTGGATTTGATTTATTGTCATGTGTATCGAGGTACAGTGAAAAGTATTGTTCGCCGTACAGACCAGACAGATCATTCCATACATGAAAAAACATAGGACATACATGAATACACAACGTAAATACATAGGCACAGGCATCGGGTGAGCTTACAGAGTGTATGCATACTCAGTAGAGAAGATGTGTGACGAGATCAGTTCAGTCCATTTAGGAATCTGGTAACAGCGGAGAAGAAGCTGTTTTTGAGTCTGTTCGTGCGTGTTCTCAGACTTTTGTATCTCCTGCCCAATGGAAGAAGTTGGAAGAGTGAGTAAGCCGGGTGGGAGGGGTCTTTGATTAGGCTGCCCGCTTTCCCCAGGCAGCGGGAGTTGTAGACAGAGTCAATGGATGGGAGGCAGGTTTGTGTGATGGACTGGCTGTGTTCACGACTCTGAAGTTTCTTAGGGCCTTGGGCCGAGCAGTTGCCATACCAGGCTGTGATTCGGCCAGATAGGATGCTTTCTATGGTGCATCTGTAAAGGTTGGTAAGAATCAATGAGGGCATGCCGAATTTCCTTAGTTTCCTGAGGAGGTATAGGCTCTGTTGTGCTTTCTTGGTCGTAGTGTTGTCGTGGGTGGACCTGGGAAGATTGTTGGTTATACACCTGGTGCACATCTAGGAATTTGAAGCTTTCAACCACATCCACCTCGGCACCATTGATGCAGACGGGGGGGGGACACACTTTGCTTCCTGAAGTCGGTGACCAGCTCCTCAGCTTTGCTCACGTTGAGGGAGAGATTTTTGTTGTTATGTTGGAAGAATCTTTTTAAAAATAATTTCGTGGGACCTGGGCAAGCATTTGTTGCCATTCGTTTTTCTGTTAAAGTGATTATATTGAAGATTTTTAAGCTATACAAGACAAAGGCAATTTTGAACATACATTGGGAATATAACAGGAGTGAAATAATAGACTAATAATACTACTACAGAGTAAAACAATAAAACCGTAAAGAACAAAAAGAAAAGGAGAATTGTACGTACATCATTATGTTTAGCTATTTACATCGGTTGCGGTTTCTTGCTTTGCGTTCTCCAGCAGGTGTTTATTCCCGACCGGGACCCCCCTTCTTCTCCCCCTACCCTTTCTTCCCGACCCCCCTTCCCCTCCTGGTTGTCGAGCGTGCCCTCTTTCCTCTTCAGCTCCTGTTATGTTCTTGTGTGATCGGCATGACGCCGTGTATGTTGTTGTTCGCTTGCTGATCTTGGTTGAGTTCTATGTTTCATTGTTCCCTCCCCACCCTCCCCCTACTCCTTTCGTAGGGGCTGGTTTAGCACAGGGCTAAAGAGCTGGCTTTTAAAGCCAGACCAAGGTTAAAGCAGCACGGTTCAATTCCCGTGCCAGCCTCCCTGAACAGGCGCCGGAATGTGGCGACTAGGGGCTTTTCACTTCATTTGAAGCCTACTTGTGACAATAAGCAATTTTCATTTCTTTTCATCTCATACGTTATTGTGTTGTGGCTTTCAGCTCCTCTGCTTTACTGGCTGTTGGCTGCAAACAGCTTTTGGAACCTGAGCGAATGGCCCCCACGCTTTGTGGAAGCCTTCTTCCGACCACCAGATGGGGAATTTGATTTTCTCCATCTGGAGCAATTCCGGCAGGTCGGACAGCCAGTCTGCAGCTTTGGGTGGTGCTACTGACCACCAGCTGAGCAGGATTCTCCGGTGGGCGTTAAGGGAGGCAAAGGCAAAGGCGTCTGCCCTCCTCGCCATGAAGAGATCTGGCTGTTCATACCCCGAAGACTGCCACTCTTTGGCAAGGCTCCACCTTCATCCCCACCACCTTGGACATTGCCTCAAATAAGGCTGTCCAAAACGCAACATGTCTGGAGCAAGACCAGAACATGTGGGCGTGGTTGGCCGGGCCTCCTTGGCACCGTTCACATTTGTCCTCCACCTCCGGGAAGAGCTTGCTCAATCGGGTTCCAGTTAAGTGAACTTTCAGCTGCATTAGGCCTTGCGCAAGTGGAGGTGGAGTTGACCTTGCTCAGTGCTTTGTTCCAGAGTCCCTATCCTATTTCAAACCCCAGGTCCTCCTCCCACATTTTTCTTGACTCATCCAGTTGTGTTTGCCCTCCCCAGTCGTCACCCATACAGGTCACCACAATTCTCCTTCCCTAAGATATCTGCGTCCAGTAGGTCCTCTAACAACGACTGTTGCGGTGGTCTTGGGTATGTCCTTGCTTCCTACGTAAGATGTTTTTGACCTGCATGCATCTTAGTTAGTTCCCCTCTGTCAGCTGGAACTTCTCTGTTAGTTCCTCGAGTGTTTTCAGTCTGTTATCAGTGTAGAAGTCCCAAACAGTCAACGTCCCTCCACCCTGTTTCCACCTTTTGAAGGTGGCATCCATTGTCACGAGCGTGAACCTGTGGTTTATTGCAGATGGAGGCCTTAATGGACATTTTGGTTAGCCCTAAGTGCTGTTGCAGTTGGTTCCACGACCGGAGTGTTGCTATCATCACTGGGCTTGTTGAGTATTTATTCGATGAGGATGGAAGTGCTGTGATTCTTTTTTTAAAAAAATATATATTTATTAAAGTTTTCTAACAACACAATTTCTTCCCCTTACAAACAATAACCCCCCTTCCCCCCCGTAACAAAATAACAAGAAATCGCACTGAGCAAGATATATACATGGCAAAATGGTATATTTACATAGCTTTATACACTGGCTCTGTCCCGCACGTGCCAGTTTCCCCCACCCTTCATGTTATCTCTTGCTCATCCATCCCCCCAAGCAATCCCCCATCCCCCCCCCTCTCCCCCCCCCTCCCAAGATCCCCCCCCCCCAGGGTTACTGCTGCTGCTGACTGACCTTCCTCTAACGCTCTGCGAGATAGTCTCGGAACGGTTGCCACCGCCTGTAGAACCCCTGCGCAGACCCTCTCAAGGCAAACTTAATCCTCTCCAGCTTTATGAACCCAGCCATGTCGTTTATCCAGGCCTCCACGCTAGGGGGCTTTGCCTCCTTCCACATTAGCAAGATCCTTCGCCGGGCTACTAGGGACGCAAAGGTCAGAATGCCGGCCTCTTTCGCCTCCTGCACTCCCGGTTCGTCCACTACTCCGAATATTGCGAGCCCCCAGCTTGGCTTGACCCGGACTTTCACCACCTGAGATATTGCTCCCGCCACTCCTCTCCAGAACCCCTCCAGTGCCGGGCATGACCAAAACATATGGACATGGTTCGCCGGCTCCCTGAGCACCTTCCACATCTGTCCTCTACCCCAAAGAACCTACTCAACCTCGCCCCCGTCAAGTGAGCTCTGTGAACCACCTTAAATTGGATCAGGCTGAGCCTGGCACACGAGGAGGAGGAATTAACCCTACCTAGGGCATCAGCCCACAGACCTTCCTCGATCTCCTCCCCCAGCTCCTCCTCCCATTTACCCTTCAACTCTTCTACTTGCGCTTCCCCCTCTTCTTTCATCTCCTGGTGTATTGCCGACACCTTGCCCTCCCCGACCCATACACCCGAGATCACCTTTTCTTGAATTTCTTGTGCCGGGAGCAACGGGAATTCCCTGACCTGTCGCCTCACAAAAGCCCTCACCTGCATATATCTAAAAGCATTTCCCGGGGGTAACTCAAACTTTTCCTCCAGTGCCCCTAGGCTCGCAAATGTCCCGTCAATGAACAGGTCCCCCATTCTTCTAACCCCCGCCCGATGTCAGCCCTGGAACCCCCCGTCCATCTTCCTCGGGACAAACCGGTGGTTACCCCTGATCGGGGACCACACCGAGGCTCCCACTGCACCTCTATGCTGTCTCCACTGGCCCCAGATCCTTAACATTGCCGCCACCACTGGGCTCGTGGTATACTTTGGCGGCGAGAACGGTAGCGGTGCCGTCACCAATGCCCCCAGGCTCGTTCCTTTACAGGACGCCATCTCCATCCTCTTCCATGCCGCCCCCTCTCCCTCCATAACCCACTTGCGGATCATCGCCACATTTGCTGCCCGGTAGTAGCTCCCAAGGTTTGGCAGCGCCAACCCTCCTCGGTCCCTACTGCGTTTCAGGAACCCTCTCCTTACCCTCGGGGTCTTATGCACCCACACAAACCCCATAATACTCCTACCTACTCTCTTAAAAAAGCCCTTGGTGATCACGATGGGGAGGCACTGAAACACACACAGAAACCTCGGAAGGACCACCATTTTGACCGACTGCACTCTACCCGCCAGCGAGAGCGGTAACATGTCCCATCTTTTAAAGTCCTCCTCCATTTGGTCCACCAACCTCGTCAGATTCAGTTTATGTAGGGCCCCCCAACTCCTGGCTATCTGGATCCCCAGATACCGAAAACTCCCCACCGCCCTCCTCAGCGGTAGGTCCCCTATCCCTCTTTCTTGGTCCCCTGCCTGTAATACAAAGAGCTCACTCTTCCCTACATTGAGCTTATAGCCTGAAAACTCCCCAAACTCCCTTAGAGTCTGCATGGCCTCCACCATCCCCTCCATTGGATCCGTCACGTACAGCAACAGGTTATCCGCATATAGCGACACCCGATGCTGGAAGTGCTGTGATTCTGGAGTCACATGTAGGCCAGACCAAATAAGGATGGCGGATTTCCTTCCTTAAAAGGCATTAATGAACCAGATGGGATTTTACATCAATCAAGGATAGTTTTGTGGCACCATTACTGAGATACATAGAACACAGGAGCAGGAGGAGGCCTTTTGGCCCTTCGAGCCTGCTCCGCCATTCATCACCATCATGGCTGATCATCCAACTCAATAGCCTAATCCTGCTTTCTCCCCATAGCCTTCAATTCCATTCTCCCCAAGAGCTATATCCAGCCACCTCTTGAATATATTCAAAGTTTTTAGCATCAAAGAGATGACCTTTCAATTTCAGATTTTTTAATTAATCAAATGAAATTCTTAATCACTGAATTCAAATTCCACCATTTGCCATAGTAGAATTCAAACATGTGTCCCCAGGGTATTAATTTGGGCCTCTAGATGATTACATGACATTACCACTATGTCACTGCCTTCTGAAAGTGTTTGGAGATTTATATCACATGTGAGGTTTCCTCAATACATCCTCACAAGATTATCTACAGCACTGTCATGCACAGTAAAGTCATACTATATTGTTAACTTTCTGTCAATACTTTCTAAGATTGGACACAACTAATTGTTAAGATGGCTGCCACAAATCATGTGACTTTTAGAATTTGGACTTCAGATAGTACCAAGTCTCAGACAAATACCTAATTAAATATGGATATAGGAGAGGGTACCAAACAGCCATTTGTGGAATTCACATATCTCATTGTTTAAGGACAGGCTGACATTCCACAACAATGGAGGTTCCAGACCACCTGTCTCGGTGTTTCATACTGGACAAAAAAGGGGAGATATGACCATTATCAACTTCCCATTGTTCGACAATGCCCTTCTTCATCCATGGGCTGGGTGGGCCTCAGAGGTGTTAACACAATAGTCACAGGATTAAAGCTTGTTTCAGGGACTGCACCCCCATTGCTTCGGGAACCTTTAGAATCATTGGAACCATCAGTCATCAGCCGCAGACATCAAGCAGCCAAAGTACTTGTGATGTTCCAGTTTTAAAGTTTAGCTGAGTACCAATCTCCTGTGCACTGTGCAACGTGCTGTGAACCCTTTGTTTTACAAGACCTACACTTCAACTGTAAATTATTAAATTAATTCAATCAACCATAGGCCTGCCACTTTGGAGACTGGAAATCATAAATCAGAGACTGAATTAACTGTAAGTGCACGTGCGACATTAAGTTAGTTTGAGGTAAGTGTGTGAGAATAAATAACCTGTTCTTAAACTCACAACAGCTTGCTGCTGAATTATTTAAATGGAATACACATTACAAGGGTAGGAAAGGATACACCACCTCCCATGCAAAACATAGTGATTGTGGGCAGTAGGAAAACAAATACCTTATTTCTGTGGGGCATTAGTAGCACTTTAAATTGACCCATCAACAACAGAATTTCCCATATTTCCAATTTAAAGTTTCACTTGCTGCAGGGGCTGCCATTTTTAAGTTGGCAATTTTTCCAAAAAATATGTATTGTGTTACTAATAGTGCAGAACTGGGTTTAGAGTATATCATCTGTTAAAAGGGACCTGACAAGTGTAACTATCGACAACAATTCTATTGCGTGTGCTCTAAGGTCATATAAACCAGGCAGCTCCCAATTTTGATCCAAGTCTATGCTGACCTCACCTGTGGACACTGGACATCCTCATTTTCTCTTCCAGCCACCTTTTGAAGCATTGTCAGTGCCCAATGCTGCCGTTGTGCTCCCAAAATACCAAAACCTCTTTTCTACCTGCCCATGAACATATGGCAGGGTCAGTAGTGGGGTTCAGTTGCTGTGCCAATCTCTTATTGATTTTATACCCGTGGGCCAAATAATCTGCAGTTGGTTCTCAGGCAGCTCACATTATGTGCATAATTTTATTGCCAGCCCGATGTGCATGTGCAGCTGTCCAGCAAGGCTGGACATTGATTGCCCATTTCAGGACCCCAGAGTGGGATGGGCATCTTGAGCTTTCCCGCCACATATATAATCGGCGTGGTGGAAGTAGGGCGGCTGGGTTCCCACCTGAGTACACTCTCCTGCCCAATGAAATTTAACCCCTCTCCTCACCACCAAATTCACCAGGGGGGAGCGCATTAAATTCCACCCATAGGATCTTACGCCAGAGAAGGAGGCCATTCGGCCCATTGTGACCGTGCCAGATCTTTGAAGGAGCCCTCTGATCAGTCGCACTCTATGCCCCTCCCCCCATCGCTCTGAAAGTTTTCCCTTGTCAACCATGGATACAATTCTCTTTTGAAAGTTATTGAATCAGCTACCAGGACCCGACGGGTTCCCAGCGGACTTCTACAAAACATTTGCACCAGTCCTGGCCCCACACCTAAGGCACATGTTCGTAGACTCACTGGCAGGGGACACCTTGCCCCCCACGCTAGCGCAGGCCACAATGTCACTGATACCCCAAAAAGATAACAACCTGACGGAATGTGGATCAGACAGACCCATTTCACTGCTGAACGTGGATGCGAAAATACTCGCAAAGGTCCTGGCCAAAAGGTTGGAGGGTTGCGTACCAGAGGTGGTCGCAGAGGACCAAACCGGCCTTGTCAAGGGTAGGCAGCTCACAGTGAACATCAGGCGGCTGCTGAGTGTGATAATGACCACCACCCCCTCCCACTACTCCCTGCCGGGGAGAGAACACCAGAGGTGATCGTCTCCCTGGACACAGAAAAGGCCTTTGACAGAGTCAAATGGAGCTACCTCCTCGAGGTACTGGAAGGGTTTGGGCTAGGAGCGGGATTCACCGCCTGGGTGAGGCTCCTGTACAACGCTCCCAAAGCGAGTCCGAACTAACACCACCAGCTCGAATACTTCCAGCTGCAGAGAGGAACAAGACAGGGCTGCCCCCATCCCCACTCTTGTTCGCGCTAGTGATCAAACCCCTGGCGATAGCCCTGTGGGACGCAAAAAGCTGCAAGGGTATCCGGAGAGGAGACAGAGAGCACAGAGTCTCACTCTATGCAGATGACCTGCTCCTCTATGTCTCGAAGCCACAGGAGGGACTGAAGGCAATACTGCAAATACTGAAAGAGTTTGGAACCTTCTCGGGCTATGAACTTAACCTGGGCAAAAGTGAGACATTCCCAGTGAACCCAAAAGGGGGAGGGACAGAGCTGAAGGAGCTCCCGTTCAAAATGGCCCAGAACAGATTCCGCCACCTGGGGATCCAAATAGCCAGAGACTGGACACAGATCCACAAGTGGAACCTGACCAGCCTGGTGGAGGAAGTAAGAAGAGACCTTCAACGGTGGGGCTCACTCCCACTCTCCCTGGCGGGAAGAGAGCAGATGATCAAGATGAACGTACTGCCAAGGTTCCTCTTCCTGTTTAGATCCATCCCAATCTTCATCCCCAAGGCCCTTTTCCAAAACATAGACAGGCTAATCATGGCGTTTGTGTGTGGGGGGCAAGAACCCGAGAATTCCCAAGCCGACACTGCAAAGAGGGAAAGTCAGAGGGGGCCTGGCTCTGCCGAACCTACAATACTACCGCTGGGCAGCAACGGCAGAAAGAGTGAGGGGATGGGTACAAGAACCCAACACAGATTGGGTACAAATGGAGGAGGCATCCTGTAAAGGAATCCTCCGGGCCCTGGCCACAGCAGCACTTCCATCCTCCTCAACAAGGTACACAACAAGCCCGGTGGTAGCGGCTACGCTGAGAATGTGGACCCAGTTGAGACAGCACCTCGGGATAACCAAAATGTCCCTTAGGCCCCGACCTGCGGCAATCACAGATTCCCCCCAGCCATGCTAGATACCACCTTCAAAAGATGGAGGCGGGACAGGGGCACACTGACGGTCGGGGACTTCTACGTAGGGCGCAGACTGGCGACACTGGACGAACTGACGACGAAGTGGAAACTAGCAAGAGGACAGGAATTGAGACACCTCCAAATAAAGCACTTCCTCCGCAAAGAGACAGTAGGGTACCCCGGGGCCTCAGAAGCCACACTACTAGAGGACCTGATAGGCACAAGCAGCGAGAAGGGGGGGCTATGTGGGAAAATATATGGACAGCTACTGGACTGGGCCCGAACACCACTGAACGGGACCAGACAAAAATGGGAGGACGAACTGGGGACAGAGGTAGGATGGGGACTCTGGAGCGAAGCACTGAGCAGGGCGAACTCCACCTCCTCCTGCGTAAGGCTAAGCCTAATGCAGCTCAAAGTGGTGCACAGAGCGCACCTGACCAGAACCCGAATGAGCAGGTTCTTCCCGGAGGTGGAGGACAAATGTGAGCGGTGCCAGAGGGGCCCGGCCAACCACACACACATGTTCCGGGCTTGCCCCAAGCTTGCTGGGTTCTGGACAGCCTTCTCCGAGGCAATGTCCAGGGTTGTGGGGGTGAGGGTGAAGCCATGCCCGATAGTGGCAATCTTCGGGGTATCGGAGCAGCCAGAGCTACACGTGGGGAAGGGGGCCGACGCCCTTGCTTTCGCTTCCCTAATCGCACGCCGGAGAATCCCGCTCGGCTGGCGATCGGCAGCACCACCCACGGCTGCAGACTGGCTCGCTGACCTCTCGGAATATCTCCACCTGGAGAAGATTAAGTACGCCATCCAAGGGTCAGAAGAAGGCTTCCTGGACACTTGGGCGCAGTTCGTCGGCCTGTTCCAAAACCTGTTCGAGGCCGGCAACGAGGAGTAAGCCAGGAAAAAAAAAAAAAAACCTCTCTGTAAAATAAAGCAAATTAGCGCGGGCAAGAAAAATGTAATGTATATAAGTAACAACTGTTTATAAATAGGAGAAAAGCCAATAAAAAGATTTAAAAAAAAAAAAAATTATTGAACCAGCTTCCACCAGCATTTCAGGCAGTGCATAAACAGCGGGGTACAAAGAAAAAAGCATCTCGACTCCTCGCTGATTTCTTTTGCTTATTATCTTAAATCTGTGTCCTCTTGTTATCAACCCTCCCGCAGTGCTCTGTGCACCCTCTCCAAAGCAATAAAGATATTAACAGATAGTCTTTTTGAAGACCATAATCTCTGGGTATTAATATTGATATATGAAACCATATGTGACAGGCGCGATGAATGTTTTTCAAGTTGCGTGGACTGAAATTTATGCAATTTCAATAAAGTCAACTTCAAATGTAATGAGTTTGCATGGTGCATATCTTTAGCTGCTAATTTCCCTGGGGAACCCTGGAACCTGTGGTAATGTATCAACTGATTATTTAAAAAATGTTACTTTGCCAGAATTTTTTTACATTCTTGTTCTTTGTATGAATCAGGTTTTATTTAATAAAGGCTTATAGAATCTTATAGCAGAGAAGACCATTCCAGCCTTTGTGAATGGGCTTTGGCAGATTGATCCAATTGGTCCCACTCTCCTGGTCTCTCCCCATACCCCTGCAAGTTCCTATTGAATCTGCTTCCATTACCAGCTTGCAGATAGTGACTGATCAAAGTGCGGAGGGTGAGGCAGATATGGGGTTGCCTACTCTCCCGGGATGATAGCGAGTCCACCAGAATCAGCATCAATCTTGGCCAAAGAAAGCGCTCCAGGAGAATTTAGAATGACACTTTAGACAAATCAGTCCCATAATTAATCACCTGCAACTATCAAGAAGGGGGAGAAATGACAACTCCCATCGCGAGGCGTTCCACTTTCCGGTAGTCTGCACAGAGGGCGGGATTTTGCAGACGCGCCCGTCTTTGGACCTGAATATCTCACCCACCTTTCAATTGTCCATGGAATTGATGTACCATTCATGCAGATTCCCGGGAAGGGCGAGTCTAGAACATTTACTGCACAGCCTTTGGGTTCCTTTCGGCTTTGGTACCATCACAATTGGTGAACTCCAATCACTAGAACTCAATTAAATAATGTAATTTTTGAGCATGAATTCAATTTCTTTTTGAATCTGTGATAACTTTACTGGATTCAACCTTTAAGGATGCTATTGGAATAAAATTTCCCACATCTACATCTTGCATAGCGACATTCATTCTTCCCGATTTATCGCCACAGTTAGATTTCTCTGACTGCAAACGGTCTTTCAATTCAATTTGATTCTTATCTGGAAATTTTGTTTAAATTTTTGTGTACTCCTCATTGCCCAGTTGAATTTGGGGAAAGTCACTTTCAGAATCTTTTAACTTTTTCATTTTCCTGATTTATCACGACCAAATCTTCTTGCGTTTGGTTATCATCTTGATAGAAATACTTTCTGAACATATTTATGTGACCAACTCTGATGGTTTTTCTTCTCTCTGAAGTTCTTACCAGATCATTTACTTCACTGTGTTTGTTTTCAATTTGGTATGGCCCACTAAACCTAGCTTTTAATGGTTCACCTGATACCGGCAACTAAAATAATACTTTCTCCCCAGCTACAAAACCATCCATTTTTGCTTTTTTATCTGATTCTGTCATCATCATCACCACCTGCTGTGTTATTTTTAAACGCTCTCTCTGCAATTCACATGCCCCATTTAATCTTTCACTGAACTTTGATACATAGCCCAGGAGTGTGGTTTCAGAATTCTTACACACCAACTTCTCCTGCATTAGCTTGCATGCTCCTCTCACCTCACAAGGGGTTCCATACAATCTACTAGCATGCTAGTAAAACGTGGAACAGGAATTAAAGGTGCCGGATTCATTACAGTTTGTTACTCCAGGTTTTCCTATCACTTGACATTTGTGACATGTCTGACAGAGCCTAATTACATCTTTATGCAAACCAGGCCAGTAAAACTGTTTCTGTATCTTAGCCTGAGTTTTCCTTATTCTTAACTGTCCCCGTCATGGAACCTCACGAGCTATTTGCAGAATTTCTCTCCTATACCCAGGTGGCATTATGATTTAACGTGTTTCTGCCTATTTCTCATCCACTTGAACATGAGGGTGCGGCCGTGAGATTCAGAGAGGGATGACAGCAACACTCCAGCAGGTCCATAGTTGATTGGAGAAGTCTCAAAGACAGGGCAGCACGGTGGCTCAGTGGTTAGCACTGCTGTCTCACGGCGCCGAGGTCCCAGGTTCGATCCCGGCACTGGGTCACTGTCTGTGTGGAGTTTGCACATTCACCCCGTGTCTGCGTGGGTTTTGCCCCCACAACCCAAAAATGTGCAGGGTAGGTGGATTGGCCACGCTAAATTGCCCCTTAATTGGGGGGAAAAAAGAATTGGGTACTCTAAATTTATTAAAATAAAGAAGTCCCAAAGGCATAGGAGATTGCGCCGTCAATGTGTGGCACTGAAGCCAACACTGCTTGGGTAGCGTCCGCAGTGGAGAACCTGGAACACAATGTCAGCACCATGAGTGGCGGTGTCCAAGGCATTGCTCAGTCTGTGACGGCCATAGCTGTGCGTCTCGACAGCATGTCCCAGTCGCTGGGGGACGTGTCCCAGTCCTAGGTGAACCTTACCGAAGCACTGCAGAGCATGTCCCGGCCGCTGAGGGATGTGTCTCAGTCTCAGCTGGACCGTGACAAGGCGCTCAAGTGCATGTTTCAGTTATTGAGGACCGTGTTCCAGACGCAGGTGGACATTGGCGAGGCGCTGCAGAACATGGCCCTGTCACAGAGGGGCATCGCTGAGGGCATCAACACCACAGTGCAGACAATGGGGAGCTGCCGGGGCTGGGACAGTCAGATGGCGCAAGGGCCTCTGGAGCTCAATCCTGCTGCCCACTTCGTCCCAAGGCACTGACCTGGAGGAGGGAGCGCTTGAGGCCAACACTACACGGAGATGACGGTGGTCACCAGCTCTCCCAAGTCTACCTCCCCCCCGGCCTATCGACTACGGTGCATCTTAGAGTCAGCGGGCAGAATAGGGTGGCATGGCGAATCGGTGACACCGGCAAGTCGGCTGGGGCCCACTGGCCCCAGCCCCTCCAACGGACGCCCACCAGGGGCATCAAAGCCACATGGCGCGGTAAGGAACAGGCTGCCTCCACCGCTGAGGTGCATCCTGGGGACACACCTAGACATAGTGGCAGCGCACAGGGGGGTTAAGCAGATACAGGATCACTGCAAGGACACTGGGTGGGGGGGCGGCAGGGACCACCATCGGGGTCTAGGGACAGTTGGAGTCACGATCGTACACTATTAAAATACGTTACACCTGAGACAGGTGACATCTCTGTCAAGGCATCAGAACCAGTTGAATCTGAGGAAGGAGCAGTGCTCCGAAAGCTAGCGATTCAAAACAAACCTGTTGGACTCTAACCTGGTGTTGTCCAACACCGGCATCTCCACATCAAAGTTTATATAGTCAGCTGCCCGGGCAAACAGGGCATTCGTGACTTCACAGATACACTTGTAGGACGTTGGTTGGGAAATTACTCGCTTGAGCCCTGGAATGATCCTGATGTATAAAGGTTCAGGGCTGCAATAACCTTCAGGCCACCTGGTGTCTTCCTCCTCCACATGGTGCCAAGTCTGCAAGGACATGGCACAGGTGTCGCACCGTCCCCTTGTTGAGGCAGAGCTTTCTGCAGCACACACTGTTCGATATCTCAAAGACCAGCGATGCCTGTACACGTTGAGCCTCGCTGGACCCCCCCTCTGAGACCTTTCCTGACTTGCTGGGCGGCCGGGTTCTCAGGGTGTGGGCTGGGCCCCTGTGCATGGGCCACCACCCTGAGCCTCTGTTGACGCTGCTGCCTTTTCCGGTGTATGGCCAACATGATTGTCATCTTCACCGTGAGGGCAGCTTCTGTGGGGGTCCACATAATTACCCATAATATGGAGCGTATGGGACAGTCAATCAATTATGCCTTCCACCCCGTGACCTGTGGTATGCCCCCCCACCCTCACACCGCTTGCCATCCCTCATGATGCCATCCAACACGCCCTGATCACACCCCTCCCCCCCCCCCCCCCCCCCCTGCAGCTGGGGCCCCTGGACTCTGGGTGTTTGAATGTTGGTTGCTGCCTCTGTGGTGTTGAAGCCTCCAGTTTCCAGGCAAAGTGCCCAGGCCTCCCAGTCTGATTGGGATGCAAGGCAGTGACACTCGCCTGCAACATGGGACGCCTACCCACGGGAATGCACTTTGAAGCTCTGAAGAGCTCACATTAGCAGAATTGCCAATTCTCAATTAGCGATAGACTTCAGCTGTGCGACCAGCGGTCACCACGGTCAGCGGGAGCCAAAGTGACCTTAACCATATCACCATGGACCGGGCCCTGTCCTGGGGGTGTTCGGTTGGATGGATGCTCCCCCGTCTCCCCCCCTCCACCCCCGGCCGAGCAACATCTTGGAATAAACCTCCTATCGTGTTTGTAAGAAATCCAAATGTGCGGCACCTCCACACCTTTTCTCTTTGCAGCACGTAGAGAATATAACAAAAACATTATGCGTTTAACTGTGGAGGTGCAAAAGTATTAACTCCAAAAGCAGGTGTGACTGCACAATGCAGTGGTGGGAGTCTTCACTGGCACTTGATGCTCCATAGAGTCTAACACTAGCCCGCGCTGTTGAAGCAGGTTTGAATGGTGTTTGGTTGGGCTTCCTAAGGGTTTTATGAACAAGATTTTTTTTTCTTAATGTTTGTAGGGTATAAATGTTTCTTTTTTTTAAATTAAAAAAAAGCTTCCAATTAAGGGACAATTTAGCGTGGCCAATCCACCTACCCAGCACATCCATGGGTTGTGGGGGCGAAACCCACGCAGACACGGGGAGAATGTGTAAACTCCACACGGGCAGTGACCCAGGGCCAGGATCGAACACGGGTCATCGGCGCCATGAGGCAGCAGTGCTAACCACTGCCCCACTGTGCTGCCAGAGTATGACTGCTTCTACAGCACTCAAAATATTCAGAGTGCATCTGCCTGGAGAGGAACTCAGCACAGGCAGAAATTTATCAATGCACAGCACTCTCTCTTCGAGGCCAGAGTGTGTGACCTGTGGTCAGAATTAGCTTGCATGTACAACACAGAAGCTGCTGGCAGTGAATTGTATTCTGTAGCTACCCATCCCCAAGAACAGTGCAGCTTAAATGTTATTTAAGCTATGCATTGAAGTCCTTCCTGTCTGATTTATGCACTGACATTGCTGACTTCTGAGCTTTGACCCCGTATTCTGGTTCTGACTCTGCGAGTGGCACAGAAGGTGTAAGCTCACAGTATGAATACACAAACTGCACAGTTACTGAAAGCAATGAGAACAGATAAAGGTTTTAACGTTCAGTCCCATTTCCTTTGACATCAAGTATATACACAACTGGGACTGTTCTCCATAGAGAAGCGGACATTTGATTGAGGTGTTCAAAATCAAGAACAGACTGGATCAAGCAGGTAGGGAGCAACTGTTTCCATTTAGGGTGGCACAGCGGTTAGCACTGTTGCCTCACAGCGGCAGGGACCCGGGTTCGATTTCGGCCTTGTCTGCACTTTCTCCCCGCCTCTGCGTGGGTTTCCTCCGGGTGCTCCGGTTTCCTCCCACAGTTAAAAGATGTGCAGGTTAGGTGGATTGGCCACGCTAAATTGCCCCTTGGTGTCCAGGGATGTGCAGGATAGGTTATGGGGATAGGGTGGGGTGGGCGGGGGAGTGGGCCTAGGTAAAGTGCTCTTTTGGAGGGTTGGTGCAGAATTGATGAGTCGAATGGCCTCCTTCTGCACTGTAGGGTTTCTATGATTTTATGATTCTATGGTGGTGGAGTAGAGAACAAAAGGCCACCAATTTTAGGTGATAAGTGTGGTGTCCTTTGTGTTGCTAATTCTAGGCTGGTTGGCATAGTGTTCACAAAGATCACAAATAGCTTTTTATTGAACAAAGCTATAGATTTAGTAACACTACTTAATTGGATTCAACACTTACTCCTATTTAATACACAGTTGATAATAAACATATAATCTACACTCATCTACTACTAATCTCTAAACTAATACATTAACTATGATCTGCTCTCACTTACACTATCTTTCTCTCAGTCTGTCCTCTAGCTTTCTCCTCAACCTCACACCCTCAAGGCTTAGCATCAATGCTTTACATGGTTCTACATCTCTCTCTCTCTAGTGGTTGATTTGGACATAACATTAACCCTTACAGTTCTTTACATTTATGATAATGTCACAATTGGCAAAAGAAGCAGCGGTGACCTGAGGAAATACTATTTTGATGTAGCTCGTGGTAAGGACCTGGAATACACTGCCTGAGTATACGGGGGAGGGCGATTCAATCAAGACTTTCCATTGAGAATTAGACAAATATTGGGTGAGAAATAAATTGCAGGGATGTGGAGAAAGTGCAAGTGGGATTCCTCACGGCACAGACTCGCCGGGACAAATAACCTTGTTGTGCGCTGTAACCTTTCTATGATTCACATAAACGAATGACGCAGCAATGGACATATTGAAGGATTACACTCCAAGGTTATCACAGTCATTGTAGCATAACAAATTCAAAGGGAATTTCCAGATCACAGGGTGGGTGTGGCAAAGGAAGCCCTTCAGCCAATCTGATCTTGCAAAAATACCAACCCGCAGGGTAAACTAGAATAAAAAAGCCATTAAGATGTTAAGAGGTGACTTAGATTTGAGTCAGGATCCATTTGATCTTCAGCACAAAGCGATAGCCATTCACCATCACCCAGATTATTCCTCATAGTTAGAAAACATTGCACCATATACTTCATATTACTTATATTTTTCTCTGATGCATGTAACATAATATTAATGAGCAGAGTTTATTGCAGTTTGTACAGGGAAAAGTTATTCAGACAACATAAAATACATCGGCGGGATTCTCCGTCTGCTGACTCCGCATTCGGGAAATGCTATTGGGCAGAAAATCGGTTTTGACGCAAAAATAGTAATAGCCGCCAATTTTACGCCAAACCGCAATTCTCCAATGCCTCAACAACAGCACCAATGCGTTCCATTCTGCATGTAGAGTAAACGCTGTTGGCATATCATTAGTGGCCTGGTATTCTCCGGGGCCTCCGCGTCCACAGAGGGAAATTCGGGACGGTGAGGTTCACTTGTACTTTTAAAAACCGTGAAACAGGCACCGTGGCTGATGAGTGAGAGAGAGGAGGTAGGACACAGAGAGGCGTGACCGTGGGCTGGCTGGAGGGGGGAGGGCGCGAGCGGAGCTAACCCCTGAGGCTCCCCTGCCACCTGACGCTGCCAGTCCTGGAGGCCCGCTCGTCTCGACCAGGGTCTGCATGCTTGTGGCCATGGAGCACAGGGAGTGGATCGCCTCTGTTTGGGACTGTGCCACATCACCCACTGACTGTGCCACCAATATCTGTGTCTGTGCCACATCAGCCAGTGACTGCGCCATCTCCCTCTGGGTCTGTTCCACCTCGGCCAGTGCCTGGGCAATGCCGCTACGCTCTCAGCCATGGCCTGCTGTGACTGGGCCACGCTCAGGAGCGCCGCTGCAATGTCCAGGTGTCTCTGGCACATGGCTGCCTGTGAGAGGGCAACTCTGTCCTAGGCCTCGGCCATGGCCTGCACAGATTGCCCAGGCCTCGGACATGTTGATCCATGTCCAAAACCCTCGCCCCCCCCCCAAGGCCACCATTGTGACACCACCCCGTGCGGTGATGGCCTGGGTGGCACGAATGTCCGGCACCACCTCCTGCTGCTGCACGCGGTTGGACTCCGCCAACTGCACCTGCAGGTGCTGGATGCTCGCTGACAACCTCTCGTGTAGTCCCTGGCTCTGTGAAGCCACCATCAATGGGACTGTCCGTCCAGAAGCCCAAAACCGTCGGGACGGCAACTAGTCCTCGGGGTCAGCCTGCTCTCCGACTGTCCGCCCCCTCGGGAGTACCTACCTCCACCTGCTGAACCGGAGCATGTATGCGGCGCGAACAAGAGCGTGCCCCAGGAGCGTCTTCACTAAAGTGCCGGTGGAGTGTGTTGAGACAGCTGTGATGGAAATTGTGGCAATGGTATGAGAGTGATGTGGGGGTGAGGGTGGTGTGGAGGTGGGAGTTGACACACGAGTCACGGGGAACCGTAGCTCAGGAGGGTCTCACTTCCTCGCCCGATGCTGACCTCTATCCCGGTGACTGCCCTTTTCTCAGGCTCGCTGACCACGCCCAGGGCCCGCTGCTCTGCCATGGGGAGGGGCCGCAGGACCGGTGGTCTCTTCCAGCCTTCTCCCGCTCCCGGCGGTTATGGGCGGCCTTCTCCTGGAGTGGGGGAATGGAACAGAAAACGCACAGTGTTAGACAGTCCGATGCTTGCAGCCCAGCAGCTGGGTAGCTGGTTGCTTTAGTAACCAGGGCACCCGGCCACGTGGCTGGTATGGATGCCGGCATTTGGTGCAGGGCGGGGGTTTGGCCGCCCTTCGAAGGGGGGCGGTGGGGTATCAGGTGTGCAGGGTGTGGGTTTCCAGGGGCACAGTGCTGCCTACTCACCTGGCCGCCCTTCGAAGGGGGGCGGTGGGGTATCAGGTGTGCAGGATGTGGGTTTCCAGGGGCACAGTGCTGCCTACTCACCTGGCCGCCCTTCGAAGGGGGGCGGTGGGGTATCAGGTGTGCAGGATGTGGGTTTCCAGGGGCACAGTGCTGCCTACTCACCTGGCCGCCCTTCGAAGGGGGGCGGTGGGGTATCAGGTGTGCAGGATGTGGGTTTCCAGGGGCACAGTGCTGCCTACTCACCTGGCCGCCCTTCGAAGGGGGGCGGTGGGGTATCAGGTGTGCAGGGTGTGGGTTTCCAGGGGCACAGTGCTGCCTACTCACCTGGCCGCCCTTCGAAGGGGGGCGGTGGGGTATCAGGTGTGCAGGATGTGGGTTTCCAGGGGCACAGTGCTGCCTACTCACCTGGCCGCCCTTCGAAGGGGGGCGGTGGGGTATCAGGTGTGCAGGGTGTGGGTTTCCAGGGGCACAGTGCTGCCTACTCACCTGGCCGCCCTTCGAAGGGGGGCGGTGGGGTATCAGGTGTGCAGGATGTGGGTTTCCAGGGGCACAGTGCTGCCTACTCACCTGGCCGCCCTTCGAAGGGGGGCGGTGGGGTATCAGGTGTGCAGGATGTGGGTTTCCAGGGGCACAGTGCTGCCTACTCACCTGGCCGCCCTTCGAAGGGGGGCGGTGGGGTATCAGGTGTGCAGGATGTGGGTTTCCAGGGGCACAGTGCTGCCTACTCACCTGGCCGCCCTGAGGAGGTTGTGCAGTTTCTTCCTGGACTGGCAGCCTCCTTCCCGGGCCGGGGTACAGGATCACCCGACTCTCCCCCACGGCGTCTAGCAGGGTCTCGAGCTCGACTTCCGTAAAACGAGGTGCCGCTCTCCTCACTGCCATCTTGTTGTCTGGGATGGGGTGTGTGGGGAGTCAAGTGTGTAGATGTGGCTGCTGATGTCAGCCTTCTGAGTGTCAATCGCGGATCTGGCAAATCCTGCACTGTTTCCAATTGGAATCGATCGTGTTCCACGTGGCGTCGGTGCTAACCCTTTAACAGGCATTGAATAGGTCCAGGTGCGGCACCAGTTTTGCTCTCGTAGAACTCCACGTCAACACTTAGTCTCAGGAATGGAGAATTCCGTCGCATGGCTTCATCTCGTGGATGTATCCAGTACATACTGGATAATTATTGTACTGGTCTAGAATACACTAATTAAGTATAGGAAATGTTAAGAAGAGTTCCTTCCATGTCGAAGAGTTCAATAGTTTTAAAACACATATTAAGTAGCAGGCTTTTTTGATAGCATCTCCCAAAACTACAGCCCCCACAACCTAGGGGGGTTAGGGCAGTAGATGTTTGTGAATGCCATCACCTCCAGGTTACCCACCATTCCAACATGATTATACATAGAGCTGTTCCTTCCTGTGGTAGTGCCAAAATCCTGGAACTCCCACCCTTAACATCAATGTGGGGGCATCTTCACCACTTGGACTGCCACAGTGTAAGAAGGCAGAACATTAGTTACTCAGGGGCAGTTAGGGACGGTCAATAAATGCCAGCCTTGCTCGCCAACATCTCGGTCAATGAAAAAAAAAGGGTACAGAGGCATCTATGAGAAAATCTTCCTGGTGAGTAGTCAGCAGAGATGTTAGCAGATCATCGCATTCCTCTGGGATGAGGCGGAATCCTCTTCGTCCGGGTAAAGAATGTTAAATGAGATCTAGTGGAGCTGATCGAAATTGAGAGCGGTTTTGATCATTTAACTAGGGAACAATTATTTCCACCGGTCAGTGAGTTGATAACGAGAGGCCATAAACTTATGATTAACATAATTTTTATGTCAAAGGCCTTATTGGAACAGGAAATGCTCCACCAGAGGCAACAGTAAATTCAGAATCCATAACAAATTTTAAAAGTGCATTTGTGAAAATATTAGAAAAAGAAAAACATGTAAATGAATATAGAGAGGGCTCTAAGAGATGGGTTCTTTCGGGAGTCAGTACAGGCAGAATGGGCGAATTAGTCTTATTCTGTGCTGTAAAGTTCTATCATGTGGTACCTCTATTGCTGGTCACTGCCCTTGAATTTCCTGTGTCAATCTTTAATCCAATTAAATATTGGGAAGTCCGAAGCCATCGCCTTTAGCCCTCGCTTATATAAACTCCATTTCTGAGCCGCAAACTCCATTTCTGGCAACTGCCTGAGGCCAATTCAAACTGATAATAACTCTCGTGTTACACTTGGTCCATCGATGAGCTTTCAATCACATATTTGCACCATCACTAAGATCACCGAATTCCACATATCCCAACATTTCCTGAATCTGTCCCTGCCTCCTCTCATCTGTTGCTGAAACCCTCATCCATGTCTTTCTTATCTCTAGCTTGACTATTCAAATGTGCTCCTGGTCAGCCTCCCTCCTTGAACCCAAGGTCATCCAAAACCCCGCTGCTTTGTGCAAAGTCCCACCCATCACTCCTGTGCTCACTGATAATAATCTTTAGTGTCACAAGTAGGCTTACACTGCAATGAAGTTACTGTGAAAATCCCCTAGTCGCCACATTCTGGCGCCTGTTCGGGTACACGGAGGGAGAATTCAGAATGTCCAAATTACCTATTTCTTTTGGGACTTGTGGGAGGAAACCGGAGCACCTGGAGGAAACCCACACAGACACGGGGAGAACGTACAGACTCCACACACACACTGACCCAAGCCGGGAATCGAACCTGGAACCCTGGCGCTGTGAAGCAGCAGTGCCAACCACTGTGCCACCATGCCGCCCATCAGCTCTGGTTAAGTCAACACACGATTTTAAAATTGACATCTTTTTTCAAATCCCTTCATGGCCTTGTCCCTCCCAATCTCTGGAATCTCCTTCAGCCTGAAGTATCTGAGCACCTCTGGCCTGTCGAGCAAGTGTGGATGGGCTCTGGAAATCCCACTCTAAAACTGTCTGCCTCCCTATCATTCTTTCCTGCTCTAAGATGCTGCTTAAAAGCTACCTCTCTTACCAAGTGTTTAGTCATCTGTTCTAATATCTCCTTATGAAGCTGGATGTTAAAATCTTTGCTTTATAACTGCTTTGCAGAGTCTCGTGATGTTTTATTAGTTAAGCGGCCGACACAGAAATAAGCTGTTGGTGTTACTCTGTATGTCATCCACTATGTTATCTTTGAACATATAACTGTACCATGTCTCTTTTCCCAGACAAGTGTGTTGCTTCTCTGCTACAAGCACTGTCCCTCTGGCACAACCCAGCCACTTGGGGGAAGTGAGTACCTAATCGGAGCTGGGATTCGAGTGTTTTGCTGGATGAGTGATCCTTCTAATGAATCAGTGAACTGAGGCCACATCTAACTGTTCAGGTGGACAGTGAAAGCCACCTGAAACCCTTCAAGAAAGAGCAAAGAGTTCCCAGCTGTCCTGGTTACAGTACTTCCTCAACTAGAACTCGAAATGAACCGGCAATTGCTCTCATTGCTGTTTTGACCTTTTAATAAGGTGTTAGGCAACATTATCACATCTGTATCATCTTAAAGTGCTTTTCTTTTTCCTGCTTCCTGGCTCTGGTTGGATTTGGTCATGTAGCCAGGATTAACCTACTTACCCAGCAAATCATAAAACAGAATCACCTCTCTCACCATTATATCCTCTGGCGCTGTGCCTGCAAAGTCGTCGACAAGTTTTCAGACTCACACAACGCAGCCACCAATAAATTTGCATACACCGATCATAATCATTTGCTATGAAGTCATTGTCACGGACAATCAGGTCCTCTTCATTTGAGCTCTCATTTCCAAGTGTCAGGAGATAACAGTTATAACGGCTGTAATTTAATATATTAATAATAACACTTATGTAATTTCATTTGCTTCGCAATCAGCTACAACCTGATCAGCATTACTTACAAAGAATGCATTGCAATATCAGGATGTAATTATAGTGTCATTGCTTGATTGCATGATTTATGCAATTGACAATGATCAGCATGCCAAGTGTGTGCATGCATTAAGTATAATGTATACATCTCTGTGTGTCTGCCTGTGTCTTGTGCGTAATATTTATCTATCTATATATGGCTCCCTATCTTCTCGGAAGTATCACTGTAAACGGAGACATTACAATCTAAATGGCACGGCTCCCTGAACGAATAAATCAGCTCCACAGCGAGACATGTGAGAACCAATCTCCAGTCTGAAAGAAGGCAGACGATTGCCTTTTGCCGCACTCACAGTGTTTGCTGAAGCTTCTCTGTGCTGAGGCAGGCTGGGTTCGACCGCTATTAATAATTAAAAAGGCGAAGCATGTTTTTACCATTGTCTGCTCCACAGGTGGCATATGCTAATGAGGGACAAGGGGTAGCAGTGATTTGCAAAGTCCCCAGCTGGAGGTCTGAATTCAAAGCCAGCCAGCCAGCATGCAAATGCTGCTAAATGCTCCTTACACAAATTTCAAGTGTGGTTTGTAAATAGGCTACTCATTAAAATGTCTCCAGGCAGCTTTTTTTTTGTAGCACGATGCTTCTGCTGAAGCTAAATTAGGAAATAATTAGCAGCTGAATAATTAGAAAGCAGATGAATAGAATGTGAATTTATTTCTTTACTCAGGAAGCTTTGAGCGTCAGGAGAGGGTTCCAGCACTCTTCTGAAGTGCGCACTTTGCAATTGTTTTCTTAAACCTCCGAAAACATACTCATGAATTGAAATTATCTGATATAGTGGGCCTTTATATTAGTAAGCTCAATTTACCAACCATATGTGCAATATTAAAGAGGTAGGAAACCTGGAACCTCTAGTGGTCTCAGCACAATCGTCAAAGTCATTTCCAAATGGGAAGTGGGCCAACGTGAAATTATTCAGCTTCATATTCAGCCAGGTCAGCTGAATTGGGGCTCGATTTCCTCCGGGTGTTCCGGTTTCCTCCTAAAGTCCAAAGATGTGCAGGTTAAGTGGGGTTACGGGGATAGGATGGGGGAGTGGGCCTAGCTAGGGTGCTCTTGCCTCTTTCTGCACTGTAGGGATTCTATGGAATTCACAAGTTTTTAAATAAATTTAGAGTACCCAATTCATTTTTTCCAATTAAGGGGCAATTTTAGTGTGGCCAATCCACCTAGCCTGCACATCTTTGGGTTGTGGGGGCGAAACCCACGCAAACACGGGGAGAATGTGCAAACTCCACACGGACAATGACCCAGAGCCGGGATCGAACCTGGGACCTCGGCGCCGTGAGGCAACAGGGCTAACCCACTGTGCCACCGTGCTGCCCAGGAATTCACAAGTTAAGGGAAGATTGCGCAGATCTGAAAAAATGGAAATCAAATCTAAAGTTTGCATTGAGGTCTGAACCTGCAGCGAGAGATTAAAACCAAGCGCCCTTCCCTGTTAGTGGTAGGGTGTTGGACCTGACTGTTAGCTATTTCCCTGTCTGCAGTTCCCTTCATCTTGTGGTGAACTGACCTGCTCTTTCCTCATGACCCCGTTCAATTCGCATTGTTGTTGGCGCAAAGTGCCAGCTGCTAAAAGGGAACAAATACTTTTGGCCACCCGTTGATGGTCAGCCAGAAGATTGTTGCTCATCAGCAAGTGTAGAGGTGGGAAAATCGCTCCTTCGAGAGGTACCTACCACATGCCAACTGGAGACAAGAGTGCTGGCCCTTGCCAGTTGTGGCATCCACCAATGACGATGCTTTAGCATAAATGGGACATTAACATAGTTTCTTTCTACCCTCAGTGTCTAATATTAAATCTGAATTTGGTGGTTTGAAAGCAAACCTGAAATAGTCTGGATAAGAGATTGTATCCCCCAATTAAACCACAATGGACTATTACATTAAATATTAAGCACACTCTCAGTGCTTGGCAGAAAGAATGCATAAACTCCATTAAGTTCTGTTACTATACATATCTGACAATCTTTATAGACAATGGGCACGATCCAATGGCCATATGGCACACAAAAACTTGCTCGCTGCAGCAGCGTGGCCGATAAAAGCCGGGAGACCCAGCTTCCGGGATCTACCCTGCTCGCAACGCTTTGCAAGAACTAACGTGATCTTGTGAGACGCTGCGATGTAAATCCCGCCCAGCGGGGTCACATTTTAGCAAATCTGCATATTACAGTGAGACAGCAAGTCACACTTTAATGTGCAGGTTCCCAAGGTACCTGAGACTTTGGGATCTTTCTCCTTCACCTTGGAGACCTCGGGTGAGCGTCATTCAGCACAGGCCTCCAGAAACAAGGACCAGATGGAACGCCCAGAGGATCGGAGGCCCCAGGTGCATACCGTTTGTGGAGGATGTTACCCTGGCAGTGTCTGCCTGGCACCCTGGCAGTGCCACTTGTGTGTGAGCCTAGCATTGCCAAGGTGCCCAGGTGGCGCTGCCAAGGTGCCAAGCTGGAATTTTGTGTGTGCTGATGATTGGGCCGGTGTTTGGGTTTGGTGGGGGTGGGGGGTGGGGGGGGGGGGGGGGGTGGGGGGTGGGGGGGGGGGGGGGGGTGCGGACACGCCCACAGTGCATTGGGGCCTCTGAGATCGGGGCACCATTTAAAAATGGCATCCCAATCTCGCACTACGCTGAGGAGTTCTGGCGAGTGGAGTTTCTCATGCAGAAAACAGGGCTCTGTGTGGCCTCGGCCGCGTGGTCCTTATTTAATGCGAGTGGCGTTTTATAGCCATGGCGCTGTATGCGCTAGGAAACGTGTGACAAAATGTGCCCGCTATGGGAATTTGTTCCCATTTAGCTGAATCGCACCTAGTTTCAGTGTTGGTCTGCTATCTTCAATGTGAACACACAAGCTTGTTTTGTGATAAGACCATGTAAAATCTGCTGGTGAAGACGGTTCTTTTTCAGCATATGTGAAGCAATTTTGAATTGCTTAGCATATAAGAATTAACCAACGCTGAAATTCAGATTAGATGCCTGACTTCTTAGGGGACTTAAACCCAAGGGGCTGGATTCTCTGCAGTGGCCAGTGTGGGGGCAGAGAATCCACTTTCACGCCGTAATCGGGCCTGGAGCCGTTCCGCCGATTCTCCGGGCCCCGAATATCGCGTGATTGCAGAGTATGCAGCGCCGCTGGGGGGGCCATTGCCAGAGGCCCGCCCAGCAATCCTCCGCTCCGGACCGGTCGAGTTCCCGACGGCGTGGAACTAACCACCTATTGCCAGTCAAGGTGCTGGCATGGCGGCTGCAGACTCAGTCCGCAGCCGCCCTGGTTGGGGGAGGGGGGTACGGAGGCCAGGGTGGGCCTTATAGGCGACCGGGGATTAAATCTGTGTGGTTTCAGGCTCGGGGGGGTCTCCTTTCTCTGTGTGGCTCCGAGGTCTGAGTCTGCCGTGGAGTTCAGCGTGGCCGCTGGAGGCCGCCACCGTGACCATGCGCGGTCTCTGAACCGGAAGTGCGGGGGCCCGGATCCGCAGCAAAAACTGCCAGATTCACTCCAGGCCCCTGCTCGCCCCCTGCAGGGCACTGAATTTGTTCAACTTTTTGTAAGGAATTTCTGGAGTAAAACACCACCGTTTTTACGCCGGAGTGGGGACATAGTCTCATTTTGGGAGAATCCAGCCTCATGTGGTTGAGCAATAAAGAAAGAAATTCCGGGGGCGGAATTCTCCGCAATCGGCGCGATGTCCGCCGACCGGCGCCAAAAACGGCGCGAATCAGTCCGGCATCGCGCCGCCCCAAAGGTGCGGAATCCTCCACATCTTGAGCGGCTGAGCCCTAACCTTGAGGGGCTGTGCCCGCGCCGGACTGATTTCCGCCCCGCCAGATTGCGGGAAAGGCCTTTGGTGCCCCGCCAGCTGGCGCGAAACTTACTTTGCTGGGCGGCGCATGCGCGGGAGTGTCAGCGGCCGCTCACGGCATCCCCGCGCATGCGCAGTGGAGGGGGTCTCTTCCACCTCTGCCATGGTGGAGACCATGGCGAAGGCGGAAGGAAAAGAGTGCCCCCCCGGCACAGGCCCGCCGCGGATCGGTGGGCCCCGATCGCGGGCCAGGCCACCGTGGGGGCACCCCCTGGGGCAAGATCACCCCGCGCCCCCCCCAGGACCCCGGAGCCCTCCCGCGCCGCCTTGTCCCGCCAGTAAGAGAGGTGGTTTAATCCACGCCGGCGGGACAGGCATTCCAGCAGTGGGACTTCGGCCCATCCGGGCCGGAGAATCGCCGGGGGGGGGGGGCCGCCAACCGGCGCGATTCCCGCCCCCGCCGAATATCCTGTGCCGGAGAATTCGGCAACCGGCGGGGGCGGGATTCACGCCCCCATGTCCTGAAATGACCTGGAGTGTCCTTTTAAAGTGTAGACCCTGCTGTAAAGTTGGAAATGTAGTGTTGCGACTGAATTTTGTGGAGAGTTGTTGCTTCCGGAGACTGCTGTCAGGCATTGAACGACACATCCTACCTAGCGGAGCCGATTTTCAATCGAGATAATGGTTTCAAATAGCATTGAGATAACGACTGCATAAGACATTTGAGTGTCGGCCGTTTAAAATAAATTTGGCCAGAATACCCTAACTTCTGTTGCCACAGGATCTTTTATATCCATCTGAAAGGACAGACAGGGCCTTTGTTTCACATCTCAACCAAAAGAATTGCACCTTCAACGGTGCTGCACGCCTTCGGTGTTTCGCTATACTTCAGTTTTGTGCTCAAGCCTCTCAGTTGAACCCATAATATTTTGACAGTGAGACATGGGGCTTGATTCTCCGGCTCAAAGTACCCGACCGAATTGGAGGTGGCACTGCTTTTGTGATGCTCCGCTCCCTCCAAAGCGGCGTATTCTGAGTGTGGTGACAAGGGGATTTTCACAGTAACTTCATTGCAGTGTTAATGTAAGCCTACTTGTGACACTAATAAAGATAAATATATTTTTAAAATTTTTGCTGGCCCATTAGCATGTCCTGAATGGCTCCAGCAGTCACACCCCCATCGGGATTGTGGAACACCCGCCATGCAGGCCCGGCATCAGCACTTTGTCTTTCAAACGGAGAATCCTGCCCATTGTATCTGAACCTGAGGTTCACATGCACAATGATCAGGAGGAGACTCACCCGGCTGATTTCTCTGCTCTTTTGCCAAGGTCCAGCGTGACCCTCGCAGCTTCCATTATGAAATGGAATTAGCACTGACGAAACATCAAACCTGTAGCCACCTTATCGGTAGCATTGAGCAATGTTATGGTTGGTTCTCCTATCCACTAAGTCAATGGAGACCTGTGTATTTTTAAAATAAATACCCAGTCTCGACCTTGGCTGAGAGGTTTAGAAATTCATGTGAATGAATAAACTCCAGAACCTCGCTTTTTTTTTTGCTACACCTGGGACAAGGTAAATTTAGGATTAACGGAAGGAAATTCTTCACTGAAAGGGTGCTCCGGTTTCCTCCCACAGTTCAAAGATGATCAGGTTAGGTGGTTTGCACCTTAGTGTCCAAAACGTTAGGTAGGGTTACTGGGTTAGGTGGAGGCGTGGGCTTAAAAAGGATGCTCTTTTGAAGGGCCGGTGCAGACTTAATGGGCTGAATGGCCTCCTTCTGCACTGTAGGGATTCTATGGGGGCACAGCAGGATTTTTAAAAATGGATGAGCAAAAATGGTCTTCCTCACCTTCCTTGATGTTGAACAAAATCTTGGTCATGTTCAGAGAGAAATATGATCTGTTCTTGAGTCATGAGATTAGGCACTTCATCTCATTCATGGAGAGTGGCCCATTCTCCTTGGAATGCGGCCATAGATAGCTGTCAGCCGATTTATATCATGCCTTGGGGCCAAACTACCATATTTAAGCCCGTACATTTGAAAGTTTTGCAATATTTGTAATTCATCACCTCAAATTGCTTGCACTACTCCTGCCTCCATGAAAGGCCATTAATCGCTGTTACTCCCCCATGTGTGACAAAGCTCAAAATATTCTGTCCAGAAACAACTGAAATTTGGAAGAGCAAATTCGACAATGGGTTTGATCGGGCAGACTATGAAATTCTCTCACATCCACCGTTATGCTTTGCTGAAAAGCTAGTGACAGCACTGCTCGCAATCTCATGTCTAATGCATAAGACTTTTCACATAGGCATTCTATCAAGACAGATGACAGTTCTGCCACAGACATCATTCCCTATCCTTACATTGTGTGTCAGCTGGAGGGCCCTGCACATCAAGCCACAAGGTACCACTTTCATTGAAAAGCAAACTGAAGCTATTTCATCGACATATCATTGCTGACTGGTTGTCACTCAACCACCACTCTTACATCCCCATGGTCGTGAAGCAAGAAGTGAAGAGAAAACTAAGAAGGGGGACCATCCATGTATAAATACACACACACACACTGTGACAACAGCTGAATAATCTGGTTGCAAACATTTGCTGGATTCTGGAAAGATCCCGGTGGATTGGAAACACGCTAATGTGACTCCCCTATTCAAAAAGGAGAGGGGCAAAAAGTAAGAAACTATAGACCAGTTAGCTTGACCTCTGAGGTGGGCAAGTTGCTGGAATCAATCATTAAGGAGGAGATGACTGAACATTTGGAAAGACAAAGCTCAATCCACCATTGTCAGCGCGGTTTTCTGAAGGATATGTCACGCTTGACAAAGTTGCTTCAGTTCTTTGAGGGTGTAACCAGCAAGGTGGATAAGGGAATGTGGATGTGGTATATCTAGACTTCCAGAAGATGTTTGACAAGGTGCCGCATAAAGAATTGATCCAGAAGATGAGATCGCAGGGTGTTGGGGGTAGAATACTAGATTAGTTTGAGGAGTGTCTGACTGACAGAAAGCAGAGGGTTGGGTTAAATGGGTCCTTCTCTGGCTGGCGAACTGTAACTAGTGGGGTGCCGCAGGGTTCAGTCCTCGGACCTCAACTGTTTACAATCTATGTAAAGGATCTGAAAACAGGGACAGAGTGTAACAGCAAAGTTTTCAGATGATACTAAAGTAGTGGGAAAGCAGGCAGTGAAGAGGAGATACAGATTTTACAGATGGATATAGATAGGCGAGGAGATTGGGCCAAAGTTTGGGAGATGGAGTTTAATGTGGATAAGTGTGAGGTTATCCATTTTGGCCGAAAGAATAATCAGGCAAATTATTATCTGAATGGAAATCAGATTCAAAATGCGTCTGGGTAGAGGGATCTGGGTGTCTTTGTTCATGAATCACAGAAAGTCGGTATGCAGGTACAAAATGTACTAAGAAAGGCAAATGGAATGTTAGCGTTTATTGCAAAAGGACTGGAGTATAAAAATAGAGAAATATTGTTGCAATTGTATAGGGTATTGGTGAGACCACATCTGGGGTATTGTGTCCAGTTTTGGTCTCCTTATTTGAGGAAGAATGTGGGGGCATTGGAGGCAGTTCAGAGGAGGTTCACCAGGTTGGTTCTGAGGATGAAAGGGTTGACATATGAGGAGAGATTAAACAGTTTGGGCTTATACTCGCTGGAGTTTAGAAGGATGAGAGGAGATCTGATCAAGGTATATAAAATACTAAAAGGGATTGATAAAGTAAATGCAGACCAAATGTTCCCCTTGTGGGGAAATCTAGAACAAGATGTCACAGATATAGGTTGAGAGACGGTAGATTTAATAATAATTAGGCTTCCATGAAGTTACTGTGAAAAGCCCCATTTAAAACTGAGATGAGGAGGAACTACTTCTCGCAGAGGGTGGTGAATTTGTGGAACATAGTGCGGGGGAGTCCGAATTATCAAATGGTTTCAAGAGAGAGATAGATATATTTCTGATTTTTTAAATGGGTTAAAGGGATAGGGGAACAGGTAGGGAGGTGACTTTGAGATCAGGAAGAGATCAGTCATGATCTGATTGAGTGGCGGAACAGGCTCGAGGGGCTGAAGTACCTGCTTCTGCTCCTAATTCCTATGTTCCTAGTGTCACTGACCACATAGAAGCATCACAAGGTTCTTTCCCATGATGTATCTGTAATGCAACCAACAATAACCTAGAGATAAACAAAACTGCTCTTTTAAGACCAGTTTTTTCTTTATTAGGTCTTCCTAACTTTTACTAGGACCAGTAAATGCACCATCTCAGTCTTAGCCGAGCACTAATAACTATTAGCACAATGATACACTGTATACATGAGCAATTTCAGTGTGTGGTTAGCACTGTTGCTTCACAGCGGCAGGGTCCCAGGTTCGATTCCCGGCTTGGGTCACTGTCTGTGTGGAGTCTGCATGTTCTCCACGTGTCTGCATGGGTTTCGTCCGGGTGCTCCGGTTTCCTCCCACAAGTCCCAAAAGATATGCTGTTAGGTGAATTGGACATTCTGAATTCTCCCTCCGTGTACCCGAACAGGCGCCGGAATGTGGCGACTAGGGGCTTTTCACAGTAACTTCATTGCAGTGTTAATGTAAGCCTACTTATGACACTAATAAAGATTATTATTCTGTTTATTTTGGGGCATAGTGGGGGAAGTGCTGAAAGGATTAGGCTGATTATGGGCCTGTTGAAGCTAATCGTGAACACTTCTTCCATGGCCACCAAGTCCTGGAGTGGGACTTGAACTGAGAGTTTGTGATTCAGAGGTAGGGGTGCTATTAAACTGATCCAGAAGAACTCCAGCATATTTGTGTCTGTCGTGAGATTACAATATCTGCATGATGCGCACGTGTACAAGCCAAATGATCAAACCTAGTGGAAAATAATAAGTGTGGTCAGCTACAGGGAGATCAACTGGACCATCTACTGACAAGTTCAAATGATTGATGCAGTTAGTTAGCCCCTCCGAAGCCCAACCTACCTTATAAATGCAGTTTAACTCATTATGTATGCTTCTGATGTTAATCCTTTACTCTACATCTCCCCCAAGTCTTTATCCCTATTATATTTACATCTTCCTACGTCTCCTCCCAAAGTCACAGACTTTGCCTCTGACGTACCTTGATTGGATTGGATTGGATTGGATTGGATTTGTTTGTTGTCACGTGTACCGAGGTACAGTGAAAAGTATTTTTCTGCGAGCAGCTCAACAGATCATTAAATACATGAGAAGAAAAGGGAATAAAAGAAAATACATAATAGGGCAACACAATCTCTCTGATCTTATTCTGATCTGCTTTTGAGGTTGGGGATATACTCTCTCATCTGTTGGTGTGACTGTTCTTCTCCTGTGTAGTAAGTCTTCCTTCTTCTTTATCCGGACCTGAGTGGTAAGCCCAAGTTTCTATTGGCTTCTCTCCAGGGGTATTAAGGCACTGTGGCTTCTCTTTATGAAACCCTGTCTCAAACCTCTACAATCTTGGTTGTGGAGGTTTTTTTCAATTATTGTGCCTCCCTTCTGCCAGTCTTGTCCCCACTCTTTCCCCAGGCTTCAGCGCTGACAACCCGTGTGCTCCATGGCCTGTGATTAAGGTTTTACCCTCTCGTGGTCGGCTGTGGCGATATTGTCTTTGAATATTTGATTGAGACTTGGAAACTCAATCTCACTCTCCTACCCATTAGTCACTCTGACGATGAGCAACTGTTTAATTGTGGTGTGGTTTGGTAACTGAGAAGAGCTAGATTAAGGTTTTAATTTTTCTTCAATAAATCTTCTCTTGGTTTCTCCATTCATTTGAGGATAAGAAGGTGAATTGTTTACAGGACGAACCCTCATTAGTTTGCGAAATTGTGGAATAGCTCATTAGCCCATTGTCGGACACTATGATGTCTGGAATGACAGGTGGTGCATACATTATCTTGAGGATGAGATGTCTGCTTGTGCTGTGATGCTATGCAATCTGCTTACTTCAATCCACCGTGAGCGGTAATCAATGACAGTAAGGAAGGTTTTTCACCTAAATTCAAATAAATCCCACTCGCAGGCACTCGACAACCTTATTGAAAAGTAGACGGTAATAGTGGTTCTTTTTATTCTTGGCTGTTTACAGCACAAATAAGTTAGTTAGAAATCACTTCTTCTATGGAGCGAGTATTGCTCGGCCACCAGACTGAATGCTGTGCTCCTGCACGACATTTTGTTATTCCCAGATGACCTTGGCAAAGGCTTCCCCTCCTGGAAATGCTGGCTCAGTCTGCCATACAGGTCCACAGGTAAGACCATAAGACACAGGAGCAGAATTAGGCCATCCGGCCCATCGGGTCTGCTGGATACGGACCAATATCTAATTTGACAGCAGGTAGTGATAGGTTATTTGACTGTGGGAAAATATCTCAGCCAGGACTAACCCTGTCTCCACCAAATGCCCATGGAAGCACATTTTACTGGGAGCAGGAGCAGGAATCATCAGGAGAAATAAGGCCAAAATATATTGAAGTAGACCTTAGTGCTGTGGAGGAGTTTTACGAACTAACCATGAGGACTCAGGTACAGGCCAAGTAGTTTACTCAAGCATGCAGGGAGAGCACTCCAATACAGCACTCAGCCAAGTCACAGATTTCCACTATATTTATACACTGTGAAGCACATACACAGAACATTGTTTAATTTCCAATCTTGACTACATATGTGTTTATCATTAAACTTTTCACCCAAAGTAGGGTTATCTCCTCTCAGCTAGAGGCTTCTGTCTTTCACTATCTTCCCAAAGGTTTCACATAATCTGGTCTGACTCAATGTTTGTCCTTCTAACAGCAAACAACCAAGGCCTTGCTGGAGAGTACTGCTGATCTCAGCTCCTTAGGGTGTGTAAGGTTCACTGGAGTATAAGCATTTGACTAGAATGTGATCTTTCTTTAACCTTTACTAAATCTATTCATTTCCCCTAACACTAGGAACAGGATAAGTCCATTCAGCCCTTCAGGCCACTTCCACCATTCAACACAGAACACAGAACATACAGTGCAGAAGGAGGACCTTCAGCCCATCGAGTCTGCACCGACCCACTTAAGCTCTCACCTCCACCCATCCCCGTAACTGAATAACCCCTCCTAACCTTTTTGGTCACTAAGGGCAATTTATCTTGGCCAATCTACCTCACCTGCACGTCTTTGGACTGTTGGATGAAACCGGAGCACCCGGAGGAAACCCACACAGACACGGGTAGAACGTGCAGTCTCCGCACAGACAGTGACCCAGCGGGGAATCGAACCTGGGACCCTAGCGCTGTGAAGCCACAATGCTATCCACTTGTGCTACCGTGTTGCCCTAATTCAATTAGCTCATGACCAATCTGTACCTTAACACTATCTATCTGTCTTTGTTCCACTTCTCACACAACTCATGCCTAATTAGGAATGATCGTGATGGCGATGATGCAGTGACATAGGTACCAGCTTCTACTTGGAGTACAGTGCTGATCTTTCTCATGCCCAATCAAGAGGTGTTGAGGTTAATTTGCAGCATCCCTAATACACTCGGAACTGAGATTAACCAAGGCTCCTTGAGCAGCACTTTTTGCACTTGTGACCTCTGCACCGAGAAGGACAAGGGCAGCAAATGCATGGGAACGCCATCACCTGCAAGTTCCCCTCCAGGTTACACACCATCGTCCCTTGGAGCTATATTACCGTTCCTTCACTTATTGGTTCAAAATCCTGAAATTCTCTCCCAAACAGCACTGTGGGTTTTCCTACACCCCATGGAACTCAACGGTTCGAGAAGGCAGCTCGCCACCACCTTCTCAAGGGCAACTGGAGATACACAACAAATGCCGGCCTAGCTACCGGTCACATCCCATGAAATCATTTTTAAATGGGCTAAACATGGGTCTCTTTGAATCATAGCTGTCAATGTCTTATTAATTGCATTATTAAGGCTTGTTAATATCAATTGCATCGTAAAGGGGAACAGGTGGTGGGTATTTGAACATGTATAAATAGGAGATAGCTGGAACACAGGGTAGCTGATGGGGAGTGTTGACACTGAACAAAGGGAGTAAATTCTTGAAGTGAAAGCTTTGTGTCTTGGTTTTGATTTCACTAACCAGCTTGTGTCCAGTTAACATTGGTAGCAGATATTGGGCGACCTAATGGTGAAGATTGGAAGTTAAGGTATCTTTTCAGACAGAGGGTTGCATTCAGAGTTACTTTGGAGAAGAATGGTTGAAACCAAGTACAAAGTGTTCCGGTCTGATTACTCTCCACTGTTCTCTGAATCAGAACCTTATTACCAGTGAAAATAGAGTGGCTATGTGGACACACAGGTCACAGCTTTACCAAGGAGGAAGAAAGGTATGGTCTTGGCAGTGTCAGTTCCTGACAGATCTGGGGCAGCAACAAGTTTATTGTGAATTGAATGGCCATCAATTGGATACTGGATATTCTAATAGGTTTCATGGATAAAATCTAAGACAGATGATCTCTTAAATGCCTATGAGGCATAGGCAGATTTTATTACATTTAGAAAGATGGCGGGTTATTCCATCGCAAAATATATCATATAAATCGTTAGGACTGGGTGTGGAAGTGTGGATAGGTTCCCTTTTATTCAGCCCCCCTGGTTGGCTACAACAAAGGTTTTTTAAAAATATATTTTTCCCGTAGATGCTTTTTCCAATCCAAATGTATTTATTTTTCAACTAGGAGCAAATCAAACCAGGCTTTCCGGAGCCAAAGAAAGAGTAAGTTTATAGCTACTGAACCCAGGAAAAAAATAACAGACGACATGACGACAATCACAGACCACAGAAATAAGAAAAGTTAGTGTCTAAATAAAAGTTAAAGGAATATACAATTAAGTCCTTTGATTTTTTTTCCTGGGGTGTAGATTGCTTAACGTTGTGGCTGTTTAAAGTTAACTTGTTTCCTTTAAAATCCTGGAGTTGAATTGAGGTTCAGATAACTGCTATTTTCTGGGGACAATATTGGCTTCAGAGATAGAGAGAGGGAGATGGATAGATAGAGAAAAAGATTCCTTACTGCTTCCATCAGTCATTTTTCCAGGTGTTTTTGATGACATCTCTCTTTCTGGCTTGGCAAAACTAGTTTTTAAACCTCCAGTCTGTATATTCCAAGCAAGGAATTTGATGAATGTGACTTGCAGTCATTGTTGATGAACAAATAATCATATTTTTGATCGTTCATCTCTGAAACGTTTGACAAATGACACTGTTGCTTCACAGTGCCAGGGATCCGGGTTCGATTCCTGGCTTGGGTCACTTGTCTGTGTGGAGTCTGCACGTTCTCCCTGTGTCTGCGTGAGTTTCCTCCAGGTGCTCCAGTTTCCTCCCACATGTCCTCAAAGACTTGCTTGTTAGGTGAATTGGATATTCTGAATTCTCCCTCAGTGTATGCGAACAGGTGCTGTGATGTGGTGACTAGGGATTTTCACAGTAACTTCATTGCAGTGTTAATGTAAGTCTACTTGTGACACTAATAAAGATTGTTGTTGTTATTATTATTATAGCCAATGGGAGTTGGGGTTATTTCATCCTCCACAGATGGTTCTGAGTGTCTTATTTTTGTTGGATTATCTGGCTGGTTAACAGTTTCCACAGTCTTGACAAAATTATCATTGATTAAAGTCCCGCACTTTGCATTTTAAATGCCTCCCTTTCAAGAGCCCCTGTTTGAATTGTACCTTGACATGCCCCAGAAGTGAAATTCCATGCAACCAGTCAGGCAGGTCTGCTGTGCAATCCATGTAGGAGCTTACAGAAAAGTGGTCAACTTACAATACCACATATCAGATGACCGATGGTAGCGAAATTTGTCATTGTCTTTTCCTGTATTTATTTTACAAAATAGGCCCTCTTTAAACAGTCCAACATATTTTTGGTTAGCTGGTGAAATTATAGGTAGATTCACTCAGTCACACTTTCCCATAGTCATGACAAATTTAACAGACGACATCAGGATTACAGGTATTCCAGATGGAAATTCCTGAAATTCAGGAAGTGATCATGGCCATAGGAAAAGTTCATGGACTTGCGAAATGGACTCTGATCCTAGGGAGGAGAGATTGTGTCGTAGCAGTCCACAAAGAGATAGGAGGGCAGTTAGAGGTTGTAGTTTGACAAGAACAATGACCATAGAACATGCTCAGAATGCCACTAGAAGTAGAAACTCTTCTGATTGAGACATTTTAGTAGCGACTAACAAATTAGAAGACAAGCTAATAAAGAATGCCGAACAAATATAGTTGGAAAGAATTTGGCGTCTGCACTGAAGTACTAGACAACTAACAGCCAATCTTTTTAAAAAAAATAATTTTTATTGAAGTTTTCACAAAATATCAACAACAAAATGAAAAAGGAACCCAATAGAATTAAATATCAAACAAAATAAAAGAACCCCCTTGCCCCCCCTCCCCCCTATACATAAATAGTAAATTAACACCCCGAATTAACACATAGCAAACATAGCAAATATATACACCCCCTCAGATCCCCCAGTGTAGACAAACAAAAATAAAATAGAACCCCCCCCCCCCCGGGTTGCTGCTGCTGCTGACCATTGTCTACCGTTCTGCCAGGAAGTCCAAGAACGGTTGCCACCGCCTGAAAAACCCTTGCACCCCGCCATATCATTGATCCAGGATTCCACGCTTGGGGGCCTCGCATCCCTCCACTAAAGAAGAATCCTTCGCCGGGCTACCAGGGACACAAAGGCCAGAATACCGGCCTCTTTCGCCTCCTGCACTCCAGGCTCCTCTGCAATCCCAAATATTGTGAGCCCCCAGCCCGGTTTGACCCTGGATCCTACCACCCTCGACACCGTCCTTGCTACGCCCTTCCAAAACTCCTCCAGCGCTGGGCATGCCCAGAACATATGGGTGTGGTTTGCTGAGCTCCCTGAGCACCTAACACACCTGTCCTCACCCCCAAAAAACCGGCTCATCCTTGTTCTGGTCATGTGTGCCCTGTGCAGCACCTTAAACTGTATGAGGCTGAGCCTCACGCACGAAGAGGAAGAGTTCACCCTCCCAAGGGCATCTTCGCACGTCCCCTCCTCGATCTCCTCCCCCAACTCCTCCTCCCACTTACCTTTCAACTCCACCACCGAGGCCTCCTCCTCCTCCTGCATCACTTGGTAAGTTGCCGAGATCTTCCACTCTCCAACCCACCCCCCCGAGAGCACCCTGTCCTGTACTATGCGTGGCAGCAGCAGCGGGAATTCCACCTCTTGCCGCCTGGCAAACGCCCTTACCTGTAGATACCTAAAGGTGTTCCCCGGGGGGGAGCCCATACTTCTCCTCCAGCTCACCCAGGCTCGCGAACTTCCCATCCACAAACAGGTCCCACAACCTTCTTATCCCTGCCCTGTGCCACCCCAAAAACCCTCCATCTATTCTCCCTGGGACAAATCGGTGGTTCCCTCGTATTGGGGTCCACACCGAGGCCCCCACTTCCCCCCTGTGCCGCCTCCAC
Organism: Scyliorhinus torazame; assembly: GCF_047496885.1. Classification (NCBI taxonomy): domain Eukaryota; kingdom Metazoa; phylum Chordata; class Chondrichthyes; order Carcharhiniformes; family Scyliorhinidae; genus Scyliorhinus; species Scyliorhinus torazame. Next base: position 8,808,846 of record NC_092724.1, read on the forward strand.
TGCCCCCAGATTTTGAGGGTAGCCGCCACCACCGGGCTCGTGGTATACCTCTTTGGAGCGAGCGGCAGCGGCGCCGTTGCCAGCGCCTCCAGACTCGTACCCTCACAAGACGCCGTCTCCAGCCTCTTCCATGCAGCCCCTCCCCCTCCATCACCCACTTGTGCACCATCGCCACATTGGCAGCCCAGTAGTACCCACAGAGGTTGGGCAGTGCCAGCGCCCCCCCCCCCCCCCCCCCCCCATCCCTACTCCGCTCCAGGAACACATTCTCACCCTCGGAGTCCCTCGCGCCCATACAAACCCCGTTATGCTCCTGTTGACCCGCCTAAAGAAGGCCTTCGGGATAAGAATGGGGAGGCACTGGAACAGGAACAAAAACCTTGGGAGCACTGTCATCTTAACTGACTGCACCCTACCCGCCAGGGACAGTAACAACGCGTCCCACCTCTTAAACTCCTCCTCCATTTGCTCCACTAGTCTCATAAAATTAAGTCTATGCAGGGCCCCCCAGCTCCTGGCTACATGGACCCCCAAATACCTGAAGCTCCTCGCCGCCCTTTTTAGTGGGAGCTCGCCAATTCCCCTCTCCTGGTCCCCTGGGTGAACCACGAACAACTCGCTCTTCCCCATGTTGAGCTTGTACCCTGAGAAATCCCCGAACTCCCTGAGGATCCTCATTACCTCCGGCATTCCCCCCATCGGGTCCGCCACATACAGCAGCAAGTCGTCCGCATAGAGGACACCCTATGCTCCTCCCCACCCCGCACCAACCCCCTCCAGTTCCTCGACTCCCTCAGTGCCATAGCCAGGGGTTCAGTCGCCAGTGCAAAGAGCAGGGGGGACAGGGGGGACCCCTGCCTCGCCCCTCGATGCAACCAAAAGTACTCAGACCTCCTCTTGTTCGTGGCCACACTCGCCATTGGGACCTCGTACAACAGCCGAACCCACCTGACGAACCCCTCCCCAAACCCGAACCTCTTCAGCACCTCCCACAAGTACCCCCACTCTACCCTATCGAAGGCCTTCTCAGCGTCCATCACCACCACTATCTCCTGGCTGTATAAAAGGGAAACAACAGAAATTAAACAGGTATGTTTATGGATTCAATGCTGCATTAAGGGTATAGTGTATCTCAGTTATGTCTATCCTGCTGGAAATGAGTTGTCTTCCGCTAAAAGCAGACCCAGCAATGTTCTATTAGTATCACAAGAAGAAACTAGCAGATATCTTTATGATGCACACTGATGATTTTCTGTGGGGAGGTTCTGAGGGGTGACAGATAAAATAAAGAGGAATTTCAGGTTGCAAGTCCAGTTTTAGGGACCTTTAAATATGTAGGGTTAGACATTAAGCAGAATGAGTCAGGAGTGCCTGTGAATTAACAACCTTACTTAGAAAATAACAATCACATCCCGATAAATTGGGTCAGGTACTCACCAAAAAAAGGATCTTGCATCAATGGAAAAAATGGACTAATTAAAAAGTTTGAGTAAACAGCTGAACTGGTTGCGCAATCGGACTAGACCTGATGCCAGTTCTGACATATTGGAACTGAGTACTATGATGAAACATATTCCAGCTGAGGAACATCTGAGTCCGAATAAAACTTTTCAGAAATTAAATTCAGACAAATGTGAGCTCAAGTTTCCAGTCTTACGTGATGCAGAAGACACGAGGTTCGTCATTTGTAGCAATGCTTCACATGCCAATCTTCAGGATGGACATTCAAGGGTAGCAGGGTTTATCATGTGTACTATTGTTGGGAAAGAATAATAAATTTGTCCGTTAGCCCGTGAAGTAATGAAAATAAAAAAAAGTAGTTAAAAGCAGCTTAAAAGGTAGAATTGGTTGCAGCAATAGATGTGGGATGTACTTATCTAATATACTGAAGGAAATCCTCTACCAGAGGCAATCTGAGAAAAGCTTGCCCCTGGAATGTTATGTGGAGAACAATTCTCTGAGACAATTTCCATTCGACAAAGGGTGTCACTGGAAAACGATTGAGGATTGTTGACCTTGCTCTCATAAAGGAAATGTTGGAAAGAAGGGAAATTTCCAAAATAAAATGGGTGGAAGTAAGTCACTAATTATCAGACTGTTTTTATTTTATTAATTTACGGGATGTGGGTGTCGCTGGTTAGGCCAGTACTTATTGCCCATTCCTAGTTGCCCTTCAAAAGGTGGTTGCGAGTTGCCTTCTTGAATCACTTCAGTCCTTGAGATGTAGGTACACCCACTGTGTTGTTAGGGGAGGAGTTCCAAGATTTTGCCCCAGCGACAGTGAAGGAATGGCCGATATATTTCCAAGTCGGGGTGGTGAGTGACTTGGAGGGGAACCTCCAGGTGGTGGGGTTCCCGGGTATCTGCTGCTCTTAAAAAAATATTTTTTTTAGAGTACCCAATTGTTTTATTTTCCAATTACGGGGCAATTTAGCGTGGCCAATCACCTAACCAGCACATCTTTGGCTTGTGGGGGCGAAACCCACGCAGACACGGGTGAATGTGCAAACTCCACACAGACAGTGACCCAGGGCCGGGTTTCGAACCCGGGTCCTCTGCGCCGAGGTATCTGCTGCTCTTGTCCTTCTAGATGGTAGTGGTCGTAGGTTTGGAAGGTGTTGTCGAAGGAACCTTGATGAGTTACTGCTGTGCATCTTGTAGATGGTGCACATGGCTGCCACTGTTCATCGGTGGTAGAGGGTTTGAATGTTTGTGGAAGGAGGTGCAATCAAGCAGGCTGCTTTGTCCTGGATAGTGAGTTTCTTGAGTGTTGTTGGAGCTGCACTCATCCAGGCAAGTGGGCAGTATTCCATTACACTCCTGACTTGTGCCTTGTAGATAGTGGACAGACTTTGGGGGATCAGGAGGTGAGTTACTCGCTGTGGGATTCCTAGCCTTTGACCTGCCCTGGTAACCACAGTATTAATGTGGCTAGTCCGGTTCAATTTCTGATCAATGGTAACCCCCAGGTTGTTGATTGTCGGGGAATTCAGTGATGGTAATGCCATTTAATGTCAAGGGGCGGTGGTTAGATCCTCTCTTGTAGGAGATGGTCATTGCCTGGTGCGAATGTAATTTGCCACTTGTCAGCCCAAGTTTTACAAAGAGATATGCTTGCTCGAAGAAATTATTAGATGTACTGGAAGAGTGATGTCTTGTGCTGTAATGAGAAAGTGATCACTTTGTAAAGTTTTGTTTGAAGAGTGGGGAATATGGACTATATTAATGGTTGGCTGCACTAGCATGTGAGACATAGAAGATGAAAATAAATAAATAATTGTGTGTTAGAAAGATAGTTTGTGTGTTTTCGAGTTTTAACTTAAAGGAAAGAGGGGAGTCTATCAATGTCTTATTGTTAAGGAAAACAGGTGGTGGGTATTTGCACACATGTAAATTGGGGATAACTGGGACACTGGGTGGGATGAGGAATGTTGACAATAAACAAAGTGAACAAACTGTCTCTGTAAGGAAAGGTTCTCTGTCTTGGTTTTGCCTGCACTAACTCGCCTGGATCCAGCTAACGATGGCTTGGTTCCACAGTGAACACACCACTGGACCATCAGAGGAGCTTAATACCACTGGTGGGTTTTTTTTCTCTTTCATCACTTCTCTGCCAACCCATGAAGGCCTTTCCTTTGTGGGAAGGGTGTTTCCTTTGTGGGACGGGTGTGGTTTCCGTGAGGGTTAGCCAGCCTCTCTTTACCTTTCCGCAGTGTCTGGTATTCATCTGTCAGCTTAGACGTTGAGTGTCAGAGATGTTGGTGGTTGGGGGACTGTACGACTGCCAAGCTGAACCCTCTCCTTATCCGGTTGTCCACATGCACCTTCAGGAAAGATTGCTAGGGGGTGACCAGGAGTAGGAATCCTTGCTGATCCTTTCTTCCAGAACAATGGGGACGTTCGGACCAACTGTCTATCCTCTTCCGAGATCCTGGCTGTGACCAGGTTACTCAGCAGTGGCTGACAATTGAACATTGAACCTTCCTGGAAAAAAACTGGTGAGGAATACAAAATTATGTATTTGTTGTATTTTTATATTATGAAAATAAAAACAAGTTAATGTGTACAACTCACTTTAACCTTTTCCAGTGTAATTTGTGTAATCTTATATCACTTATGCAACATCACGCGTTCCAGAGTTCTTTTGACACATCATTGTGTAACACACATCCTTGGCAATCTTACAAGCATGTTTCTGGCACATTCCCTGAGTGTCTGTCTTCACCAAATGTTGTTATTTGACCTATATGCCCTAGAGCCTGGAGCATGGCATCACGGTAGAATGCATAACATGCAAATGCCACTGGGTGCAACTATATGTACTACACAAAGAAAATGGTGACGTATCAAGGCAGAATTTTGGCCGGTGCCCACATCTATCAGTCATTTTTGTGGATATTTTTAATTCAATTTAATTTGATTAACTTCCACATAAAACAGACGAGCAAACATTTCCACTTCAAATTAGGTTGAGAATGTTTGTTGCTTCCTGAGACATCTGTTCATCGAGCTTTTTGACACTGTGACATTCACATGTACGCTAACACCATCAATCACTTCCTGCTCTCTTAAAGGGACAACGCCTTTGAACCTGGAGAGAGAGGACAGCCATATGTCCCTTTAATTAGAATGACATTCTTGCAATGTAAAGACATACTTCAACATGATTTTAGTCAACGTGTTTTTTTTTTAATAAATATTTTTATTCTCCTCCTTTTTCACATTTTCTCCCGCATTTACACACATCAACAATAAACAATAATCAGCAAGATATGTCAATCCCCATAATGACAACGATCCCATCCACCCACCAACCCCCAAACATCAGCCCGCATGTTTACATAAACAAATGACAAAAAGGAATCAGGGATTACCCGTAGTCACCCTTAATCTTACACAGATTCTCTCCCCCCCCAACTAATGTTCGATGTTATCCAGTTCTTGAAAGTGCATAATAAATAGTGCCCATGACTTGTAGAACCCCTCCGAGCTTCCCCTCAGTTCGAACTTAACCTTCTCAAGGGTCAAGTATTCCAACAGGTCCCCCCGCCACGCCAGGGCACTGGGTGGAGAGGCTGCTCTCCATCCCAGCAGGATCCGCCTTCGGCCGATCAACGAGGCGAAGGCTATGATATCTGCCTCCGCTCCCGTTTCCAACCCTGGCTGGTCCGACACCCCGAATCTGGCCTCCTGGGGACCCGGGTCCAGTTTCACACGCACCACCTTGGAAATTACCCTAAACACCTCCTTCCAGTACTCCCCTAGCTTTGGACAGGACCAAAACATATGAATGTGATTCACTGGCTCCCCCCCCCCCCCCCCCGCAACGCTCACACACATCCTCTACTCCTTCAAAAAATCGGCTCATCCTCGCCCTCGTGAGGTGCGCTCTATATACCACCTTCAGCTGTATCAGCCCCAACCTCGCACATGAGGTGGAGGCATTCACTCTCCGGAGCACCTCACACCAGACCCCCTCCTCTATAACCTCTCCCAGCTCTTCCTCCCACTTTGCTTTGATCCCTTCCAGTGGTGCCTTATCCTCTTCCAAAATGGCTCCGTACACCGCTGACACTGCCCCCTTCTCCAGTCCCCTTGTCGTCAACACCTCCTCCAGCAATGTGGAGGCCGGTTCCTCTGGGAAGCTCTGTATCTCCTTCCTGGCAAAATCCCGAACCTGCATGTACCTAAACCCTTCTCCCTGCTCTAGCCCATTCTTCGCTTCCAGCTCCCTCAATCCTGCAAACCGACCCCGAAGAAACAAATCTTTTAGCGTCTTAATCCCCTACTCATCCCATTTCCGAAAACTTCCATCCCACCTCCCTGGCTCAAATCTGTGGTTCCCTCGAATCGGCATTTCCCTTGACGCTAAACCCAACCCGAAGTGTTGGCGAAACTGCCTCCAGATTTTCAATGAAGCTATTATTACCGGACTCCCTGAATATTTCCCCGGAGCTATCGGGAGCGGTGCTGTTGCAAGTGCCTTCAGCCCCGACCCCCTGCACAAACTCTCCTCCTTTCTGACCCACTGAGAATCAACCCCTCTGACCCAGCTCCGCACTTTCTCCACATTCGCCGCCCAGTAGTAGTCAGTCAACATGTTGTCTTGCTTTTGGAAATGGGATAAAGGTTTGCAGATTTAAAAAAAAAACAAAGATAGTTGTCCTTCAAAGGAGCAGCACGCAGCAATGCTGACCACTGGGCTCACAGACTGGACCTGCAGCTGCTTCTGGGGGGGGATTACATTAAAAACTAAAACAGGCAGATCTTTGGGTGGCACGGTAGCACAGTGGTTAGCACAGTTGCTTCACAGCTCCAGGGTTCCAGGTTCGATTCCCAGCTAGGGTCACTGTCTGTGCGGACTCTGCACGTTCTCCCCGTGTCTGCGCAGGTTTCCTCCGGGTGCTCCGGTTTCCTCCCACAAGTCCCGAAAGATTGCTGTTAGGTGGATTGGCCATGTTAAATTGCCCTGAGTGTCCAAAAAGGTTAGGTGGGGTTACTGGGTTACAGGGATAGGGTGGAGGCGTGGGCTTGGGTAGGGTGCTCTTTCCAAGGGCTGGTGCAGACTCCTTCTGCAATGTAAATTCTATGATTTTCCAGTCGGTTAAATGCTCGTGAACGCAATCCATGATTTGCCACTTATCAATTAATCAATTATCCTTGAACATAGGTTAGCTTGCACTGCTGACGTGTGACGTGTGCAAAGAGAGACTGAAATAGAGCTGTTCCAACCCTGCTCCAAATTGTAAACCGCAGAATTTACAGAACAGACCTGGTGGAAATCCAGGTCGAATTCAGCGCAGCAAAAATATTTGTGGCAAAAACACATCCGTGATTTGGATACGTTACAGCAGCAATTTACACCCTGAAAGTTACCAATGGAAGGAAAATGCTTAATGAAATGCAGGGGCCAGAGGTGAGATTCTAACCTGCTGAGGCGATCTTTTATCTCATGTTGTGCACTTGAAAGTAATGGAAGTAATGGTCACGGCAACAGGGAGGGAGAAAGCAGCACTGACTAAATCCCGACAGGTAAATTGCTTCATTTTCTGTGAGTGATGTGCAAGAAATGAACATCTATTTGCTGCCGACAGGTGTGAGGTGGTGGGGAGTGGGGAGAAATCTCCAGGAATTCATTTTTGTTTCTAAATCTGCAGGAGCCACTAACGAGGGAAGAATGACGCTCGTCAAATTTACGAAGTCAAAACACTGGAACCTACGGAATGTCAGAACGTTTTTACCTTGATTGTTTTCGGGCTAGAAAGTGCGGTAAATATTGTATTAACCCACAGATAAGTGCTGGAACGTTCTCTGATTTCGTTTCTGATTTGGTTAATTCTGTTTACATGTTAAATGCCTGGCGGTTTGGAGAGAGTTATCCTCAATGCTGTTGCCCCACATTACAACAGTAACAGGCTGGATTCTCCGATTTGCAGGCTATGCCCTGACGGCAGCGTGCGGATGGTGGCGTTTTATGACCGAAAAAGCGGCACAAAACGGCATCCGATCCTCCGTTTGGCCGGGGATTGGCATACCGGCAGCGTAGAGCACCAGGCTATAGCTGCTGATATGGCCGGAGAATTTCCGGGTCCGTGGTCGCGCGCTGACCTGGCCTGCCAAATAGTGACCCCCCCTATGGCCAGGCTCGTGACCCCAGGACCACCCACCACTTTGCCCCTGGCAAAGTCCCCTCTGCCCGCGGATCGGCTCTCCCCCGACTGTGGCGCCGCTGGACTGAGTCCGCAGCCGCCACGCCGAGTTCCCGACAAAAAATAGTACACGCGACAGACGCCGTCGGGGACACGTCCGGTCGGGGGCGTGGCATCGGGGGGTGGGCCTCAGGTAACGTCCTGAGGCCTTCAATACGGCGTGCGGCGTACTCCGAGAATGCATCGCTTTGGAGGGAGCGTAGCATCGCGAAAGCAGCGCTGCCCCGATTTCGGCGCAAACGGGTTTCCCCCGGCCGATCGCCCCCTATCTTTCAGAAGTATTCTTTGGCTGAGAGACGCGTTAGGATATGCTGAGCACATAGAATTGAATCATAGAATGTTACAGCACAGATCGAGTCCATTCACCCATTTTGACCTTGGCAGCTTTGCAAATTACTCCTCTTTAATTGCCTTTTGAAAGTTCCCTTGGCGTTTGATTCTTCCATCCTTTCGGTTAGTACATTTATTGAACTCTACAAATGCAAGTTCTCTCCTTTACTTCTTGATCATTGGATAAATCCTAAATCCGAATGCAAGCTCTGTCAGCATCGGCAGCTTGAGATAAATGTGAATTGACTGGCATACTGATTCCCGCCTTAGATACAGCACATGAGACTCCACGGAATACACCTGAGTGAGTGACAAAGATAAAAAGCTTGGAGCTGCTCGGGGTGCTTTATAAGTCGGGAACACGTTAGCAATCGGGGACAAAAAGGATTAAGGGGTGTCGACCAAACAACAAACTGGTGAAGGAATGGAGATAAATAACGAGGCAAAGTGTCCTTGGGAGTGAGTTCCAAAGAGCCGGGGTCCCCATCTGGTTCAATTGTTGAGCACATCAATACTCAACCAAACTCTACCACATTTACTGGTTACACCAACAATCACCAACATTTTATAGGTCACAGCTTGCTGCAGTGGAATAGCTCCGAGGGACGATTTTCTCTTCTGTTCAAGAAAGTCTCAGCAAGTTTCCTACATGGCCAAGTTGGTAAGTAAGCTGCCCAATATGCAACTGGGCCATAGAGCAGGGAAGGTGCTGAGTTCGCAACGTCTGCAATCGGTGTGCTATCAGCAGATTCAATATCAGTCAGGTGGAAGTCGGTTCTGGAGCACGTGGGGTTAAAAAGTCCTGGAAATTGACATTGGGTAGGGATCCTGACATGATCCAGTCTCCTTGTGGCTTTCCCAGGCCTTTTGGGAGGCAGGCGGGCAAGCAACTGAAACATTTAAGAGCCTTGTAAACTGAGTTCCTTCTCTCCCAATAGCGTCTGCACCTTCACAGAGTCATCATGGCAGGTTCAAAGCAGGAAAAGCTTCTTTAGTGAAACTGACAGATTGGGAGGTTATGCTGAAGAACATCAATCTTGGCCACTGAGAGGCCACGACTGGCCTCTTCTTCCCTCAGAGAAAGTTTTTACCCACCTCCAACCTCGGCCTCTCCCCCTCACCAAGTTGTGTGATCTTTTCTTCTGCAGGGAAAGAAGGACAGAGAGATGTGAGTGTTTGCTTGTGTGGAGAGTCACTATGAGGCATGGGTGCAATAGACTGATTAATTTGATGGGAATGTGAGATGCCTGCAGAGTGAGGAATGAAGGGAGCTGCAAAAGGTGTTATCCTGAGCAGTGCTGAGCAGGAGCACATTGGGCAAGTCAAAATGTGAGGCTTGGCACCTGCAAGTTTTACCCCACTCGCCTATGATGCCCTCCTGAGAGGGGAGGGAGCACACCCCAGCTGCTAACTCCCTCTGCCACCTCCACCCGTTCCTTCCTGGTTGTCGAGGTTGTCCTCTTCCTCACGTACTTGAGGGAGCGCGATTCACTGCAGCCCCTCAGATCTTGCAGCATGACCTCAGGGAAGAGTGCAAGACTCGGGGAGGAGCTTCCCCAGGTCCCCTCTCCATTATTGTGGTTGCTGCAGCATCGGAAATCCAAGTCCTGGTGAGTTTTGGAAGCCATGCTGTGATCCTTCCTTTGACAAAATGTCGACATCATCCTACCTGGCCAGCTGAACTAGTCAGGGAGGCTGGGCGCTGGATGATTTCTATTTGCTCTGTGTTATGTATTAGAGTAACACCATTGGTTGGTGTGATGTCACCTGTTATGCAATCGGAGTGTTCCTCGGGCTTTTGTGGAGTTCACCATTATTCCCTGTTAGAGCAGCATCTTGTAAATACACCCCTCGCACCATGTTATACAAACTCAACGTGTGCCCCCTCTGATTCTTTCTCTTTGTGGCTACAATAAAGAGTATAATAAAAGAGAAACTGGCAATGAGATCTGGACTGTAAAACAAAGGAGAAAAACAACTTTTGACGCCGAATTTGTGAGCAAGAAGGAGGAATCTTTGACAGAGTTCCAGGCCCACACACCATTGGGAGTGAGGTTGGGAAAATATTGACGATTTTCAAGGTGAGAGCATCATTGTGGCAGTAAAAACAACTCACAAAAAAACACTTGGACGGCGTACAGTGGGTAGTGGGGCATCAGCGAATCCTCTGGCTGATTGCGACAGCCGCTAGTGCAAGTAAAAGGGTTTTTAAAAAAAGCTTTTGGACAACTGCGAGTTACTGGGGCTAACTTCAAACGGAGGATTGGAGTTTTCAGTAACTTACCGTTGTAGTGGGTGGAGCTGCGGTGGCCGCGCATGAGGCACTGAAACGGGTGGCGGGAACGCGAACCCACTGGGCCCGCGACTCCGCCACGGCCCGGGAATCTATAGCGAGGCTCAGAAACCGCCGGTCTGCGTGTGCGCTGTGAGTTTGTCTGCTTTAAATAGAGAAAACAAACAGCAGTGAGGACTGGCTGAAGGATGAATAGCGCACGTTACAGAGCTAGAATCCAAAAATGGCGGGACGTAAAGGCGCCATGGACACATTTGATGAGGCGGAGAAGATATTGAACTTTTATGGGGAAAGGTTCCAGTCGTTCCTTAAAACCAATCAGACACCAGTAGACCTGCACACGGCGACCTTACTCAGCTCAGTTGGGAGGAAAACATTTATGTTGCTACAGAATTTATTGCACCCAGCTAAACCGGGAGACAGGTCACATGGTGAGTTAATGACCGCCTTGCAAGAACATTTCTCCGCCCGTCCACAATTAATAGCTGAAAGATTCCACTTTCTCCATCGTGCGCAGAAGGAAGGAGAAAACATTTCACAATTTGTTGCATCACTGCAAAAGCTAGAAAAGTACTCAGAATCTGGCCAGACTTTGGATGATGCACTTAGTGACCGATTAGTGTGCGGCCTCAGAAATGATTCCATCCAAAGGAAATTGTTGACTGAAGGTGCATTGACCTGACAATCTGCTATAGAAATCACAATGTCTATGGAAGTTGCTGCAAGAGAAGCTCCAGTGATTGGAGATCGAGCTAAATGGAATCTGTGAGAAGCAGATCCAACAAGAATCTTTCATGTCATCATTGCAACTAAAACGGCCGCTGCAAGATCAGCAAGACCAACAAGATAAACACTAATTTGATGAACACTTCAATGGTATATTCTCTCTGTCTCACATGGAAACTGTTCCAGTAACATCTTCTCAGGTGCGTAAATTTACCCAAACAAACCCGGTACTGGGGAAGGAGGTGGACATGATTCAAAAAGGCAGTCTACACAAGAGCACAGAAATAATCCCGTCCTTAAACTCTATTTACCAGACATCTTGAGTTGTCAGTACAAAATGGAGTATTGTTGTGGAGAATTTAGGTAATAATTCCACTGTGTCTAGGAAGTAGAATCCTGGAACAGCTGCACGAGGGCCATCCCGGGTGTAGTTAGAATGAAGGAGATGGTGAGAAGCTACTTCTGGTGGCCTGGATTGGATACCCAGATGTCGGAAGAAGCTGCACAACCTCACTCGGGCTGCCAGGGTAAGTGCCATGAGGGTGCCCCCGGGTCACAGCCACTCTCCGGGCCCTGGCCGAGTCTCACCATGCCATGGCCCGGTCCCAGCAGGCGACGGCACAGTCCCAGCAGTCAGTCGGGGAGAGCATAGACCGCCTGGCGCACGTGATGGATGGCGTAGCGCACTCACAGGTTGAGATAGCACAGTCCATGGCAGGAATGTTGCACTCCCTGGGCCCCGTCTCGGCGAACATTCGGACTGTGGTCTATACCGCTGCAGGCCTCCAGGACTGGCAGCGCCAGGTGTCAGCGGTGCGACGGGGCATGTCTCCGATCACACCTCCATCCCACAGTGAGGCCCGGGGGCCACCGGGCTCCCCGAGGGAGGAGGAGGTTCTGGGGCCCGTCCCGGTACCTCCAGCAAGGGACGTCCCGGTACACTCGGCCTCCCCCCGTTCCGTCCCTGGCGCATTTGGTGGGCAGCCGGCACGACAGGGTGGCACCACGCCATCCAGCACGCCCGCCGAGCAGCCTGCCCATCGAAGCCAGGCCGCCACAGGAAACGCGTGCCGACGGGGAGCCATGTCGCTGAGCGTGATTCTCAGCAGTCCGCCTCCACTCCTGCTGTACCATCTGGGAACACACCTAGACGTAATGGTAGGGCCCCTAAGGCAAAGAAGTTAGGCACATAATAAGTTGGCACGGGTGCAGGGCACAGTTTAGCTGTACGGGGTAGGGCATCTGTATGTGAATGTCACAAATAAACTCACTGTTGCACTTAACTTGTAAGACTCTGTGCTATGTCCGGTGCCAGGGGGCTCGTGAGGGTGACCGAGTGGCGCTGGGTTAACGAGCGGTTCAACGTCGGTGCCGGATGTGCTGTCCCTTTCCCCCCGCCTCCCAAAATCGGACACCGTAGTCCTCGGAACTCCGACGCCAGCTACCCCACACGGGCACGTGATGAAATGCCCGCTACGAAGGCTGTGACCACCGGAGTGCATGGTTCAGCTATAGCCATGAGTCAGACCTTGGCTGGCGAATCTGAGCACACAGCTCATCGCAGAGCGGGCCGTCATCATTCAACATGGCACTGATCACACCCGCTTACCCAATCATCACTGTGCAATCCCGTAGTGCCGCAGTGGTAAGGTGATGTGGAATTGGTGCCGTGTACGCGGTGCGGGGGTGGTGGGTGCAGTGTGGTGCAAGTGTGCAGGTCTGGCGGTGCAAGTGGCAGTGTTCAGCGAATCCCTCCCCCACAGTGCGTGAAACCGTGCGGCCACCAACGCGGTGTGCCTGCTGTCCCCGGCGGTGCCGTCGCGCAGCCTCCTGGACGTAACCAGCACCCGGGCAGTGTCTGCGTCCTGCGCCCCTCCCCACACCCTGATGCACACCATCCTCCTCCTCCCCTTCGTTTGCGTTAGCTCCGGTGCCGTCGGGTCCTCCCTCCGACTCCTCCACCAGAGTATCTCCCCTCTGCATGGCAATGTTGTGCAGCGCACAGCAGACCACAACTATGCGACCGACCCTGTCGGGCCGGTACTGCAGGGCCCCTCCGTAGCGGTCCAGGCATCTGAATCGCATCTTCAGCAGGCCGAAGCACCGCTCCACCACACCCCTGGTTGCTGCATGGGCCTCGTTGTATAGGCTCTCCGCGTTGGTGTGAGGCCTCCGTATTGGCGTCAGCAGCCATGACCTCAATGGAAAGCCCCTGTCGCCTAGCCACCAGCCCCTCAGCCGGGGGGGGGCATCCATCGAACATTGCGGGGGCGAACGACTGTGCCAGAAAGTAGGCGTCATGCACACTCCCGGGGTACCTTGCACACACGTGCATGATCTTCATGTGGGGGTCGCACACCACCTGAATGTTCATGGAGTACGCGCCCTTCCTGTTCATGAACACTTCCCTGTTGTCTGCAGGTGGACGCATGGGGACGTGCACACCATCGATGACACCCTGGACCATCGGTATCCCGGCCACCTTGGCGAATCCATGTGCCCGTGCTTCCTGCTGTGCTCGGTCCTCGGGGAATTGAATGTACCTGTCCGCGATGGCGTACAAGGCGTCGGTCACTGCCCTGATGCACCTGTGGACCGATGCCTGTGAGATCCCGGATAGGTCCCCGCTCGGCGCCTGGAAGGAATCAGTAGCATAAAGGTATAGGGCCACCGTCACCTTGACGGAGACTGGTATAGCGTGTCCTCCACCCGTTCCAAGTGGTGCGAGGTGCTCCACGAAGTGGCATATATGTGCGACCGTCTCCCTGCTGAACCGTAGTCTCCTCCTGCTTGTGATGTCCGGTAGGGCCTCGAACGACATTCTGTCACTGTACACCCTCGGCCTTGCTGGACGCCTGTGGCTCCCTGGCACCACCATCAGTGGCACCTGCTCCTCCTCCCCCCCCCCCCCCCCCCCCCCCAAGCACTTCGATATCAGTGCCTGCTTCCTGTGCATTCCTCGCCGTCGGGGGGTCAATGTTCCCCTCAGCATCCCCCTGGACATTCCGGTCCTGAGCGCCTGCGGTTTGCGCGGCGACGACGGGCCACTCCGCGGCCATCCCCTCTGCTGCACCGGCGACCGCTGCATCTGCCGCCACTGTGGGCCGTCTGAGTCTACGCTGCCGGATGGCCACCTGCAGTGCTGCGGCTCCAACCACGGCGGTGACCATCGCTGTCTGGTTGGCATACGTGGTGACCTGCAGGAGGGTGGTGGGGGGCAGAGAAACAACATGTTACACGGAGGTTCTTCCGCACCTCGCCAGCCGGGTTGCCTGGGATACCTGTGTGCCCCGGTGGCCTGGTCGCGCTGCAGATACACAGCCAGCCTAACACCTGGTCACTGTCTGCCTCCAACGGTCAGTTCACACCGTCCTCCTCACCAGTGTGCCAGTCTCCTGTGCCCATCAGCCACACGACAACCTGCGGCCGTGTCCTCGTCACCGTCCTGCCATATCAGGGCGGCTGACCTGTGGCGTCCGCGGATGGACGACACCCTCCACACTCTCCCTCATCCCCCCTCCCACCTCCACACTCTCCCTCATCCCCCCTCCCACCTGCACACTCTCCCTCACCCCCCTCACCTCCACTTCCTCCCTCACCCCCCTGCCACCTCCACTCCCTCCCTCACCCCCCTGCCACCTCCACTCCCTCCCTCACCCCCCTCCCACCTCCACTCCCTCCCTCACCCCCCCTTCCACCCCCTCCCACCCCCCCGTTGGCCGCAGCGTTCTCGGGGAAGCCGACCCGGTCTGCAGGAGCTCCGGAACAGTCCGCTCCCCTCCTCACTGCTCAGCGTCAGCCAGCACGACTGGCTGACGACTTTATTTACCAGGTGCGAACGGCGACGGCGTGAACTGGGGTCACGCCGTCGGGACTTCGGCCCATCCGGGCCGGAGGATAGCGGGGGTAGCGGAGAATCGCCATTTTGGGTGTCTCGGGCGATTCTCTGGCCTGCGTTGTGCAGAACTCGACGGGGCCGATCTCGCCGCTTGGGTGAATCGCGGGAGGGCGTCGGGCCGGCGTCACGTGGAGAAATGGCGTACCAGGCGATTCTCCCAACCGGCGCGGCATCGGAGAATCGTGCCCAGGGTCTTCGACTGTGGGGAACGTATTCTTGAGAGAAATTACACCGCAGGTGAAAAATGACTCCAGCAATTGTATTGGCAGAAATGAGTCCAATTTCATGTACTATCCAATCTGACAATGAACGATTCTGGCGTCGGCACGCTGACCAATTATTATCGACACATAGTGAGAGGACAGAATCTGTGCCAGATGTTTTCACCACAGTGAGTATGGACAGTGACATGCACGACTTGAGGACTACAACTGCAGAAAGTATGGAATCTGTTATGACAGAATAATCCACACAACCAGAGACAGCTCCTGAGTTGGTTTCGCCAGATGTAACACCAGTCAGTGCACAGGAAAATATTCCGAGTGTGATATGGTATGAATTAAGTAATGGCATGATGGGAAAACTGGTCAATGGGAAGACTGGTCAAAAGGTTTGAGACAATACCAGATAGACTGAAACTACTCATTCCAGCTCCCCAGGCCCAGGTAAAGAATGCTCCCCGAACCATTTTCAGACTAGTATGGCCATGGGCCAACTCTGCATAACTTGAAGTCTGAAAAGATCAGCGAAGGTCAAGCCATTCCAAAACACCGGACCTCGGCAACACCTGATAAAACTAACTCGTCATAACCCAGGGCCGTAGGAATTTAAAACAAGATAAGTTCAGGAAGAAACAAGTCTATTCTGACCTTTCAATGTTCCCTCCGAGGCCTAAATAATGGTATGAGTGATATGACCAAACATGGTCTGGTCTTCGCTTCCGTTTGTATTTCCGATCAAACTCCTGACCAAACTGTTGTCCCATAATCTTGATAAAGATAATGTATAAATATTGAGCTAATTCTCCACGAAAAGCGCGGAACTTGTGACAGACTGAGCAGTTTTGTTGACTGCCCTCTTACTTCAAGTTTCAGCCATTACTGCATGCAGTTGTTTTCGACAATAAAGCTTGTTATTCTGTCTTAACGAGTGTGTTGAATTTTTCTCTCACAGAAGCGAAAATATTGACTTCCACACTAGGACCCCGAAGAGCCAAGTTCCTGAACTCCGTGTTGTTCCAAAATGAGACAGATGTCCACCTAAGAGACTGTCTCACTAATTTACATATGTATCCGTAACATAACAATGTCAGTTATGGCATAATGTGTTGGATGTGTGTTAAAGTGTTTGATTAAGTAAAACTTGGAGAAACTGAAGGAGTAAAGAGGGAGGGGTGATATGTATCAGAGTAATCCATTGGCTGGTGTAATGTCATCTGTTACGGGGTTGTGTAATTTGGTGCAGTTGGGAATCGGAAGAGTGGGAGGAGGCAGGGAGGCAAGAAAGGAGATTGAAGACTGAGGTCTGCACCCCCCACCCCTGGTCCCACTGAAACCGCCCCCATCCCGCCTAAACTTGTCTCCCAAATTGACCCCAGCAAAGATGTCTCTCGGGGACTGCATGTATTTCCAGCAATGACCACTGCTTCCTGTGGTGCTGCTGGGACCACAGAGCTGCCGGCCATTTGATTGGCTGGCAGCTCTCAGAGGCAGGCTTTGCTCCCCAAATGGGGGCTGAAGTCTTACCCATAGCCAATCAATGCCCCTCCGAGCGTTACATAACTTTGGATCAACTCTCAGGAGTGGGGGAAAGCCCATTACCAACCTATCCGCTGTGGGCATGGGTCAGTGTGGAAGCACTAGTGAAATGTAAAATCATGCATGGGGTTGGCGGAGCAGTAATGGTTGGGGAGAATGAAGCGACAGCCTGCGTTCTTTAAATATGTGTGAGCATTCCTATCAGTTCTCAATTCAGGTTAGTTTTTCAATTAGGCCCATTTTTGGTAGCAGGCGGCTCCGAAGTTTTGGTTTTGCTAAGTGAAGCCACAGAGAAAACCAATCTTGCCAATGGGCTTTAGACCATAATTTGCAACAATCAACATCTTTATTTCAAGCTGGGGCCCTTGCTAGCTAGCTATTTTCCTTCACCACCTTGGTGGCTGGTGCCTTGCAATTGGAATTGTGGGCAGCGTTCCGGCCTGCTGTATGGAGGGGCAGCGAGCAGCATAGCTGAATTTATGGGACACTGGCATGGGCCATGTGGGCCAAGTGGCCTGTTTCTGCGCTGTAAGTTCCACGTGTGTGAGCCTGTATTACAAGCCCAGGTCCCAAGAAAATGTGTTGCTTGGGGATGGAAAGGGTTATGTCCTGCCCGAATCATCCTAATAGATTTCTCACCTGTTCGTGGCTGTCACTAACTGCAAAGAAACTGTGGCACAGATGTCAAAGGGATGCCCCCAACAGCTGAATAAAATCATAATAGGACATGTGGTAAGCTCGAAAAGGTCACTCCATTGACAAGGAAACAACTGTGCAGAAGAACAAAAAATGCTCACCAGTGATAATCCAGAACACTTTGACACCACAGCAGCTCCCTGCGAATTAGAGCACATTCTTTCTCCTGCCAGAAAGCTTGAGCACTTGACCCGAGTGGGAAACTACATTTTCCACTAACCCTTGTCCACTGGCAGAAATGGGAGACAAGAAAAGAGGCAGAGAATCAGGCATTTTCCAAACCGAATGATGAATAAGTGATGAGGACAGCATGTACTTTCAAACCTGGCACCCATTTCAAAATCCATTGTCTGCAGAAACAGATGTTTCCATTGCAAAATGGCCATTTAATGTCCGGACAAATCATTCAACCACATGAAGGCCTGAGTTCTCTGCTTCCTGCCACGAGAATTGTGATCGGGCGGAGCATAGCGTGCATTGGAAAAATTGTGATTTGCACATGGTGCCTATTTCGTCGCCATGCCCCTCGCTGGCGCCGTTATCAAAGTTTGCACCCCGCATTATGGGGTCCCCTTCAGGATCGGGGTGGCCTGGCTCAGACCTCCATTGCTGCAGTCTGTGGATTTAAAGACACCCCTTTGGTGCTACGTACAGGCGTTTGGCTGCTCACACTGCTGACTGCTCACTGTGTCCTGTAAATGTTTAGAGAGCCTCTGGTGATGTGGGAGCCTACCCAGGACGCCCCTCTGGAAACCCTCAGACCCCAGCTGCATCATGAAGGGGATGGGTATGGCTAAGTTCAATCAGGAGCCCACCTGGTGTTGGAACTCCTCAGAAGTGCTGCCCCACTGCAGAGGAAGCAGGAGATTAGCAGAGCTCACCCTAAACAAAGGACATCTGCACCTTTGGAACCCTCCCTGGTTCTCTGCCTCTCTCAGGGCAGGGGATTCACCAGTGACCCCCACCCCTCAGGATCACCAGCTGTCTCCTCGTTGGCAGCACTGATTGCCTCTGCCACCTCCTCCCAGGCCCTGTTCAGCAGGGTGGGCTTGGGTCTGTGGCCCACCCTGAGGACAAGGGTGTCCCTCCTCTCCTCAATGGCATCGGGTAGTGGCTCCACTTCAGACTCACAAAATCAGGGGGTATGTCTTACCTGAGCCGTCCTCGTGGCTGCAATGAGTGTGTGGTGAGTGGAGTGTTTAAAATCAACTCCAGCTGTCAGGCTCCGGAGCACTAATTCTGGTCCCAGTGGTTACACTGCCCGCTGGGACGGGAATTGCTTCTAATTTGCGCCAGCATAGTGCATGCCCCGAACCGCGGAACGAATACGCCCCCAACGGGAAAGTGAATCGCACGGTGTTCAGTCCAGCAGGAACACTTAGGGCGGAATTCACCACTTGCCGACGCCGATTTTGTGATCGGCGAGTGGGCGGAGAATCCCTTTTTACGACCGAATCGGGGGCAGGGCCTGTTTTCGGATGCTCCGCCCCCCTCCAAAACAGAGTCACCGGGGAGTACACCGCACACCACGGGGACGGCCTCAGGACGTTATCTGAAGGCCTTCCCCCATGCTCTTCCCCCGATGGGCTGTGTCCACAACGGCAAGGTTCACTTGTGCTCTCAGTTTCCGTGAACCTGACGTGGCGGCTGCGGAGTGTGTCCAGGTCCGGGGGGGGGGGGGTGGGGGGGAGCTGTGCTGCTGTCCAGGGGGGCTTCGGCGAGGGCTGGGGGGACTGGTGGGGGGTTGGTCTGGGGGTGGCGAGGGGGTGTCCGGGGGGGCACTATCTGGCAGGTTGGATCCGCCCGCGGCCGGCGCCATGTTGTACGGCGCAACCGCTGCACATTGTTGCCGCGCACATGCACGGACCCGGCAATTCACCGGCCGTTCATTTTGTGAAGGCCGTGTGTTTTACATGGCGTGGCTGCTAGCCCCTCACCGGCCGGAGGGTCGGTGCTGAGGCCTCACCGATTTTTTCATCGTAGAACTAGACACATTCTCCGGACACAGCCTCAAAATCGGAGAATCCAGACCCTAGTCTCCCAAACAGAGAATCCAGCTCTAAATTAAACAAGTGATTGGTATATCTCCATGGACAGCCAGTTACAATATATTTCCTTCCCAATTAACACCAGAAACAAATATAATTTTTACAGTAGGGGATGCTGAATGAGGAAAAACGTGTATTTATTGAACACCAGCTCCTGTCGTTTGAAAAAGATCTCAAAATATTTTGCGTTAAAAGTGGAGTGACTATTATGTCACTAAAGGAGCTGCCATTTTTCAAGGCCCACTCTGCATAAAAAAGTCAGATCATAATATCTGATGTTAGATGTGAATCTGTGCCTGGACAGCACTTGCTGAACAATCCCGAGTGTGCTACCAGTTGCACGAACAACCAATTTAAGATTATCAGTCGGTCTCGCAGCGTAGCTCACTTATGCTTACCAGAAGCTACATAGCTTCAATAGCAGGACTCTGTCCTTTTTAAGCAGACAGAGCATGTCCAGGCATTCACCTTTTTAATCAAACAAAAGCATGGTGAACTGTCGCTTCCTGTCGCATTTGCCATGGCAATGCCTCAACCATTCAGAGCTGACTGGCCAACCAATCAGCACGCTTCCCTCGTGTAGTATAAACTGTGGCTTCCTTTGAAATTTGACACTCTTACATTTATCCTAATGAGTTCAGCAGCATGTCTCCTATTTCAGCTATACTCAAGTTCTGTACTACCAGCCAACTATATAGTTCATATTAGTTATTGGAAAGGTATTTTCTCTTGACCCAACCACAAATGTAAATCCTCCACGATCTCTACCTCATCACTTCCATTTCTCTGTTTTCTCCTCTCTGTTTTCTTTTGTTGGTTGCCTGTTTTAAAAGGAATGCTCCAATGTGCTATGCTCATATAGGATATGAGCTTACAGCTGCTATCTCTTATATAAGGAGGTCCTAAATTCAGGCCCTATAATCACCCGGCCAAGGCTGAGCACCTTTCCAATGTGGAGGAAGGGGCAATTCGGTTGTGCCCAGCTGCTGCTGCCAGTTCATCATCTTCAGTTACCGACACACAGGCTCGGACATGGTGCTTGGTGATCCCGAGAGTTTAAACGGCGAGAGTGGTGAATATCGTGATTAGAAATAACACAATAATACTGAGAAACAAAATGAAAGATGTCAGAATTGATTAAGACTTCTCTGCAAGATTTAAGGCTCCCTCACAAGATAGATTAAAAATGTATTGACATTAAAAATGTCAATAGTTGGGCGGCACGGTGGCATAGTGGTTAGCACTGTTACCTCACGTCGCCAAGGTCCCGGGTTCAATCCCGGATCTGGGTCACTGTCCATGTGCACATTCTCCCCGTGTTTGTGTGGTTTTTGCCCCCACAACCCAAAGATGTGCGGGGTAGGTGGATTGGCCACGTTAAATTGGCCCTAATTGGAAAAAATGAATTCGGTACTCTAAATTTATAAAAGAAAATGTCAATAGTTCATTTTGGGAGGGATGGGGATGGAATGGTGAGTAGGGGGCAGAGAAGATAAGGTTGCCTTCCTAAAAGCTTTCACAAGTTGGCAGTGTCATCCGTAAACACTGAAGCCTCTTTTCGCCAAAGCCTGGCCCCAAATCTGGGACTACACCAGAAGCAATGTCACAATGCCTCCGGGTTCTTGGCTCACATGGGCTATTTGTGCTGCTCTTTAAGCCCATGCAGAGTAAGTAATGTAACCAGACGTCTAAGTTGAACGACCTGACAGGTGCAGTAAGGGTCCCTGAAAGTGGCTCCTCCCACAAGGCGACATGCGCAGCACTTCATCATTATGTTGCCAGGACAACAGTACTCCCACGCACACAAAATGCTAGCTAGCCAATTCGGCAGCATGTCACAGCTGATTTCTTGCTCTGGTACATCCTCAATGTCACAAATTTAGCGAGCAATAGTTCAACATGTATCATGTCCTTTCCTCCCCTCAAAAAAAGCAGGTCTTGTATACACAGAAGTCATTACTGAACATGACTTTTAGCCAACGTAATATTTGACCTACATCAAGTGGACTGGTGACTCCCATCACTCAAACTTTGTTCAATTCATTCCCCGATGCAGTAAATCTTTCTTAAATAAGGAGATACCCTTCTGAAACTGCATTCCTTTCAAAAAAAGATAAAGAAATCAATTATGTTTCCTTAAGCATTATCTTTTTCTTTCCCTTTACCATTTGTGTTGCCATCTTCTTAATTGGAGAAAAACTTTATTGTCCTGCATTTTGCAACTAAAACTCGCAGATGTGTGCTCATCTGGAATTTATTTTCCTGCTATTTCATGGGGTCTGTTTATTTGTGGATGTAAGTAGAGAAAGATTACATACGAATGCTTTAATAAATTTGTTACTTATATTACACAGTGTGATTCTCATTGATAAATCCTTTGTGGATTTGCTCTCAAACACATCAGAGGGAAGAATCAAAAGCTGTATTAAAAAAAAAAAATCATTATTCATATTTTGAGATTGTTCCTCAGCAGACTGAGATATCTGTCACCTGTACTGGAGCGGGGGGGGGGGGTGGGGGGGGGGAACAGTTCACCAGATTACTTCCCCTTCGTATAATTTAAAAATGGACCTTTTTTTGTGAAAGGGGAAAAGAATTGAATCAGGAAGTGCCATTTGTCAATGCTGCACCTTCAGAACTGAAATCCCCCTCATCCACCACCATGATAAAGATCAAATTAATCCACCCCTGGCTGTGTGACGGCTTCAGAGACGCAATCGTGTTTGGTACCTGACAGTTTTTGCCAAGGGGTGATTACATTCGATTAAGCTGACTGTTGCCGTGTCATTGCTGGGCAGGGGCGTGGAGGGGGGGGGGGGGGGGGGGGCAGAAAAGCCTCTGAGAGTCTTTGACAGGAGATTGAAGGTGGCAGCAATTTACTCAGGCAGAAACCCAGTCAGTAGGCACGCCAGGGCTCACTAATCTCCTCAATGTTTCTTGCATTACGCCAAAAGGCCTGCCAAGGAATTGAAATAGTGGCTGACAACAGCTTTCAGATAGTCTGACCTTTTGCAACTTAAAAATTACCTACTTTCACAGCTTAGCAAAAAAAATGTTGCTTCAATGATACATTAAGAAATCATACCGAACAGCAGCACAAAAAAAAACAACAACCCTGTCCTATGATGGCTGTCGCAGTTCATCAGAGCATGTTTCTAACCTTATTTACTTTTGCGGTCAACCAGTTCAAGGTTGCTAATTGATTTAAGTATTCTGCGTGTGTATATTGTGTGTGTCCTTCCACTTCACTTCACACATTCACTCCTCTATCAGATCAGACAATACAATGAAGGCTCCGACAAGGGACAATTGGCAGAATAACCTCCGAAAAATCCAACCAAGCTCCTCTTTACTAACCGTGAATGATGTAAAGAGAGCTACAATGGGAGAAGGTGCAGGAGGGTGGGGACTTCCCAGCACCCAGGGATGCTGCAACAAACTGATACCGCTGCTTACACCTATGCAGTTGCATTCATCACCTCATTTAAAATCTGAACACAAAACTGTTCAATTGCTGTTGGCACCAATAGTGCATTGTTGCCGGGCCGTGGGGTTGTTTTCCACATGTGGCAATAGATTGTCGACAGTCACATAACCGCACCTCTGGTTGAGCGGCGACAGTGATGTTATGAACTATTCAAGTGCTTGTGGAATCCGAACACACCCCAAAAGTGACAAGCCTAAACTCAGTTAGAGCTGACTGCTGGTACACTCCTGTTTTCCAGTCATTAGAGTTTTACAGCACAAAAAGAGGTACTTCGGCCCATTGTGTTTAGGCAGCAGCTGTATTTACAGATAGGAAGTGCCCCTACAGGCCGGGTAAATTCCTGTGGAGTGTTTTAAGATGTACCTTATAAATCCACAGGGATTGCCCTGTTGCTGCCAATTCTGCTCCCTCGAGCACCCTCAATTTCCACCTATCTTAATATCCCTTTATGTCATTTGTTGTCAATATTTGTCTGCTAACGCTCCTCTGGATGTTTTACTATATCCAATGCAAGCTGTGTTTGTCCGTATCACACTGTGTCCTGGTTAGGGTGTGCCTGGAGCACAGTATACTGTTAGTTGTTGTGATATACAAGGGCCGTCCAGACCTTTACGGGAGTAGAAAGTCAGGGTGACTGAGGAAAAATCAATGAGAATGACTCAATAAGTTATGACTCATCAGCCCTGTAGAGCAGCATATGAATGGGCTTTATAGAGGTATATAAATTACTTAGTGGAATAGAGAAAATAATCCAAAACAATGCTTTCACATAAACCATGGCAAGGGGATGCAAGAGCCTGGGGTCAGGACTGTAAATAGCAAGTTAAGGACAAATGCCTGGGACTATTTCCTCACAAGAAGGTGATGGCGAGCTGAATCCAGTCGCCAGTATCGGTGCTGTTGAATACTTTAATGGGAAGACATGAAAAGAATAAAGAAACACCTGAATTTTTGTACCTTTATCCACAGCATAAGACATCCCAAAGCATCTTACAGCAGGTGAAGTCCTTTTGAAGTGCAATTACCGTTGTAATTGGGGGTGGTTTAGCATCAGTTGGCTAGACCAGTGTTCCTCAAACTTTTTTTCCAGGGACCCATTTTTACCAACCGCCCAACCTTCGGGACCCAACCCGGCCGACCTTCGCGACCCACCATTTTCTCTTACCTTATTTGCTGCTGACACAAATGGAGGAAATGGTTTTGGGTCCCTTTGGCCCTCGTACACGCTCCTCCAATAGAACCTGTTGGGTGAAGGTGAAGCCTTCCAGTGTCGGAAAGTATGGAGTCTCCATCTGGCCAAAGTTTTGCATTTTTTTCCTGTAAAATATTATCAAATAAACCCCCCCCCCCCGGAACTTGTAAAAAAATAAATAAAATAAAATGAGTAAAATAAATGAAAAAAATGAATAAACCCCCCCTCGAACTTGTAAAAAAAATAAAATGAATAAAATAAATGAAAAAATAAAAACGAAATGAATAAACAATAAACTAAATGAATAAATGATTAAAAACCACGACAGAACTTGTAAAACAAAAAGCTGCAACCGTTAAAAAAAATAGCGGCCGCACTGCGCAAGCGTGCCCGATTAACGGCGCACATGCATGCACGATCATCGGCGCGCATGCGCAATGCGGCCAATTTTTTTTTTAACACGTTCGCGGCCGCTTGCAGCCGCCGTTATGAAAAGCCGGCTGCTGCGCCGGGATTTGCGCGCTCGGGAGCGCCACGGACAATGGTTCCGCGACCCTCCCGACACCCGCCTGCGACCCACCCACGGGTCGCGCCCCCGACTTTGAAGAACACTGGGCTAGACAGCTGGTTTGTGATGCCGAGAGGCCACTCGCGCAGGTTCAATTCCCGTACCGGTTTAGGTTATTCATGAAGGCCCTGCCTTCTCAACCTTACCCCTCGCCTGAGGTGTGGTGATCCTCAGGTTAAATCATCACCAGTCAGCTCTCCCCCTCAAAGGGGTAAAGCAGCCTATGGTCACCTGGGACTGTGGCAACTGTTGTAAGGTGGGAAAACGGGCAGCCAACCTGCTCACAACAAACTCCCACAAAAAGCACTGTGATAAATGGCCAGATTATGTTTTTCATTATTCTTTTATGGCATGTGAGCGTCACTGCCTAAGCCAATATTTAAGGCCCATCCCTAATTGCTCTTGAGAAGGTGGCGTTGAGCTGTTTTCTTGAACAGCTGCAGTCTATGTAACTACACCCACAGCACTGTTAGGGAGGGAGGCCCAGGATTTTGACCTGGCCCGTGCTGCTGGCTAAGTGATAAATATTGGTCGGGTCACTGGTTTAGAACCTCCCTGTTCTTCGTTAAATAGAGCCATGTAATCGTTACACCCACCTGAGAGAATAGATGACACTTTGGGTTAACATCTCATCTGAAAGATGGCACATCTGACAGCGTAGTACTCCCCCAGGAATGTTGGCCTAGATATTTGAGCTTAAATCTGAAAGATGGTAACTTAAACCACAACCGTCTGACTTAAAGGCAAGAGTTCTAGCATCTGACAGACAGCAGATACCCTAGAAACCTTAGTGCTCTGGTACAAACAGTGTAATAAGTGACATGATATTCAAACATACATCATAACACATACATAATGATAGACAGACCAACAGACCAATTAGCACACATAACACGACAGCCAATCACAGACAAGAGGAGACACAGTATAAGACAAGAAACACGACACCTCCTGGCCAGTCCATCTGGAGACAGCACAGGGCCAGGACCTCATTAACAAGACACTCACACAGTCACAACGTGCTGAGCACCAAGTCAGATGTGTAAATAGTTAGTTGGAATAAAACTGCGTTGTTGTACCAATCGCAACCGTGTTGGTTCGTCTGTACCTCACAGCACCCAACACCTCATGGTACCAGTGAGCGAATCGATACCTACCGACAAATCTGCCATCCTGAGCCATGGACACCCGCAACAAACTGCAGCCGTTGCAAGTCGCTGGGAACCTGGGCACCAATTGGAAGCTCTTCAAGCAGCGATTCGAACTGTTCATGCAAGCCAATGAAAAACAGGGCGCCTCGAACGAAACAAAGATTGCCATGCTCCTCACTACCGCAGGTCAGCACGCCATCGATGTATACAACTCCTTGGTGTTCGCGGAAGGCGAGAACAAATCTAAGTATGACACGGTCCTCCTCAAGCTCGACAAGCACTTCAACGTTGAGGTCAATGAAAGCTTTGAGAGGTATGTCTTTCAGCAGCGCCTGCAAGGTAAGGATGAGCTCTTTCAGTCCTTCCTGACGCACCTCCGCATACTCGCGCAGTCCTGCAGTTACGACACCACCTCAGAGTCCATGATCCGGGACCAGATCGTTTTTGGCGTTGCCTCCAGTGGCCTACGCCAGCAGCTTCTAAAAATTAAAGGCCTGACCTTAGCATCTGCAGTTGAAGCCTGTGTCCTGTATGAAAATGCGACCAGCCGCTATGCCCAATTTCAGGCGACCGAATCGGCACGGAGGGGGTCCCACGCAATCGAATCGGCAAGCCAGGCCGCCCACGAGGCCGAACTCATCCAGGCAATCGAGTTTCTCCCGGCCCGCGGCCCGGATGAGGGCGGCCGTTTCGCACGCTTTTTGAGGCCTCCCGCGTTTGTGCGCGCCAAAACCTACGGCAACACTGAGGGACGTGCTGCGCAGGTGCGCCCGACGCATGACCGAACTGCGCAGAACGCCATGACGTCATGACGTGTGGCAACTGTGGAGCTGCACATTTAAAAGGGCAATGTCCTGCAAAAACCCGACAATGCCTACGCTGTGGCAGGATGGGCCACTACGCTGCCTACTGTCGAGCGGCTCAACCTGTTGATCTTCCACATCTCCGACAACCTCGCAGGAACGGGCGGACCATTCAGCCTCCACATCACGCCATCCAAACCGACGACACAGATGACCAAGATGCCTTCCGGGTTGCGGTCATTGATGCGAACCGGGTCAACCCTAATTCGTCGCCCACCTACTAGACTGGACTTATGAGACTGTTCACATGTCAAACTTTAGCAACTACTGTTTTGTAACATGTCACTGTTTTATCGTTTCAGGCCTCGTTTGATCGGTCCAAATTTCAACGTTGTTCTTCTTTTGTTATGGT
The DNA here is from genome assembly GCF_047496885.1 of Scyliorhinus torazame. NCBI lineage: Eukaryota > Metazoa > Chordata > Chondrichthyes > Carcharhiniformes > Scyliorhinidae > Scyliorhinus > Scyliorhinus torazame. The sequence goes on from NC_092724.1 coordinate 8,835,916, forward strand.
ACAACCTCGTTAGCATGTCACACCTGACATCGCCCCTTGTCTATAGTTAAGCCCCATGTACATGATGTAAATATTACGCACACACACCTTTAGCTGCACTCACGACACATTTATATTTATAACCACGTAGGCACATAATCTTGTAAAAAAGGGAGGATGTCATGATATTCAAACATACATCGTAACACATACATAATGATAGACAGACCAACAGACCAATTAGCACACATAACACGACAGCCAATCACAGACAAGAGCAGACACAGTATAAGACAAGAAACACGACACCTCCTGGCCAGTCCATCTGGAGACAGCACAGGGCCAGGACCTCATTAGCAAGACACTCACACAGTCACAACGTGCTGAGCACCAAGTCAGATGTGTAAATAGTTAGTTGGAATAAAACTGCGTTGTACCAATCGCAACAGTGTTGGTTCGTCTGTACCTCAGAGCACCCAACACCTCAATAAGTATTAAACCCTTAATCAACATGGCATTGTCTGCTTTCTTGTGTGCTAATTTTCTCCTGGTGGTAGCTTCAACAACCTCATAATAGACTAGAAGAAAATGCCACTGTGTATTGCAACCCAAGAGGTGTCATTCTGTACAAGCTGATTGTTCCGAGGTCCCAATTGCAAGTTCATAGATCATAGATCATAGAATTTACAGTGCAGAAGGAGGCCATTCGGCCCGTCGAGTCTGCACCGGCTCCTGGAAAGAGCACCCCACCCAAGGTCAACACCCTCACCCCATCCCCAATTCCCAGTAACCCCACCCAACACTAAGGGCAATTTTGGACACTAAGGGCAATTTATCACGGCCAATCCACCTAACCTGCACGTCTTTGGACTGTGGGAGGAAACCGGAGCACCCGGAGGAAACCCACGCACACACGGGGAGGATGTGCAGACTCTGCACAGACAGTGATCCAAGCCAGAATCGAACCTGGGACCCTGGAGCTGTGAAGCAATTGTGCTATCCACAATGCTACCGTTCAGATAAAATGCAGACTATGACCCCACAAAAGCTGGTGGTCTGATCCAGAGGGTGATTTTAGAAAAGGTACCTCTGACAGCCCTGTCCAATTAAGGATAGCACGTGGGTCCTCAGACTACAGGGTCGATAGGAAGATCCCCCCAGAGTTGAATGATTGGCAGTTCCACCCTCTGAACTGCGCACTGCTGATGTAGTTGGAGAATAAAAAGTGGGCCCAGCTTCCAGCCAGCTTTGTAGAGGGGAAAACCCTCCATAGGATGGCCTGTGGCCGCAGGCTGTGGCCCTCTTGCATCAGGTGCTCCACAGTCTGCCATCAGGAGTCTGCCCCCTTCATCCACTGGGTTTCAGGTTGAGCGGGGGTCCACATACCATCTGGAAAATTCCAACCGGCTTCGGATCAATGCCCTCATTGAGTAATTTAATTGACCAGGTTTGCTGTTGGCACTTTCAGCTGGATAGCATTCAACACCACCCAAATCCCCAATACCACCTCACTCAAAATAGCCTGGAGATGGGACCATGGTGGCAGTAGTGGGAAATTGCGGCCTTGCACACCTCCATTCCCATCTCTTCAGTCCAGTGAAAATCCAACCCACTCTATCTGTTTCAAGCCACAAGGTATGACAGAAAAGCCTCAGTCAGGCCAATTAGAAAGCTTATTGATTTTATTAGCTGCTCAGACCCAACTGTAGGTCAGGCTGGAGTTATCATTCCTCTTATTAAAGAAAAATACATGATCCAGAAGCTGGCACTGGTGACACCTCGAGTGTGGCAGCTACAAATATATGCCAAATGTAACATGGCAGAAATTGGGCTTTGCGTGTCAGACAGATACATAAAGGCTCAATTTCAAAGTCCTGGACAATAAAAAGTCTTACAACACCAGATTAAAGTCCAACAGGTTTGTTTCAAATCACTAGTGTGGTAAACACCACTGATAACACATTGCATGTATTACGGTACTGCCACTGTATCACAGGTACCACAGTAAATCCCAGCCTGCTGGCTCCTCCCAGCAGGCGGAGTATAAAAGTGTCTTCTCTCCTGCGCTGCTCCCATTCTGGTTCCAGCTGCGTGAGGCACAACATCTTGTGCAATAAAGCCTTGATTGCTTCACCATTCTCGTCTCGTGGTAATTGACGGTACATCAATTGGCTTTCGGAGAACTGCTCCTTCCCCACCTGATGAAGGAGCAGTGCTCCGAAAGCTAGTGATTTGAAACAAACCTGTTGGACTTTAACCTGGTGTTGTAAGACTTCTTGCTGTGCTCACCCCAGTCCAACACCGGCATCTCCACATCCTGGACATTGAAGACAGTTGAAAAACATCTGATCTGCTTTGCTTATGGAGATTGGTGAGTTGCTTATGAAGGCGCATTTGGCACCTCACCTGAAGTGAGGCCTGAGGCCCGATATCAGGCTGGCCTTGGGGCCTCTGTGTTGGGGCAGCCACTGCCTGTGCAGAAGCAGTTCTGGGCCCAAAATGGGTTCAGGCAAATTTCCTCCCGAGTGTATTTGCTCACTGAACATTTTCAGTGGAGGAATATGGAAAGAGGGTGGTAATAAATCCATTTAGAGACATCGAAAGAGGAGCAAAGAGGAGCAGGCGTCTTTTCAAATTAGTTCCTGAAAAACAAAGTTTGACTTAATTACCACAAAGAAAGAAAGATGCTTATGAAAGATGTTTCGACTTCCAGCTACTTTTTAAGTTGACTGGCATGTAAAAAAGCAAGAAGAATTTATTCCCTCGATGTCTTGTGGAATCAAATATCTTTTGAATAATCATTTGCTTCTTTTTTTCCTCCCAAAGCAGGTAACTATTGTTTTCATAGAATTTACAGTGCAGAAGGAAGCTATTCGGCCCATCGAGTCTGCACCGGCTCTTGGAAAGAGCACCCTACCCAAGGTCCACACATCCTATCCCCATAACCCAGCAACCCCACCCAACACTAAGGGCAATTTTGGACACTAAGGGCAATTTAGCATGGCCAATCCACCTAACCTGCACATCTTTGGACTGTGGGAGGAAACCGGAGCACCCGATGAGACCCACGCAGAGGCGGGGAGAAAGTGCAAACTCCACACAGACAAGGCCGGAATTTTAAAAAAAATTCCATTCCTGACATCCCATAAAACCATTCTGAAATACTTTTGAAGTGTAGTCACTGTTGTAACGTATGAAGCCAACTTCCACAAACAGCAATGAGATAATGTTGACAATGATATGAAATATCTACATGCGGAAAGGCAACTTGCCAATTGACAGTTAATTGGTTAGAAATGATACATAGTGTGAAATACCGAATCACGTTAATGTCATAATTGCTCTTTAAATCAAATGTATCACATAATGAAATCCAAATTGTAATTTTGAAAAGATCAACTTTTAATTTAATTAGCCATTGTACACCAGTTATTGTACCGTAGTGAGAGATAATCAGCCCCTGAAGTTGAATGTCTCACATTTTGACAAAAATCTATATCTGTGAACAGGCATTAGTGTAAGTAGTGAGTGGTATTAATCTGCACCTTGCAGCATCACTCCGAAAAGCTAGGCTGATAACAGTCTCCGCCATTCAAGTGAGATGCAGCCTCTAATAATTGTCTTAATTGGTGTGTTAGTCAACTTGACTTATTCTATTAAACTGTGATTAGTGCTGTGTGAGTTATGTGGAGTAGCTGCAATTATCTTCAGTGCCGTATTACCACCAGTATTAATGCTCAACATTCAATGCTACATGTGGAATAAAAGCACAACAAACAGGATGATCCAGTCAGACATGATTTGGGATTTTGAGATATTCCCTGAGGATCGCAGCTCCGAGTATGCTAATACCTGCCAGTTGTTATGCAAATACGTCATTTAACTGAATACTAGACAGAACAGTCAGTAATTTTTTATTCTTCTTTAGACACGGTAGACATTTATTTTAAGATTTTGCATCCTTTTCTCTCAGGAACTATTCAGTATGATTGAATCCTTACCCAGCTACAATACTCATGAATATATGATCATGGCAGGAATATGTTTGGTCACGATGGCACTGTGGTTAGCACTGCGGCCTCACAAAGCCAGGGATCTGGGTACAATTCCGGCCTTAGGTGGAGCTCGTAAGTTCTCCCCGTGTCTGTGTGGGTCTCCTCCGGGTGCTCCGGTTTCCTCCCACAGTCCAAAGATGTGCATGTTAGGTGGATTGGCCACGTTAAATTGCCCCTTGGTGTCCAAAGATGGGCAGATTAGGTGAGATTACGGGGACAAGGTGGGGCAGTGGGCCTAGGTAGTGTACTCTTTCAGAGGATTGGTGCAGACCTCCTTCTGCACTGTAGGGATTCTATGGATTCACTGGGCTATGGTGCTATAGTGAGAGTTAGCGAACAGTGAATGCCATAACTATCACCATTAAACTGCTAGGAAATTTTGGCATTCCTGGATGATTGAATTATAGCAGCGCCTTCCTTTTTTGGTACTTCCATGTCAATTTGTCAGAACTATCTGAAATCGGGGAAGAATTGCCACTAATTGTGAAAAACCTATCAGCATCTCCATTTGAGAAAGGCACTATAAGGTTGGACCTGAGCTCATTTGGTTCCACTCTTGCCTTTGAGTCAGGAGGCTGCGAGTGCAAGTCTGGCTCCTGAGACTTGAGCACAACATCTATACAATTGCAGTACTGAGGGGGGACTGCACTGTATGACGAATGCAGGATTTTAGATATAATGGATTATAAGCATTTGGTAGTTTAAGGGTTAAGAACCTGGGTTAGTGTGTGTTTGACTGCAGCAGCCATATTTAAAAAAAAAAATCTTGTTTTGCAAGACCAGAAAGCTGTTACTCCAGGGTCCCTGGTTCGAATCCCGGCTTGGGTCACTGTCTGTGCAGAGTCTGCACGTTCTCCCCGTGTCTACATGGGTTTCCTCTGGGTGCTCCGGTTTCCTCCCACAGTCCAAAGATCTGCAGGTTAGGTGGATGGGCCATGATAAATTGCCCTTAGTGTCCAAAAAAGGTGAGTTAGTGTTACTGGGTTACGGGGATAGGGTGGAGGTGTGAGCTTAAGTAGGGTGCTCTTTCTAAGAGCGGGTGCAGATGGGCCGAATGGCTTCCTTCTGCACTGTAAATTCTATGAGTCTATGAAGTGCCAGAGGGAATTTAGTTTTTTCTTAAACATTTAGAATACCCAATTCATTTTTTTTCCAATTAAGGGGCATTTTAGCGTGACCAATCCACCTACCCTGCATATCTTTGGGTTGTGGGGGTGAAACCCACGCAAACATGGGGAGATTGTGCAAACTCCACACGGACAGTGACTCAGAGCCAGGATCGAACCTGGGACCTCAGCGCCATGAGGCAACAATTCTAACGACTGCGCCACCGTGCTGCCCCTGCCAGAGGTAAAATTGACCAGAGTTAAGGGCTAGGGCTAATGCACTGTTGTTTGACTAGTGAGGTGTCTGTAGGGAGTTAATGTGTTTTCAGCCTGGGGAGTTAATTTGTTTTCAGCTTGGGGAGATTCTGTCATTGCTGGGTAGAGTAAGGCATTCAGACATTTTGAGAAAGCCTTTTGAGTTCAGTTCTAATCTGGCTACCCTTTAGATCACAAATAAAGTATTTTGATATCTCAGTAGGATAGCTAAAAAAAAGTGTAATAGCATTTAAAGCAGTGCAGACTTGTCTGAGGACAAGGGGGAAGCTGAAACAAACCAGTTGAAACAGCTTCCTGACGCCATCCAGCCCTTACAGATGCTGCCAGACCTGCTGAGATTTTCCAGCATTTTCTCTTTTGGTTTCAGATTCCAGCATCCGCAGTAATTTGTTTTTATCGACCAGGATACATATCTGTTCTGGAAAGCAAGGATTAATCTGTGCCTTTGTGATGTGGGATGGATTGTGAGCTGTGTGTTGTTCTTGTTATTTGCTTAGCAATAGAGATAGTAATTAAGGGCATTGTATTTATTGTATTGAGTAGTACGGTTTAAAAGGTAATTCTAATCTATTTTTGTTTGTGTTGTGAAAGAGTTTAATATTGTGTTAATAAAAAAGCTTTGTTTTAAAATACCAAACCCCAATTTCTTTGTGCAATCACTCCTGGAGCGAATCATTCTTTCTGCATAGTCTTGCAAAATAAAATAAAATATTAGGGTTTTGGTCTAGTATCCTAGCCACTGTTGGAGTCTGGTCCGTAATAACTATCAGAATTATTGGGCGGGATTCTCCGGTGTCCGGCGGGCAGGCCGTACCGGCGGCAAAGAGCGGCGTGAACCACTCTGGCGTCGGGCCGCCCGGAAGATGCAGAATCCTCCGCACCTTTGGGGGCTAGGCCGGTGCTGGAGTGATTGGCGCCGCGCCAACCGGTGCCGACGAGTTGGCGCATGCGCAGGACCGCCAGTGTGTTCCCAGAAACGCTGTCGTGATTCCTGCGCATGTGCTGTGGGTTTCTTCTCCGCGCCGGCCACGGCGGAGCCTTACACAGGCCGGCGCGGAGGGCCTTGGAGCAGTGCGGGAGGGGGAACTCCATAAGGGGGCGCATGCGTTCAGGGTCGGGGCCTATAACTCCATTTCGCACTACGTAGCCGAGGATGGCTAGGCGGTCGGTGCTAAACACGCATTTATCCTTGTTATACGTGAGGTTAAGGATTTTTGAGGTCTGGAGGAATTTTCGGAGGTTGGTGCCGTGGTCCTGCTGGTTGGGGACGCAGATGGCGACATTATCGAGGTACGGGAATGTGGCCCGTAAACCGTACCGGTCAACCATTCGGTCCATCTCTCATTGGAAGTCCGAGTCCTCATTAGTGACACCAAAGGGAACTCTTAAGAAGTGGTAGAGCCGCCCATCTGCTTCAAAAGCAGTGTATTTGCGGTCACTAGTGCGGATGGGGATCTGGTGGTAGGCGGACTTAAGATACACCGTGGAGAAGACCTTGTATTGCGCGATCCTGTTGACCAGGTCGGATGTGCAGGGGCGAGAGTACGCGTCCAGCTGCGTAAACCTGGTGATGGTCTGACTGTAGTCGATGACCATTCTATGCTTCTGTCCGGTCTTTACCACCACTAGAGCTCTCCAAGGGCTGTTGCTAGCCTCAATAACACCTTCCCTCAGTAACCGTTGGACCTCTGACCTAATAAAGATCCAGTCCTGGGCATTGTACCGTCTGCTCCTGGTGGCGACTGGTTTGCAATCCGGGGTGAGGTTCGCAAACAAGGAAGGCGGATTGAGGGTCGCGAGGCTGCAGACAGTGAGGGGGGGTATAGGGCCGCCGAATTTGTGAGTTAGACTTTGGAGGTTGCACTGAAAGTCCAACCCTAGGAGTGTGGCCGCGCAGAGGTGGGGAAGGCCGTAGAGTCGGTAGTTTTTGAACTCATTTCCCTGGACCGTGAGGTTAGCTACACAAAACCCTTTGATCTCTACTGAGTGAGATCCGGAGGCCAGGGAGATTTATTGATTAACGGGGTGGACGGGGAGAGAACAGCGTCTTACTGTGTTGGGGTGTATGAAGCTCTCCGTGCTCCCAGAGTCGATTAGGCAGGACGTTTCATGCCCATTGATGAGCACCGTTGTCGTAGCAGTCGAGAGTGTTCGGGGCCGAGACTGGTCCAGGGTCACCGAGGCTAATCGTGGCAGCAGTTGGATGTTCACTTCGGGCGGTGTGTGGTCAGCCGAACTGGGGTCGTGGGAATCCATCCAAGATGGCGGCGCCCACTGGTCGCACATGGCTGGGGGTGCACAAAATGGCGGCACCCATCCATCGCACGTGGCCCGGGCCTGGCATACCGCCACAAAGTGGCCTTTTTTGCTGCATCCTTTGCAGAAGGATGAGTGGGCCGGACTGTGCTCTCGGGGGTGCTTGGCTTGCCCGCAAAAATAGCAGCGGGGCCCCCCGGGGTTGCCAGGCCGTCTTGCAGCACAAGCTTGTGGGGGGATGGTAGATGCCTCAGGGTCAGCCGTGGTGGGTTCCACGCAGCCCAGGGGACGTAAGCGCGGGCGTTTCAGGAGGCCACATCCAGGGAGCCGGCAAGGGCCCGTGCCTCCTTGAGGCCTAGTGTCTCTTTCTCCAGCAATCGCTGGCGGATTTGGGAGGACAGCCTACCTGCAACGAAAGTGTCCCGGATCAAAAGTTCTGTGTGGTCGCTCGCCGAAACTTGCGGGCAGCTGCAGTTTCTACCCAACACCAGGAGTGCACGGTAGAATTCTTCCAGTGATTCCCCAGGGATTCGTCGCCTCGTCGCTAGTAGATGTCGGGCGTAGACCTGATTTAAAGGGCGAATATAATGTCCTTTCAGCAGTTCCACTGCGGCATCAAAATCGTCCGCTTCCTCGATGAGGGTGTAGATTTCTGGGCTCACCCTTGAGTGCAGAACTTGGAGTTTCTGTTCTCCCGTGGGTGTGTTTTCGGCCGTCCCGAGATATCCGTTGAAGCACGCCAGCCAGTGCTTGAAGGTTGCCGCTGAGTTTGCCGCGTGGGGGCTGAGTTGCAGACACTCCGGCTTGATTCGGAGCTCCATTCTTTAAAAACTAGCGTATTAAATTGATGCACGATCAATAACTCCAGAAGCGAGATTGGAGACAATTGAAGGCTTTAATACGCTAGATGTTTCCTCCAGCAGCGCAGGTACAGAAGAAAGCTGCTGGGGCGGCACGGGGTCTTATACCCCGCCTTGCAGGCTTAACCAATGGGAACAAGTACATTCTCCACCAATGGTATTCTGGCATTACCAGGTACCGTAATCCTTCTAACACAGACTACCACAGTTCATAATGCAGATTTGCATATATATAATGTTTGCATATTGAAAGCTCACTGCTTTGCAACTTTGATAGATGAAAATTAACACTAAGTGCATTAGTTCTGTCCTCATTATTTAATAATATATGATCTATTTTATTTGACATAGTGGGACAATGGTAGAGATAAACTCAAACCTTCCAATTTCCTCTCAGAAGATTTGCTGACATCATCCAAAACACTAACAAGTTTCAAAAGCTGAGGTAGACCTGTTGCTTGCGGTTGTGTACACCAAAGGCTTAGCACAGAAGGTTTTGACAGAAGCTGTGTTTCCTCTTCACCAAGAAATACAATAGCATCCCAGCGGTTGAAAGGAACCATTTTTCAGAAGTACCTCCATTATATGTTATAATAGAGTGACTCAGGGCGGCACGGTGATGCAGTGGTTAGCACTGCTGCCTCGCAGCACCGAGGACCCAGGTTCGATCCCGGCCCCGGGTCACTGGCTGTGTGGAGTTTGCACATTCTCTCCTTGTCAGCATGGGTCTCGCCCCCACAACCCAAAAATGTGCAGGGTAGGTGAATTGGCCATGTTAAATTGGCCCTTAATTGGGAAAAAAGAATTGGATTGGATTTTGTTTATTGTCACATGTACCGAGGTACAGTGAAAAGTATTTTTCTGCGAGCAGCTCAACAGATCATTAAGTACATGAAAACAAAAGAAAAGAAAAGAAAATACATAATAGGGCAACACAAGGCACACAATGTAACTACATAAGCTCCGGCATCGGGTGAAGCATACAGGGGAGTAGTGTTAATGAGATCAGTCCATAAGAGGGTCGTTTAGGAGTCTGGTAACAGCAGGGAAGAAGCTGTTTTTGAGTCTGTTCGTGCGTGTTCTCAGACTTCTGTATCTCCTGCCCGATGGAAGAAGTTGGAAGAGTGAGTAAGCCGGGTGGGAGGGGTCTTTGATTATGCTGCCCATTTTCCCCAGGCAGCGGGAGGTGTAGATGGAGTCAATGGGTGGAAGGCAGGCTGTGATGCAGCCAGATAGGATGCTTTCTATGGTGCATCTGTAAAAGTTGCTAAGAGTTACTGTGGACATGCCGAATTTGCACTTCAAATTTATTTTTTAAAATTAAAAAAAATAATAGAGGGACATCTCTCACTAACATTGCTCCCCCAACCCCCAACACCACCCCCCACCCAGTCCACCGAGTTCCAAGTAGGGAATCCAAGGAACCTCTCAATGTGGATTGCATGAATAGCATGACAAGTGTCTTGTGACTTTTTGCTATATTGAAGCTGTGTAAATACACATTGCAGTGATTCTAGGAACAAAACCAAGTACAATACAAACAAGTAAGTAAAGTCGGGATAGTCCCTGATGATCATAGGCTGCTTTCCCCTTTGAGGGGGAGAGCTGACTGGTGGTGAATTAACCTGAGGATCCCCACACCTTAGGCGAGGGGCAAGGTTGAGAAGGCGGGGCCTGCATGAATAACCACAGCCCGTACGGGAATTGAACCCGTGCTGTTGTGGCCTTGCTCTGCATCAGTTGAATGGTGCATGAGCAACCATTTGTTGTTGTGTAGTCTTGGTAACAAGGACATAGAACGTTACTAAAATATAGAGGATTGATTCAGTGCTCACATATTAACAGCAGAATGTGCCACTAGAAGAGAGTGTAGGATGGAGAATCGGGGCCACGCACTGTAACTCTGCCTCTGACCCAAGGGCAGGAAAGTGACGAGGGGCTGAATGGCCTTCTACCGCTTTCTTCCCTCGTTCTGCATGTGTAGCTTTGGTGAATTCGTTCTGAAATCTCAAAGGCTGGTGAGTTGCAGTTTCAGCGCATTGTCTCCGAGTTAATTCAATTATGCAATTAGGAGAGACATCCAGTGGCTGTCAAGTGCCTCCCCACTTTCATGGAAACAGGAACAAGAGATAGGGCAAAGCCAGGTGAAGAAAACATGAAAGTACAACTTGTGCAATTAACCTTATAAGTGAACAGTAAAATGTGTGAGCTCTGACTGATTTGATAGTCAACACAACACAGATTGAGAAAAATGGCACCTGTCTCATCCTAATTAATGACAAAATAGTTCACATATATGCAAGGGAAAGATGAAGGGAACTCTGGAATTAAAAGTCTATCAGTGCTCCAATCGATGTTTAGACGTGGCATATAATTAGCATCGATGTACTCACGGTTCTGACTTGACACAGTTCAGGTGCAATGTTCTACTCCCCTGACACTGTCCTGATGATACACTTCAACTCTGCTCGGAGAGAAATATCCCCAAGTGAAATTAGATAACATTTTCACTTACAAAAATATTTATTCCCAGAGGTTAAACGATGCCAACTTAGTTCTCTTAAATTAGCAAAGTGATTGGCTGACATCTTTCGTGAAAAATCCCAAACTACTAGATACTGAATTAAGAACCTCTAAACTAATTTCAACGACAACGCAATAACCAGTACTTATTTAGCAACTTCAAAGTAGGAAAATGTCCCAAGCCATTTGGGACAGAAGCAAAATCAAACAAAATTTGATGCCAAAACATATGAGATTATCGGACAGATGACCCAACCGTGGTCAAAGAGATAGGTTTTAGGGAACGTCTTAAAGGTGGAGAGAGAAACAGAGAGATTTATGAAGGGAACCCCAAAGTTTAATGGTTTAAACAGCTGAACGCACAACCGCCAATGATGAAGCAACTAAAAGCGGGAATGGTTAAGGAACAGCCTATGATTCTAGAACAGAGGATGCTGGGATACTCAGCAGATCTGCCAGAATCTGTGTTCTTTCAGCTCTTTAAAAAAAAAAAATGTTTTTATTGGCGTTTCATTTGCTGAGTCATAGCTTCATACAGTTCTAGTTTACAGTTGCCTCACTTCTAACCGAGGTTATAAATAATTTACATCTCTTGCTATACAAGTGGGCAAAATTTATATTAGCGTTATCGAGAGGGCGGCACGCTGGTGCAGTGGGTTAGCACTGCTGCTTCAAGGCGCTGAGGTCCCAGGTTCGATTCCGACCCTGGACCACTGTCCGTGTGGAGTTTGCATATTCTCCTCCATGTCTGCATGGGTCTCACCCCACAATCCAAAGATGTGCAGGGTAGGTGGATTGGCCATGCTAAATTGCCCCTTAATTGGAAAAAAATAATTGGGTACTTTACATTTTTATAAAAAAACATAAAATAAAGAGTGTTATCGAGCATACATTGAAAACAATGGAAAAACATACTAATAAACAAAAAAGAACAATAAACAATAGAAAAGAGAAAGCATATGAAAGAAGTTAGGGAGATAGAACACAAATACTATTGCAAACAAACAGTGGTTTATTTACACTGCATTGATGGGCTTCAATACAAATGTAGACAGATGGCACCATTTTCTGTGCCCCCTTTTGTTTCTTTGTACTTCTTGAGCCTACCTACAATTTACATTATGTTCGGGCATTCCACCATTTAAAAATGATGCCCCGATCTCAGAACCCCCCCCCCCCCTCCCCATGGCCTCCAGACACCCCAATGCCCCAACGTACCAATTACAGGGTCCTCAAACTCCCCCCGCCTTATAAGGGCAGGGAACCTCCAGGTCTGATCCCTGGCATGAGCAAGATTCCACCTTGCCCCTACCTGCCTGGCAGTGTCCCTCCAGCCTTGCAGTGCCAACTGAGCACCTTGGGATTTCCAGGGTGCCCAGGTAGCACTGCCAGAGTGCCAGGCTGGCAAAGCCATGGTGCCTCAGTGGCATCGGGGGTGCCAGGGCACCATCCTGCCCAGAGCCCGACCATCCAGGGGCCCCCCAATCACCTGGGAAACCTGGTCCACGTTTGTGGAAACCAGTGCTAAATGGCGCCCGCTAGGTGTTTCCGAGGCCAGGCCGTTAGATCCCACGCCTTGGTTAACTCTGGCACAAACATATTTAATGAACTTAACTGCACGCTTAAATATGCAAATCTGGACCCTGCCCATTGTGGATGGGGTCCAGATCACGACGCCTCGTGAGATCTCGTAAATCCCGCGAGAGGCCTCTCCCAAGATTTACCGGCCTTGTCAAATTTCGGGATGGGCCCGATGAGGACGTTAGATCGCCCTTACTTTACCCCCTTCCAAAGATATATAATGACTAACAATTCACGTGCATGTTTACTTACCATTATACATGTGCATAAAACTGATGAATCTATGAGGCACTAAAGCGCAAAGGTAATCTACCGGCATTGTCTGGAGCATTCTTTAATTGCTCACAGTGATCTGTGGGGTTGCCAATCTTCACTGTTGTTCCTGGCTGCACTTGGAATCTTGTCCAAGAAACAACAGGACTGTTACATAGTTGAAGAGTCTAAATGGATCTGATTTGTCTTCAGTTACACCTCGCCATTGCACATTTGTGTGTAATGACTTCACAGGACCTAGGTTCTGAACAAATACTTGTCACCTTGGCTGTTTGTCATGAACCTTCTGTGAGATCCTGGATGTGAACTAGTCCCATCTGGAAACATTGGCAATTCTGTACCCACATTTACATTGTGCAGGTTGGTCATTTTCTTGTGTATCTTTAAAAGTTTCTCTCTAGTTTCTGAGAGTGGAATAGGTAAGAGCAGGTAAATTGGTATGCAATGGTCTGCCAAACATGAGCTCTGATGACGATGGAATAGTTGCCCTTAAATGTCTCGCTCTCAGGTATAACATTCCACTGTGTAAATCTTGATTGGTTGATAGTTTTATTCATAGTTTTATTCATATAGGTGCTAGTTGAATACATGTAGCTAAAGAAGCAAAATATTAAAAGTGTCTTGACTGTGGGAACTCAGTCATTGTCTCATATAATGAATTAACCATTGTATTCCAATGTATTCAGCACTGAGAATGTATTGTTCTCTGTCTAATCAATGAATCAATTCTTAAGGTCTCTGCCAAGCTATGAGACATAGCAAAATGTGTGAAGACATATCCAGTAATTTTCCTAAGCCTGCGCATGCAGATGTTAAGCTACTTTTAATAGGCTTCAGTCAATCTTAAGTAATGTCCAATGTTTGATTGACAAGTTATCCTCTAAGTAACAGACATAAATTTGAACAAACTGATTCTCAGCTGAGAATCAGAAGCCAATGAAAATAAATGAGGGGTTAAACCAGAGATAAGAACTCCCTTAAAAGTAGGACCTCTTGGTTGAGGTCTTTTGTTCCTGAATTCTTGAATCATCTATCTGTTTGTTTGTGTATCGTGATTTATTTTTGTGCTTATGCTTTTTTGCCATGTGCTTGACTTTTGTATGTATTGTTCGATATTTCAATTCTAAATTTTTATTCAGTTCTTATTCAAGTGTATACCAGCGAGTAATTAGCAATAATGTCATATTTCTGACACCTCCCACCAACCGATTCTTATTGGAAGGTAAAATAAGAGTCCCTACATTGGTCTGTCCACATTTGAGAATTTGGGATTTCACCACGCGAATCATTCGTTCAGCTAGGCTGTTTGGGCGGCACAGTGGTTACCACTGCTGCCTCACAGCTCCAGGGACACGGGTTCAATTCCAGCCTCGGGTGACAGTGCGGAGTTTGCACATTCCCCCATGAATGGGTGGGTCACCTCCGCGTGCCCTGGTTTCCTCCCACAGTCCTAAGATGTGCAGGTTAGGTGGATTGCCAAATTGCTAAATTGCCACTTAGTGTCCAGGGATGTGTAGGTCAGGTTAATGGGTTGTAGGAATAGGGCGGGGTAGAGGGCTTGGATGTGTCATGGGAGTGTCCCTTTAAGAAGTGTGTGTTTATCAAATGGCTTCAGTGATGTCATTGTGTGGGTGGAGCTGGGCTGTGGCTCTGGCTTTTACTTTCGTTTTGAGCTGGGAGCTGACTGTGGCTCTGAATTTTACTTTCGGTTTACACAGTTGGAAGCTGTATTCAGACAAAGAAGGCTTCTCCTCTCTCTCTCTGCATGTTAAAAGGCATCCAGGTCACTTGATAATTTAAAAGTGATAACTGTTTTCTGGAAATAATTCAAACCTACTGTTTTGGTTAAAAGGGTATTGGATGTTGTTATCAAATTGAAACAATTGAAAGGGAAGTTATTAAGGATTATAAGTATAGAAAACTAGCTGTGTGGAGTATTTATGTTTGTAGTTGATAAAAATGCTCACTGTGTGTGTTTATAGAAATGTTAACTGAATTCGTAGAATAAACTTTGTTTTTGATTAAAAGTGCTTAAGGCCTCTGTTGAATAACACCGGAAAGGCAGGCCCTTATGCTCCTCATAACCAAAATCTATAAACAGTTGTGGGTCAGGTGAACTCCATGATATACTTTGGTGTTCTTTAAACGCTGGCCCATAACAGATGGAGTACTCTTTCAGAGGGCCAGTGCAGACTCGATGGGCCAAATAGCCTCCTCCTGCACTGTAGGGATTCTATTCTATGATTCTAGATCGAGGATAAAGAGAAGAAGTAGTGTGACCGATATTACACTTCTCACACATATTCTGAAATGGCTTACTGATAAATTATGGACAGTTATCTCTGATGATCTCTCTAGACCCACCAAATAAACTGGAAATAGAACTTAGCGTGTGTGTGACTGTTGTGCTTGACAAATTGTGCAACTGTTGATTAATAGAGTACTTGGTAAGTTGTTGATGATGACAATCAAATCTGTGCCATGGATGTGAAAGAGGTCAGATGCGATTTTGGATGAGGATGGCAGGAACTTCATGTGGAATTAATGTTGTTTTTGTTGACTTGGCATATGGCTCGTATTTCTTGACGATGACTTCAATGTCATTGTTCATACCAAGCCAATAGATTGTCTCTCTTGCAAGACTTCTCATCTGATTTATGCGCATGTGTGAGTATTGAAGTTGTGGAAGAATATCATGTCACAAGGATTCCGGTATGATGACCTGCCTGCCTTTTAAAATGACTCAGCAGGAATCACAGAATTGGTACGGTGCAGGAGGAGGCCGTATGCCCCATCGTGGCTACATCGGCTCTCCAAATAAGCATTGTGACTTAGTGTCATTCCCCTGCATTTTCCCTGTACCCCTGAACACTGTTTCTATTCAAATAATCATCTAATGCCCTCATGCGTGCCTCGATTGAACCTGCCTTCACCACACTTCCAGGCCATGCATTCCAGACCCGAACCAATCGTGGGAAAAAGTTATTTGCTTCTTTTGTAAATCCCGTTAAATCTGTGCCCTCTCATTCTTGCTCCTGTTACGAGTGGAAACAGTTTCTCCCTATCCACTCTGTCCAGTCCCCTCATGATTTTGAACATCTCTAGTCTTCGCTCCAAGGAGATTAGTCCCAACCTCTTCAATCTATCCTCATTAACTGAAACCATTCTTGTAAACCTCTTCTGCACTCTCTCCTATTGCGTGGCACCCAGATCTATGCACAGTGCTCCAACTGGGGTCTAACTGGTGTTTTGTTTAAATTCAGCATAACCTCCTTGTTAACCTCTGTGCCCCTATCAATAAAGCCCAGAATACTATATGGTTTATTAACTGCTCTCTCCACCTGTCCTGCCACCTTCAATGATCAATGGACATATACATCCAGGTCCCTCTGCTCCTGAAACACTTTAAGAATTGTAATCCTTATTTTAACGTACCATTTGTCAATGTTCTCTGTCGATTATTCTTTTTGTCTACTATGTACGTACTGTGTACGTTCCCTTGGCCGCGGAAAAATACTTTTCACTGTAGAACAAAGAAAAGTACAGCACAGGAACAGGCCCTTCGGTTCTCCAAGCCTGCGCCAACCATTCTGCCCATCTAAACTAAAATCTTCTACACTTCCTGGGTCCGTATCCCTCTATTCCCATCCTATTCATGTATTTATCAAGATGCCCCTTAAATGTCACTATCGTTCCTGCTTCCACCACCTCCTCCGGCAGCGAGTTCCAGGCACCCACTACCCTCTGTGTAAAAAACTTGCCTCGTACATCTCTAAAACTTGCCCCTCGCACCTTAAACCTATGCCCCCTAGTAATTGACCCCTCTACCCTGGGAAAAAGTCTCTGACTATCCACTCTATCTATGCCCCTCATAATTTTGTAGCCCTCTATCAGGTCGCCCCTCACCCTCCTTCGTTCCGGTGAGAACAAACCAAGTTTATTCAACCTCTCCTCATAGCTAATGCGCTCCATACCAGGCAACATCCTGGTAAATCTCTTCTGCACCTTCTCTAAAGCCTCCACATCCTTCTGGTAGTGTGGCAACCAGAATTGAACACTATACTCCAAGAGTGGCCTAACTAAGGTCCTATACAGCTGCAACATGACTTGCCAATTTTTATACTCAATGCCCCAGCCAATGGAGGCAAGCATGCCATATGCTTTCTTGACTACGTTCTCCACCTGTGTTGCCCCTTTCAGCGACCTGTGGACCTGTACACCGAGATCTCTCTGACTGTCAATACTCTTGAGGGTTCTACCATTCACTGTATATTCCCGACCTGTATTAGACCTTCCAAAATGCAATATCTCACATTTTCCGGATTAAGCTCCATCTGCCACCTCTCCGCCCAAGTCTCCAAAGGATCTAAATCCTGCTGTATCCTCTGACAATTCTCATCGCTATCCGCAATTCCACCAACCTTTGTGTCGCCTTACTTCGGTACATGTGACAATAAATATCAATCTAGTCTCTCCATGTTTTTCCTACCAAAATGCTCTGCTCAAAGCAAAACTGAAACTAAGACTGGATCACATGACACGCTTACCTTCTAGTGATTTCATGCTGCCATCTGTTAAAGGCATATTACGACAACTTTGTGCATTGGTTTAGAACTGAACTTATGATTCACTGTAAGAGCACTGTTGCCCTATCAACCGCACCACTGACCTCACGCCCCCCCCCCACTTGTAAAATGTGAGGTGCAGCAGAATTGGGTCAAGTCATGATGTACGATCCTATTCACCGATCTTTACATTATAAGGAGGCCATTTTCCGTGCTGATGTTGGCACATAATGGCACACCCACAATGCTGTTAGGAAGGGTGTTTCAGGAATTTGATCCAGTGACAGTGAAGGAAAGGTGACATAAGTTTCCAGATCAGGATGGTGAGCCACCTAGAGGGGATCTTCCAGATGGTGGTATTTCATCTTCAAATACATCTTCAAATAAACCAAACCTATGTTTAGTTTACCTGTCCTGAGTGAGATTGGTAAGTTTACTATCAGCAGACATAGAAATACAACACGTCCCGTAGCAAGAACAAAGGGTTGTTCCATGTCTTGCTCTTCAAAGGGGTGAGGGGTTGAAAGCTGAAGATGTTCACTCTGGTGGCCTTCCTTTGAAAAATATAGAACATCAATGTTCTATGCATGAATCTAGGAAAAATGAGAGTCAGGATAGCAGTGGAAGAGAACATATCGTGTGGCATAAAAAAGGTAAGTAACAATAATAATGTGTATTGAAATAGTGCAGAAATATGAATGGACAATAAATACTGACCTTGCCAGCCAAGTCCACATTACTTGAATGAATTTTTAAAAAAATGTACAGGACTGCTCAGCAGACAGATTTACTATAAAGATTCAATAGTGTCATAACCTCCATGAGGACCTTGGGGAAACCTTTGTCGGTCTCCCTGTGAGACCCATGGAGTACGAGGGTTCCAGATAGGATGTGGAGGCCACCCAGCTGGACCTCATTGACCCATGTATAAAGCCGGCCCAAGCGGGGCTGGGAGTTGCTGGTTCTCCCAATTGAGACTGGATTGTGGAGAGAGTTACTGTCGAGTATTTTGTATCGTTTGAAATAAATCCTTGTTCCACTGCCGTTGGCTGCCTCGGTAACTAAACTGGCGATGAGGACAAAGGAGACTCCGGACTGGCTTGTGGAACTGCACAGCCATCCTGGACTATTACTATCCCAGAACATGTGGACATAAAGTTCAAGATGCCGCTGTTTGATAAGCTGTAAGCCTTCGATGCAGGACCTGGGCGACTGGAGCCAGTAGGCTGGATGCATGAGGTACTTCTTCCAGGTTAAAGGTATTCTGGGGGGACGACCGCCAGAAATTCATCCCCAACGTTTGGAATTATAAAGAGTCTCACTTACCGGTAGCACCAAACTCCAAATCGCTTGGCGGGCTGGTCGCATTGGTAGCTGAACCTTGTGACCCGGAACCTTCTGTCATCATGGAGTGGTATAGGTTTAACACAGCAGTGTTGCCTCAAGATGAATCGGTCAGTGACCTTTTAACCCGCCTTAGGAGACTGGCAAAGTATTGTGGGTTCGGGACACCCATCTCTGAAATGTTGAGGGATAGGCTGGTTTGTGGGACAAACAATGTGGCCACGCAGGGGAAGCTGTTGGTGGAGCCCACTGTGGTGAACACCACTCGTGGTATATTATATGTATTACGGCACTGCCCATATATTTAAGGTACAATGGTAAATCCCTGCCTGCTGGCTCCACCCCAGCAGGCGGCGTATAAAAGTGTGTGCTCTCCTACGCTGCAGCCATTCTGGTTCCAGCTACAGGAGGCACAACATCTTGTTCAATAAAGCCTCGATCGTTCCACCATTCATGTCTTGTGGTAATTGACGGTGCATCAATTTATTGAACAAGATTTTAAAACGATGGATCTCCTCATCAAGCCTGATCGCCTGCTGCTGAGCCCTCAAGCAGCCAATGCCACGTCCACCTTCGACCACTGGCTAGCCTGCTTTGAAGGCTACCTCAGAGCAGCCGCTGATGAACCCTCGGACTCGCAGAAGCTCCAAGTCCTCTATTCACGGGTGAGTCCTGACATTTTTCCCCTCATCTGGGATGCGCCAACCCAATCCGAAGCGATGACGCTCCTGAAGGGACAGTACGTTCGACCGATGAATCAAGTGTACGCCAGGCACCTCCTGGCCACAAGACAGCAACTTCCCAGGGAGACTCTGGACAATTTCTTGTGTGCCCTGCAGATCCTAGGTAGGAACTGTGACTGCCAGGCAGTTTCGGCAGTCCAGCACACCGAACCTTTAATGAGAGACACTTACGTCACGGGCATGAAGTCTGCGTATGTCCGTCAGCGGCTATTGGAAGAGGATACGCTCGATCTTGCAGGGACTAGGCAGCTCGCTAATTCATTAGAAGTACCTCTCATAACGTTCAATCCTACGCCCCCAACCACGCGGCACCCTCGTGGGCATCGTGGGCCCCACCAGCTGCCGACTCCAGCTCACCGCAAGCCTGCACCCTGCGGCAGCCAGCCAACTCTGGGGGGCCCAAGTGTTATTTTTGCGGACAAAACAAACACCCCAGGCAGCGCTGCCTGGCGCGGAGCGCGACCTGCAACGGGTGTGGGAAGAAAGAACACTTTGTTTCTGTTTGCCAGGCCCGGTCGGTCGCCGCTGTTTCCAGGCCCAGCATTTCTACACACCCCCACGTGCGACCCAGGGGCGCTGCCATCTTCCCCTCTGCAAGCTATGTGCGGCCCGTGGGCGCCGCCACCTTCCCCACCGCAAGCCACATGCGCCCCGTGGGCGCTGCCGCCTTCGGCGCTATTTTGGACCGCGCGTCAGGTCCCCTGCTTGTCTGACCATTCGTCGCCTGCCGCTACCTCCGCCGCTGCTGATCAGCCCGGGACCTCCCAGCATCTTCTGCAGCTCGCCTCTATCACCCTGGATCAGTCTCGGCCCCGCAACCTCGCGACTGCTACGACGACGGTGAAGATCAATGGGCATGAGACGACCTGCCTCTTTGACTCCGGGAGCACAGAGAGCTTCCTCCACCACACTACGGTAAGGCGCTGCTCCCTCCCGGCACACCCCATCGCCCAGAATATCTCCCTGGCCTCCGGATCCCATTCCGTTGAAATCCGGGGGTACCGTATCGCGACCCCCACCGTCCGGGGCGTAGAGTTCAGCAACTTCCGGCTCTACATCCTCCCCCGCCTCTGCGCTGCCCTGTTACACGTGTTATGGGCCATGGTTTAGAGAATCCTAAAGTGTATCATGGAGTTCACCTGTCCCACAACTTTTAATCGATTGTGGTATGGGGAGCACACGCCTTACTCTACAGGTATGGTACAGCAGAAAATGGACCAGTGGTTTTTAAAGCAAAACAATGTTTATTCTATGAACTCAAGTTAACCTTTCAAAAACAAGCAGTGAATATCTTAGCAACCAGTAAATCAAATACACCCCCCAAAGAATACAACACTAAGTAATCTGTATGCTGTTCTTTTAACATCCAAAAACTTATCAAACCTCTAAACAGGAGCACATTAGGGTTTACATTCAATACTGAAATCATTTAGAATTCTGAATTCACCAAATGATTAAGATAGTCTTTGGATGGCAGACTTCAGATGCAGCACCCTGAAACACACAGACACACCCAAGCTCTTCTCAAACTGAAACTAAAAAGCAGAAGTGGAGCTCAGCTCCACCCACACTCTGACATCACTCCAGTAACATGAGCAGCTCCATTTCTTAAAGGTACATTTCTTCAACACCCATTTTTTAAAGGGTACTCTCACAAGAAAAATAAATATACCATCAACTTCAAGATGGTTTCATTTTTCACCTTTTCACCATCCTTTAAGAAATGTACACAGTAAATGTACTTTATCGTTTCAAAAGACAACGCACGCAAACAGGTACAATAATATAGTCCATTTTTTGTTCTCCTTCCTTCAACTGAAATCCTTCTCAATTATCAGTCTCTTTGAACAAGAAGGTCTCTGCGTGATCTGTCCATTGTTCTACGCCTCGGCATTTCTCTTTAAAGTCAGATAATTGAGTCCAATCTGATCACAGAGTCCCTTGTAATTCTCCAATACAGGAGCATTGGTTGTCACAGCTTTCATGCAGTCAAATGCCTGTCGAAGGTCTGCTGTCTATTGAAATCTTCGACGTTTCTTAAGCAAGTCCATCAGTGGAGCAATCACGTTACAAAACCTTTGCACAAATTTTCGATCAAATCCACTCATGCCAAGAAGTCGCAACATTTCCCTTCGTCTTGAGGGTATCAGAAACTCCTCAAGGAAAGTGATTCGGGCTTATCCAAATTCACTTTTGGATAGGTTTATCACCAAACCCGCCTCCTGAAGTCGATCGAATAACTCCATCAGATGTTTTAAATGTTCTTTCCATGTCTGGCTGAAAATTACCAGATCGTCGATGTATACCGCACAATTGGGTAATCCTGAAACAACTTTGTTAGTTAACCATTGAAATGTGGCTGGGGCGTTTTTCATGCCAAATGGCATAACTTTGAATTCGTATAGACCATCTGGAGTCACAAAAGCTGAAATCTCCTTCGCCCTTTCGGATAAAGTTACCTGCCAGTAACCTTTAAGTAAATCCAGTTTGGAAATAAAAACTGATTGGTCCCTTTCTCAATGCAATCCTCCAAACATGGGATTGGACAAGAGTCCGTTCTTGTAACTGCATGAACCTTTCTATAGTCTACACACAACCGTTGGGTACCATCTGGTTCAGGTACCATCACTATGGGTGAGCGCCATTGGCTGCAACCCACTTCAATTATGCCATTTTTAAGCATACTCTCAATCTCTTTGTTAACCTGTGCCAATTTTAAAGGGTTAAGTCTATATGGATGTTGTTTGATTGGAACAGCATTTCCCACATCTACATCACATATAGCCATTTTAGTGCTTCCCAATTTATCTCCACAAACTTGCCCATGTGGTATCAATAACTGTTTTATGTCAGTTTGTTTTTCCTCTGGAAGATAACTCAACAATTTATCCCAATTTTTAAGAAGATCCTCATTTTCCAATTTGATTTGAGGTATGTCAAATTCACAGTCATCTGGATTTGGTTCGTCACTTTGAGTTAGAATAATTAAAACCTCCTTTTTCTCTCCTTCCCTTTCAAAGTACCTTTTAAGCATATTCACATGACACACTCGGTGAGTCTTCCTTCTATCTGGTGTTTTTACCACATAATTCACCTCAGTTAATTTCCTTTCAATCTGATAAGGTCCACAAAACCTTGCTTTTAAAGGTTCACCTACCACTGGTAACAATACTAAAATTTTATCTCCAATGGCAAAACTACGAACTTTGGATTTCTTGCCCGTGACCCATTTCATCACATTTTGTGCAACTTTTCAATGTTGTCTCGCCAATTCACCTGCTCTATTTAATCGTTCCCTAAAATTTGGCACGTAATCCAATAGTGTAATTTCCGATTTCTCACCCACCAATTTTTTCTTAATCAATTTAAGTGGTCCTCTTACCTCATGACCAAAAATTAGGTCAAAAGGACTAAATTTGGTTGACTTATTAGGTGCATCCCTAATTGCAAACAGTACGAATAGAATTCCTTTATCCCAATCCTCTGGATAATCTTGACAATAAGCCCTCGCCATTGTCTTTAATGTCTGATGCCACATTTCTAACGCTCCCTGCGATTCTGGATGGTACGCAGTTGATTTAAATTGTTTTATTCCTCAGCTATCCATAACTTCTTTGAATAACTTTGAGGTAAAATTTGATCCTTGATCCGATTGTATTTCTGTGGGTAGTCCATATCTAGTAAAGAATTTAAGTAACTCCTCCACAATCCTTTTAGCTGTAATATTACATACTGGAATGGCCTCTGGAAGCCTGGTAGACACATCCTTTATCGTCAAAAGATATTGATTCTCACTTTTTGTTTTAGGAAGCGGTCCTACGCAATCAATTAGGACCCTTGTAAAAGGTTCCTCAGATGCTGGAATGGGTATTAAGGGTGCTGGTTTTATCACTGCTTGAGGTTTCCCTACCACTTGACATGTGTGACGTGATTGACAAATTTAAATACATCTTTATGTAGTCCAGGCCAATAAAAATGTTTCTGGATTTTAGCTTGAGTTTTCCTTATCCCCAAATGACCTCCCACTGGTACCTCATGTGCAACTCGCAACACCTCCTTTCTATACCCTACCGACAATACTACTTGATGAACTTCTGCCCACTTTTCATCCGCCTGCATATGTAAAGGTCTCCATTTTCACATCAAGACATCACTTTTACGGTAATAACACTCTGGTATACACTCAGATTCCTCTTCTGTGTATGCTTTCTGATACATCCATTTTATTTCTATCTCTTTCTGTTGTAACTTCGTCAATTTTCCTGAACTAAAAATATCCGCCTCATCCTCCAACTGTTCTTGTTCTTTTTCAACCATCTGATCAAAAATCGTTTCTGATAATTGCACTTTCACTTCATCTTCACTCTTTGATTTCTCCTCTTTTCTTAACCTGTGACTTTGCGACCTTGTTACTACACAATCTGGAAAAATACCAGGATATTCGTTCTTCAAAACTTCAGTTGTCTGATGTTCCACTGGCTTTTCAACCACAGTAGGCATCACTCCCATCTGCGATCCAGCTATATCATTACCCAAGATAAACTGTATTCCTGGACAAGATAGTTTCTCTATTACTCCTACTACCACTTCACCACTCTTCACTGGACATTCCAAACTTACCTTATATAATAGAACGCTACTCCTCTCACCCTGAATTCCACATATTACCACCTTTTCTGGCAACATTCTTCCCAAACTACATAACTTCGCCTCTCTTACCATTAAAGATTGACTAGCTCCCATATCGCTTAAAATTTTGACTTCTTTACCTGCTCCTCCTGATACACATGAGTAAACTTTACCCACACAAGTAAATTCTTTAAAGAGATCTGGCACCTTCTTATCAATCACCTCTTGATCAGGCTGTACAATCTTTTGCACCTCCTTCACTTCACTTGGGCTTTCCTTTACCACTTTAACAAACCTCACTGTCTTATCCTGTTTTACCACTTCAGCCTTCCAGTGCTTTTCTTCAACCACCGACACTGTGACTTTACATGGCCTAGTTTATTACAGTGACATTTGAAACTTTTCATTTCTTTTCCACCCTCCTGGATTTCTTTTAAAATCTGAGGTACACTCTCCTTATTATCTCCCATCAGATCATCTTTACCTTTACCACTTGAGTATTTCTCATGTCCCCAGTTTCTATCCCTCACAGGCTGAAACTGATGTCTGAAATCAAGCTTTGATTTATGAACTAATTCATAATCATCTGCCATTTCTGCTGCGAATCTCACAGTTTTAACCCTCTGCTCTTCCACTACATCAGGAATTGAATTTTTTAACTCCTCCAAAAGTATAATTTCTCTGAGGGCTTCATACGTTTGGTCTATTTTCAAAGCCCTTATCCACCTATCAAAATTACTCTGTTTGATCCTTTCAAACTCCATGTATGTTTGACCAAATTCTTTCCTTAAATTTCTAAACCTTTGTCTGTAAGCTTCAGGCACTAGTTCATATGCACCATAGATGGATTTCTTCACCTCCTCATACGTTCCAGATACCTCCTCCGGTAGTGATGCAAACACTTCACAAGCTCTACCTACCAGCTTTGTTTGAATCAGTAATACCCACATGTCCTGTGGCCATTTCATTTGTTTAGCTACCTCCTCAAATGAAATGAAAAAGGCTTCTGCCTCCTTCTCGTCAAGCCTTGGCAATGCTTGGACATGTTTAAATAGATTCCCATCAAGCCTTCGACTTTGACGATCTTTCTCACTCTCGTCATCATTATCATCCAACTGTACGTTTTCCTTTACATCCGCCAATTTTAACTGACTGTCATGTTTCATGGCCATTTTCTGAAGTTCAAACTCTTTCTCTTTATCTTTTTCGCTGATCTGTATCTCCCTTTCTCTTTCTTTTTGTTCTGCTAGGGCTATTCTTTCTTTTCTCCTTTCTTCTCTCTCCTTTTCTTGTTCCTCTCTCTCTCTTTCTCTTTCCTCTCTCTCTCTTTCATATTCAAGCTGCTTTAATTCTTTCTCATGTTCAAGTTGCTTAATCTGCAACTGGATCTTTGCCATTTCTAATGAGTCAGACTGTATCTCAGGCAACTTTAAATGCTTAGCCACCGCCATAATTACCTCATCTTTTTGCATTTTGTCAGGTAATGTTAACTGAAATGTTTTTGCCAAATCTATTTTTAGTCTCTGTCCGTAAGGTGCTGCGTGTGACCGTCTCCACCCCAAAAACTTCTGAGCCTCTGAAAGAGCCATTGTCCACAACATACACCCCACTTAAACTAAAATACCACACCTGAAAAGCAACCACAATATGCTCACCCCTCATTGTCTTTAAGTTTACTAAGCGAATCCAATAGATAGACTTTTATCCCCCTCAAGCCCCCAATTGTTATGGATCAGGGTTTAGAGAATCCCAAAGTGTATCATGGAGTTCACCTAACCCACAACTTTTAATAGATTGTGGTATAGGGAGCACACGACCCACTCTACAGGTGTGGCACAGCAGAAAATGGACCAGTGGGTTTTAAAACAAAACAATGTTTATTCTATGAACTCAAGTTAACCTTTCTAAAACAAACAGTGAACACCTTAGCAACCAGTAAATCAAATACACCCCCCAAAGAATACAACACTAAGTAATCTGTATGCTGTTCTTTTAGCATCCAAAAACTTTACAAACCTCTAAACAGGAGTACATTAGGGTTTACATTCAATACTGAAATCATTTAGAATTCTGAATTCACCAAATGATTAAGATAGTCTTTGGATGGCAGACTTCAGATGCAGTTCCCTGAAAAACACAGACACACCCAACCTCTTCTCAAACTGAAACTAAAAAGCAGAAGTGGAGCTCAGCTCCACCCACACTCTGACATCACTCCAGCAACATGAGCAGCTCCATTTCTTAAAGGTACATTTCTTCAACACCCATTTCTTAAAGGGTACTCTCACATGACACTTGGCTTAGATTTTCAGTGCAATCTCCAAAGCCAAACTTTGAAATTCGGCGGACCCCTACCCCCCTCACCGTCTGCGACCTCACAACCCTTAAGGTCGATCCACCTTCCCTGTTTGCAAACCTCACCCCGGATTGCAAACCCGTTGTCACTAGGTGCAGATGGTACAGTGCGCAGGACAGGACCTCCATCAGGTTGGGGGTCCAATGGCTTCTGCAGGAGGGGTCATTGAGGCCAGCAACAGCCCCTGGAGAGCTCAAGTAGTGGTAGTGAAGACTGGGGAGAAGCATAGGGTTGTCATTGACTACAGTCAGACCATCAATCGGTACTTGCAGCTCAACGCGTACCCCCTCCCACGCATATCTGACATGGTCAATCAGATTGCACAGTATCGAGTCTTTTCCACAGTTGACTTGAAGTCCGCCTACCACCAGCTCCCCATCTGCCCAGAGGACCGCCAATACACTGCGTTCGAAGCAGATGGCTGCCTCTATCACTTCCTTAGGGTACCCTTCAGCGTCACTAATGGAGTCTCGGTCTTCCAGCGAGAGATGGACCGAATGATTGACCGGTACGGACTGCGGGCCACCTTCCCGTACCTAGATAACGTCACCATCTGTGGCCACGATCAGCAGGACCACGACGCAAACCTCCAAAAATTCCTCCATACCGCCAAACTCCTTAACCTCACCTACAATGAGGAGGAATGCATGTTCCGCACCAACCGCTTAGCCATCCTTGGCTACGTAGTGGAAAATTGAGTTCTAGGGCCCAACCCCGACCGCATGCGCCCCCCTCCTGGAACTCCCTCTCCCCACTGCCCCAAGGCCCTGAAATAATGCCTGGGGTTTTTCTCGTATTACGCCCAGTGGGTGCCTAATTATGCGGACAAGGCCCGCCCACTCATTCAATCCACAGTTTTTCCCCTGATGGCTGAAGCCTGCCAGGCCTTCAACCACATCAAGGCGGACATCACCAAGGCCACGATGCACGCGGTGGACGAGTCTCTCGCCTTTCAGGTGGAGAGCGATGTTTTTTACGTAGCTCTGGCTGCCACCCTCAACCAGGCGGGCAGCCCGTGGCTTTCTTCTCCCGCACCCTCCATGCCTCCAAAATTCGGCACTCCTCTGTCGAAAGGGAGGCCCAAGCCATTGTGGAAGCTGTGCGACATTGGAGGCATTACCTGGCTGGTAAGAGATTCACTCTCCTCACTGACCAACGGCCGGTTGCCTTTATGTTTAATAATACACAGCGGGGCAAGATCAAAAATGACAACATCTTGAGGTGGAGGATTGAGCTCTCTACCTATAATTATGAGATCTTGTATCGCCCGGGGAAGCTCAACGAGCCCCCTGATGCCCTATCCCGCGGTACATGTGCCAGCTCACAAGTGGACTGACTTTGGGCCCTCCACTATGACCTCTGCCACCCGGGGGTCATCCGGTTCTTCCATTTCGTCAAGGCCCACAACCTGCCCTACTCCATTGAGGAGGCCAGGACCATCACCAGAGACTGCCAAGTCTGCGCAGAGTGCAAGCCGCACTTCTACCGGCCAGGTAGTGAAGGCCTCCCGCCCCTTTGAACGCCTCAGCGTGGACTTCAAAGGGCCTCTCCCCTCCACCGATCGCAACGCGTACGTCCTGAACATGATTGACAAGTACTCCCGGTTCCCTTTCGCCATCCCATGCCCCGATATGACTTCTGTCACGGTAATCAAAGCCCTGCACAGCATCTTTACGCTGTTCGGTTTCCCCACCTACATCCACAGCGATCGGGGATACTCTTTCATGAGCGATGAGCTGTGTCAGTTCCTGCTCAGCAAGGGCATCGCCTCGAGCAGGACGACCAGCTACAACCCCCGGGAAAACGGGCAGGTGGAGAAGGAGAACGGGACGGTCTGGAAGGCTGTCCTGCTGGCCCTGTGGTCTAAACAGCTCCCGGTCTCCCGCTGACAGGAGGTCCTCGCCGACACGCCCCACTCCATCTGATCGCTCCTCTGCACCGCGACTAATGAGACCCCTCACGAACGTGTGTTTGCCTTCCCCAGGAAGTCCACCTCCGAGGTCTCGCTCCCAACATGGTTGACAGTTCCTGGATCCGTCCTCCTCCGGAAGCATGTG
The DNA here is from genome assembly GCF_047496885.1 of Scyliorhinus torazame. Lineage (NCBI taxonomy): Eukaryota > Metazoa > Chordata > Chondrichthyes > Carcharhiniformes > Scyliorhinidae > Scyliorhinus > Scyliorhinus torazame. Next base: position 8,864,519 of record NC_092724.1, read on the forward strand.
CAAACCCACAGTACGCCAATGTGGCACACCCCAGCGGGCGCCAAGACACAGTCTCCCTCTGGGACCTGGCACCTGCTGGGTCCCCACCCACGACCACCGACCTGACACAGCTCCCCTCCCACCCGCCCCCCCCGGTTGCCTCATTCACCCCTGCGCCATTCACCCTCCCTCCAGCGAACCTCACCACAGCCCCCGCCCCAGCAGGATCCGTCCTCCCACTGGATCCACTCAGGGGTGACGAAGATGAGGACAACACGCTCCCTGAGTCACAGGTGACCAAGTCGGCGCCCACATCACCACCAGGACTGAGGCGATCGCAGAGGAGGGTCAAGGCCCCCGGCAGACTGAACTTGTAATGGTTTCCACCACTCCCGCTGGACTCTTTTTCAACAGGGGGTGAATGTGGTGAACACCACTCGTGGTATATTATATGTATTTCGGCACTGCCTATATATTAGAGGTACAACAGTAAATCCCTTCCTGCTGGCTCCACCCCAGAAGGCGGCGTATAAAAGTGTGTGCTCTCCTGTTCTGCAGCCATTCTGGTTCCAGCTACAGGAGACACATCTTGTTCAATAAAGCCTTGATTGTTCCACCATTCTCGTCTTGTGGTAATTGGCGGTGCATCACCCACCTTAGATTCAAAACGGGCCAACGAGTTGTCACTGTCCCATGAGCACGCAAAGAAAGGAGTGCCGGAACCACAGGGGTGCATGGACTATGGTGTCCATAGTTTGGCCCACCCTCTGTTTTGAGCTCCAGTGCGTCACATGGCAATTCCAGTCAGGCCAGAACCTCCCAAAGGGCAACCCCCGAGGCAATTCCGCTGCTGGCCCAAACACTCGGGAGCCACCGCTGATCTGCGGCGAGCCTCCCCCATGGACAAAGGGGAGAGCTGGCCACATTGCCAAATGTGTGGTCGGAGGATACGTGATGGCCAGATCTAGCAAGTCCGATGCAGACAATGCCGTCCAAGGCAGCCACCAAGATTGCCGCCAGCCAGGACCTTGCACCCCCACCCCCCCCCACACTGCCCGCACCCCTCAGATGAGGAAGCCTGTCTTTGAACCGCTTCACAGCCCCAAAGGTAAGGTCAATCCGGGTTGTGTTTCAAGGAAATGGTCATCCTGCAATGGACACTGCAGCTGCCATCTCCATCGGGTACCATCAGACGTTTCGATGACTTCGCGCAGGGTCATGCCGCTGAAGTTAGACACCAAGCTGAGGTTGGTGACCTATACCGGTGACCACCATAAACTGGGTAACACATGGGCAACAATCAGTCCGACCTTTCTTGGTTGTGGTATGAGGACTGGGGCCCAATTTTCTGGGGTGTGACCGGTTGCTACTCTTTTGTTGCAACTGGAAACAGGTTTTTCGGATGGGCACCAGGAATCTGTATCACTTCCTGGGCAAATACCCTGAAGTGTTCCAGGAATGTCTGGGTTGGATAAAGGGGGCCAAGGCCCATACCTACATGAATCCTGATGTTCAACCCAGGTACCTTCGGGTGAGGCCTGCACATTGCTTGCCAAGGTTGATGCAGAACTACAGCACCTGAATAATCTGGGGATTATATGCCCTGTACAATTTACAGAGTGGGCTGCACCAGTGGTGCCAGTAATGAAACCCGGCAAATCTGTCTGACTCTGTGGGGATTACTAGCCTACGGTAAACAGAGCTTCATGCCTCGCCTGGTACACAGTGCCCAGAGAGGAAGATCTGTATGCAATTGGCTGGAGCATGTTCCTTCATGAAACTCAACATGAGCCATGCCTATTTACAGGTGGAGCTAGATCCATCAGCCAGAAAATTTGTGGCTAAAAACACCCATAGGGTGTTATTTGAATACACCCGCCTCCCATTTGGGGTCTCATCTGCTCCGGCGATTTACCAGCGAGCAATGGAGTAACCTGCAGGGTCTGCCAAAGATGGCCATCTATCTAGATAACGTGCTCATCACAGGCGCCACCGAGGAAGAGAATGCGGACAACCTGCAGGAAGGGCTCAGGTGGTTTTTCCAAGTTTTTTTTACGATGGTTAATTGCACCTCTGGCTCTAAAATCTCTGTTGTCTTTCAAACCAAGATTCTTTTAAAAACATGACTTCAGCAGTCAAACACACCCAATACTTATAATCCAATATAGCTGAAATCCCAACATTCATTGCACAGGTTTGTGACTGAACACCATTATGTTTCACAGGGCATTGTAAAACAATATTTAAATACAGCTGTTAGTGTGGAGGAAGGGTTTTGGTTGTGTATGGTGTGCAGTCATAATATATCATACCAAGTTAGAGGCACCGGTAACCAGAGTGCGCTCTGGAGGGGAGGGAGATCTTTAAGAGGTTGAAGAGGTGTACTCTTGCCCAAGATAGTCAATGAATAAAAAAGAGAAAGCCTGCTATGTGTTATCATGCTAACCAGGTTGAAAATTGACCAGCAGTCTAGGGATTTGGAGTTGGCATTAATTGCTGGAATTGCAAGATTCTCCGTTACGAGTCCGCCTCGTCACCGCTGCCAACGAGGACAGGAGAATTTGATATTCAGCCAAATCTCCATTCACAGCAGCAAGTTCGGAGAGCCCCACTGGATTGAAGGAACAGCAAATCAAAGTCTCTTGGATGGCAGAATTTATATTTCTGGTAGGCTCGGTGACACACACATAGGAGTCTCCATCTGCTGCCTTCAATCTCCTTAAGAAGGTCTTAAAGGTCTGCATCTGTTGATGTTTGTGTTCTGATCTTGCTGCCCCATGAGTGCACATAGTCCTTGAAAGTTCAGAAACAGGTAGGAGGATAAAAAACCATGCTGTAAAATGCTTAATGCCTGTTACCTGTGGATATATTTTCAGAAAATCAAAACAAAGAACAAAGAACAAAGAAAAGTACAGCACAGGAACAGGCCCTTCGGCCCTCCCAAGCCTGCGCCGACAATGCTGCCCGTCTAAACAAAAACCTTCTACACTTCCGGGGTCCGTATCCCTCTCTTCCCATCCTATTCATGTATTTGTCAAAACGTCACTATCGTCCCTGCTTCCTCCACCTCCTCCGGTAGCGTGTTCCAGGCACCCACTACCCTCTGTGTAAAAAACTTGCCTCGTACATCTACTCTAAACCTTGCCCTTGTACCTTAAACCTATGTCCCCTAGTAATTGACCCCTCTACCCTGGGAAAATGTCCCAGACTATCCACTCTGTTTATGCACCTCATAATTTTGTAGACCTCTATCAAGTCGCCCCTCAACCTCCGTCGTTCCAGTGAGAACAAACCTGTTACCAATAGCTATGAATATATCTGTGGGGCACCGAACAGGATTTATAATAATGGATTTTGTTTCCCTGCTTCAAATGAACATTCAGATGTTATAAGATATGCTACCCTGCTATTGGTTTCTTCCAGATTTACAGACACGGGCCCAGCTACCTCTGGAGAATCACTTGTTCCTCCAGCATGTCTATGCATTCCAGCTGTCAGTCTGCACGTCCTCACAAATGAGAACAGAGGCACCCAAGTGAGAGATTTTGGATCTTCAAAGGTAGGTTTATCCAGGTACATGATGCAATGGCAGGCTTGTCGAAGGGGTGCATCAAATAAATTTCAAAAAGGATCTGCCAAACCTGAATCCTTCGGCACATTCCAAACCCTGAACAAAGTCAAATTTTATTATCATTAGAGAGGAATGTCTTCACAGAGTTAGTCTCCACCATCACCTGTTGGGTGGTAAACTGCTGGAGTGGATCATTGTCAAAACCATCTAAGATTCTGTTTTTACTGATTTCAAATGGAACTGAAATGAGGTGCATTCCCTCATGAACGAGCAATTAACCCCATGTTAGATTCCACCTTGTTGGCACAGTTGTTAATTAATGAGGCTTAAATGATCAAATTGTACTGTACACGAGCTTAGTGATGAAAAGTCTTAATTTGTGTCCATTATTGGGATGATTCGTGCATTTTGGGACATGTTGTTGAAGAAAGTCTTAAGTTGGCATATTTTTCAGTGCCAAGTACTGTGATGTAGCTTTAAGAAAGAACACATGGATCCTTTGGGAGTGAACTGAAGTTACAACTGGAACAAATTTGCACATTTGGGCTCCAGTCAATCTGTCTTAGCAGCACACAGAAGCCAAAACTACCATGCTGATTAGCTGGAAGGTGACCTGAAGACTAGGTATTCCAGGGCCTCTGGTCAAAAGATACAAGTGATAATTTATCAGTTAGAGGGAAGCCAAGGCTGTAAAGTTGATTGACTAGAAGAATGGCCTGAGGACTAGATGTTCCTCGGACCTCCGGTTAAGTGATATGAATTAAGGTCGGATTCCCATGGGACGCTAGGACCTCTCATCCCATTGGTCAAATATTGGGCTGAAAGTTGTTAGTTGTACTGATCCAGGTGCACATACTTGGGCTAAATGTTAAAAAGCTATTTGCAAAAAAGGTATAAAGTAGGGGGGAATCAGGAAGATTTTTGTACATGCCAAGGGTTAGCCTTTGTCAGGACACTTCAGGGGCGGATGGATTTTTGCCAGAAGCGAGAGTTAGGATTAGAGCACTTGTCAGGTGTAGAGCACTGGCTGGGAAGTTACCATTTGTGCAGTAGGACATTTCCAGTCAATGGGTATCTGTCACTAGTTGAGAATTGCCCTAAAATCGCAGTGTTCGACTTCGTCAGTGCAGTAGCAGGGCCCCTTCAAGGCGGCGGGCTTTCTGGTCACAAGACTGGCTCAGGACCAATAGAGAGAAAGTGTGGGGCCCTGGGAGCAGGGGTCTGGGCAGTGTGGACCCTGGAGCTGGACCTATCTAGCATTTCCCTGTGCCTGTTTATAGTTGCCTTTTGGCAGTGGGCACTGTGGTGGGTGGGGTGCCACATTGTCCTGGATGGTGTCAAGCTTCTTGAGCCAACGGATGAACAGACATCGCGCGACAATCGCCAGGCAGGAATGTTCCCTTCCAGTCGGGGAACACTTCAGCAGTCAAGGGCATTCAGCCTCTGATCCTCGGGTAAGCGTTCTCCAAGGCGGCCTTCAGGACGCGCGACAACGCAGAATCGCTGAGCAGAAACTGATAGCCAAGTTCCGCACACATGACTACGGCCTCAACCGGGACCGGGGATTCATGTCGCATTGTATTCACCCCCCACCATCTGGCCTGGGCTTGCAAAATCCTACCAACTGTCCTGGCTTGAAACAATTCACACCTCGTTAACCTTGATTATCCCTCTCTCCAGTCACTCTGTCTGGACCTGTAAAGACTTAATCACCTGCAAAGACTCACATTCAAAGTGTCGTCTTGCATCATTGACTTTTTCTATATATATGTTTCTGGAACCCAACTCTTCATTCACCTGATGAAGGAGCTGCGCTCCGAAAGCTAGTGATTCGAAACAAACCTGTTGGACTTTAACCTGGTATTGTCAGACTTCTTACTGTGCCCACCCCAGTCCAACGCCGACATCTCCACATCAAAGCTTCTTGAGGATTGGGAGATTGTGGCCGTTGCAATTTCCATGGAGAAGACCATTAGCTTTATCTAAAAGGAGAAAAGGGATGATAGATGATATGGGACGAGAGAGATAATGAAAGGCTAAATAAGGAATGGTGTCAAGGCATTATGTTAACCAAATCCTGTCACAGAATCCTCTATGCATTTTGCTATCTTTGGACATATACTCATGATGTACAGTGGAAAGCTCCGTCTGAAATTTGTCTGCTGATTAATCTTCCTTTTAGTCCAATGTGATTAGAAAGGCAGCTGAGATCAAATTACAGTCAGTCAAATTACAGCTGGAGAATATTGTTTAAAACCATTTCTTTCTTGTTGGCAGATTAAGTTGTAATTCAGGATGCTCGCAAATTAAAGCTACATCGCGCAATCACAATGTTTACCAGAAGTCTTTTCAAATAACTTTAAGGAAAGACTGAGCCCTTTTTAAATAACAATGGCAGTTGCTCCACCTCTATCTCAGTTTGATGTCATCCCTGGCAACAGTTTTACAAACCTTCACCTTGTTACATCACAGTTTGTTTTAAATCACAATTGATATTATTTGTGTTTCTTAAAATGGCTTTTAGGTTTTGTGAAAATAATGCAGACGACTTTGGCATGAACAGATTAAGGGCGCGATCTAACGGAAATGTTTCTAAGAGTGGTAGCGAGCGAGAATTGCCGGGTGCTTCCTGATGGCCGACAGGCGAGGCCGCCACCGGAATCTAATTAAGGTCAGTAATAATGCCCCATGGAGTTCACGTCGGAAATGACTGACCCACCAGCTGATTCGCCTGGACCGCACATGGCAGCTCCCCGCTAACGAGGGGCAGCATCTCTTAAACCGATTCTGCAGCGCAATCCCCAGAGAGCACCCAGCCATGCCACCGCGCAGACTCCACGATTCGGAGATGCCGATCTGGCCAGTCTCTTGGACGCGGTGGAGTCCCGACGGGATACCCTGGGTGAGATTCTCTGAGCCTCCGTGCCGCAATCGCAATCAGCGTCGGGGCAGAGAATGGCTGTTGACGCCGAAAACCGGTGCGTCGCCACCCCCGCGTGCGCGGTCTATGCGGCGCGGGTAGGGGGCCATTGACAGACCCCCCCCCCTGCGCGATTCCCGACGGCGTGGATCTTACCACGTTTTACCTGTCGGGAACGCTCGGACTCAGTCTGCGGCCGCCCTGGTGGGGGACAGGGGGATCCTTCACCAGGGGGGACTTCAGGGGGGGGCAAAGCCAGCGATCGGGGGCCACCGTGCGATTTCGGGAGGGTGGGGGGTGGGGGGGCTATATTGTTGGGGCTGCTTTCTTCAAGAAAAACCAGAGTGAAACGTCCGCATTTTGACGCTGGAGTGGGGAAATAGCCCCATTATTGGAGAATCCCATCCCCAAGTACCCCAGAGGGGGTCAGAGGGTCAGCCACAGGGCAGCCAGTGCTGCCTGGGAAGCAGTGGCAGCAGCCATCAGGGGAGTGTCACCAGGAGGACCACCATCCAATGCCGCAAGAAGCTCAACAACCTCAACCAGGCTGCATGGGTGAGTTGGCATTGACCTCTTGGCAACCCCCCCTCCCCAATGACCCTGCCATTTGCACCGCACGACCCCCCCCCCTCTCCCCAGCACAATACTGCACCTGTGCCCCAGCTCACCCTGGAACCCACCAGCACACCCCACCCATTACCAGCAGCGGTGCCCAACCCTGCCCCCCATCATAGTGCCTCACCCCTACGATGCATGACGCATGTGGTTCACAATGCACTCTCTCTGTCCCCGCAGGAGAGGTTGGCCCATAACAGACGGGAAAGGATTTAGGCAGGCGGCGGGTTGCCGGACATCAGAGTCCTCACCCCACTTGAGGAACGGGCCCTGGAGGTTGCAGGGTGGCCGAGGACGAAGCGGTCACCAATGTTGAGCTTGGCCTGGGCCGCAGAGGTGAGTATCCACCAGACCCCACCCAGCTGACCGGTCACACGTGAGTTGTTGTTGCCAGTCAAAATGAATCTTTTTGGATTTTGTTTATTGTCACGTGTACCGAGGTACAGTGAAAAGTATTTTTCTGCGAGCAGCTCAACAGATCATTAAGTACACGGGAAGAAAAGGGAATAAAAGAAAATACATAATAGGGCAACACAACATATACAATGTAACTGCATAACACCGGCATCGGGTGAAACATACAGGAGTGTAGTGTTAATGGGGTCAGTCCATAAGAGGGTTGTTTAGGAGAAGCGGGAAGAAGCTGTTTTTCCCCGCAGGATCTCCATCCGATGGTGCCGGCCGATCCGGGGTTCCCAAGAGAACACCTCGGAAGAGAGCTCCGAGGATGCTACCATTGATGCGTCACAGCTATCATCCCCACCTTCCATCTTCGCAGAGACACACACTTCGATGGGCGAAGGTACTGGACAGGCTTCTGGGTACAGTCTGGTGAACATCACAGAGTTACTGATGCACATCAGGAGGAGGTAGGATCATCCAGGGGAGACAGCAGTCTGAGGTCTGCTGCATCCCGGGACCCAGCTGGATCTCAGTCCGATGTCGAGCCTCTGGACTAGATTGTCCCGGAGCTGATGCAGACGCTAGGGAGTGGCTGTCAGATTCAGAAAGGGATGTCGACGACTCTCCAGTGGGGCCAGAGCCGATTTGAGGAGTCCCAAAGGCAACAGGCGCAGGAAATGGCACCGGCAATACGTGGCACCGAGCCAATACTGCTGGGGTGGTGACCGCAGTGGAAAGCCTGGAGCACGACGTCAGAAGCAGTAATTGTGGTGTCCAAGGCGTTACTCAGTCAGTGACGACCATGGCTGAGGGCCATGACAGCATGCCCCAGTCACTGGGTGAAGTGTCCCTCATGCAGGTGGACCTTGCCAAGTCGCTGAGGACTATGTCCCAGTCTCAGGTGCACTTTACAGAGGCACTGCAGAGCACATCCCAATCTCAGGTGGGCATTGCCACAGCGCACCAGAACATGTCCTGGTCACTGAGGAACATGTCCCAGACGCAGGAGGATATTGGCAATCTGCTGCAGAGCATGGCCCGGTCACTGAAGGATATCGCTGAGGGCGTTGACACCATGGTTCAGACAATGGGGAGCCACCAGGGCTGGCAAGCCAGATTATGGAGGGGCATCTGCAGCTCACTCCAGCTGCCCCTCTGTCCCAAGGTGACTCCCAGGGTACTATGTGCACCGACCGGGAGGAGGGAGCATTGGAGGCCAACCTGGAGCCTGCCTACAGAGAGACGACAGAGTCACCAGCTCTCCTGACACCGATGCGCCTCGGGGTCAGCGGGCGGAACAGAGTTGCTCGGCAAGGCATGTGCCACTTGCAGATCAGCCAGGACCCTCTGGCTCCAGGTCCTCCAGAGCTCGCCTGCCTGGGGCATCAAATGCTACAGGTAAGCAGCAGGCTGCCTCCACCTCTGATGAGTATCCTGGGGACACACCTAGACATAGCGGCAGAGTATGGCGGGCTAAGCAGATTGAGTGTCAATGCGCGGGCACTGGAGGAGAGGGGGGGGGGGGGGGGGCGGCACCACCAGAAGCTCGGAATAGTTAGGGTCACAATTGTGCACCATTAAAATACGTTACACCGAGACATGTCGAGCCTCTGTCATGTTATTCCACATTACGGGCCAGCCTGCATCCCCTCCCCCAGTTGCCCTCTGCCCTCCCCGGCCACAGGGCACTGTGCTCCTAGATCAAACCACCACAAAGCAGGCAACCTTCCGGGGGTGTACTGCAGTGCGCCACTACAGCGGTCGAAGCATCGGAAAAGCATTTTGAGAAGTCCAGATCTTGCCAACAGAAGCGGTCAGTTAGACCGTAAACCAATCGGTGCCCGGCGCAGTTCCCGATTTCAGACTCTCTCGCGATTTAACCAGCTCACGAGGATTTGCAGCGGGCACTGTGCCAATGTTTGTGTTCATTCATTTTTCAGAACCTACTGAAAGGAACGTGAGTGACAGGTATAAACCCAAATCATTCTCTATATCCCTACCTCCTAGTTCAGGGGAATAGGACCATTTCGGGACAAGTTGTAATATTCAAGGGCTCAGGTAAAGGTTCTCATCACCTTCGAGCTTTTTGTTTGGTAGGACCCTCCCCTGCACTATTTGTTCCACCTTTTACTTCCCATCAGTGATCTCGGGGATAATTTTAGCTGACTCACTGGTTGGCAAGCCCATGGGATTGGGTAAAACTTCAAAGAAGGGTAAAATTGGGCCGGATGTAAACTGACCATGTCAGGCGACAGGATGTGAGGTTAAAATTGACCTCTTCTTTTTTTTTTTGGTTTATCGTTAAATTCTCTTTTTAACTTGGTTCATTTGGCAATTAAGCACTTTAACGGACTGTCGCTGAAAAAGAATATCCAAAATGAATCTAATCTAAATTCAGCTGGCAACAATGGTTAGATACTAAGGAACGGCCCATTGATTCTTGATGACATGGGTAAAGTGCATGGTAAATCGATTAAAGCCTTTGTTAAAACAGAAGACAAAGACATTTCAAATAGACTCATTAATGTGTTTATTACCGATATTGTACTGCATGCTTTCAAACTGGCTGCTCATTCCACCAATGCCGTCATTAATCTCATTGATGTCAGCGGCTGTAACTGCACTCAGAAGAACCGCATTGTACTTGAAGTTCTGTCAGAGTTGCTGAGAGATTGTATAAAATTCTTCACCAACGTATCTTCTAGATTTCTTGTTTGGTAAAGTTCAAATTCAACCCAAGGAAAATAAATCATAGAATCTTACAGCACTGAGGACGGCTACTCAGCCCATCTTGTCTGTGCTGGTTCAAAGAAAAAAAAGAAAGGAGAGTAGAACGAAGGAAAGATATACTTTCACTAGCTCAGGACTTCCAAAAGAGTTTTATAGCCAATGACGTACTTTTTTTAAAGCGCAATTACTGTTGTAAGATAGGAAATATGACAACTGGGGCAGCACGGTGGTGCAGTGGTTAGCACTGTTGCCTCAAGGCACCGAGGTCCCAGGTTCAATCCTGGCCCCGGGTCACTGTCTGTGTGGAGTTTGCACATTCTCTCCGTGTCTGCGTGGATTTCACCTCACAATCCCAAAAATGTGCAGGTTAGGTGGATTGGCCACGCCAAATTGCCCCTTCATTGAAAAAAAAATAACGGGGTGACTCAAAATTGATTTTTAAAAAAGGGAAACGTGACAACGGAATTGCACACAGCACGGTCTTAAGAGTCGCCAATGTAATAATGACCAGATTTTAATTTTTGTGATGTTATTTGAGTGACAGATATTGGCCAATACACCAGGAAGAACATTCCAGATCTTTTATATCCACCTGAGAGGGCAGACAAGGCCTCAGCTTAACATTTCACCTGAAAGGTGACTCCACTGACTGCAGCACTCCTGCAGTACTGCACCACACCTCGACTGCAAGTCAAGAACTCACAGCCGTCTGATTTAAAGACCAATGTGCACCCAGCTCAGCCACAGCTGGCATTATCCGGGGAACTGGGGGATTTCCTTCATTATTGTGAACAATGAAGGTTTAAATGTATTTCTGAAGTAAATAAATGATGAAAGGGTATGGCACAGCTTGATGGGTATGTACTCAGTAAGGGAAAGGAGGACAGCAATGGAGGTGAAGACATTCCTGTCTGTCGAACAACCTCTCCGCGGGTCAACATGGAAAAGAAGGAAAAACTTGCTTTGGCTGAAATTAGGACGTGCTTCGTTAGCATGCAGACACTGAATGTATTTGTACGAAATTCCTTTGTCTCTGTTTAATTGCGTCATGAACCCATTTACTTTAGATGGGTTAATGCCTCCATTAAAATAGTGGACAGATGGGTTTCATATGAGAAGAGCAAAGCATCCCGATGCTAATTAAAGTGCAGCACAGAACATTTTGTGATCTGGGCATGAGTCCACAATGCCACATGGGGCATGTGCAACTCTGTCTCAAGCACAAAGGATGGGTTTCCTGGCAAAGGAAGTGCACTACATCAAGCATCAGCTGGATGCAGAGAGAGAAATAAAATAGACCATATGCAGCTGCCTGGTATGGAGCCTGGGAAAGAGAGAGCATTTGTGAAGATGGTGATAATTTACATTTGCTGATAATCGCTGTCAAGGATAGTGCTTGGAGGGAAGTGTTCCAAGTGCTTTTTGTAAGTTGGTTGGGTTTACATTGGCTGCCTCACCACCGGTGCAGTCGCAAATCTGCTTTCACGGTCATTTCATTTGGGAAATGAGGTTCCTCCCAATCTCACTCATTACGGCGGCTTACTGCAGGCTGAACAATGTCCCGCTCCCAACTGGCCCGAATCATTTTAGGCTTGGAGGTGTGAGCAAATCCAACAAATCTCTTTACATGAAAATTATCCCGAGGAGTTGCTGGTGCCAGGCTCCACACTGTGGTGCTGTATAGTTTAATCTTAGTTACAGCTTAATTCACTTTGTAAACCTAGCTGCCCAATCCGTACACAAACATCCCTTTCATTGAAGTAGCTAGACTCCTGCTTGTATGTTTTGTGAAGTTTCATTGGGTGTTCTTTCGGAGGCTGGGTATTTGGGTGCCGTGTTACTTCATTTCTACACTTGTCGCAATGAATTCCAGCAGGTCCAAGCAGCCATCATGTTAGCATCCCCTGTGCTGTTTAAGTTCTATCAGACAGGGTCTGCCTTCCTGCGGCCTGTATTTCCCCTTCTTGGGGAGAAATCATGCTGCGGTATTGGCAACGAACACGCTGACCTGCTTGGGTTAATGGCCTGTTTACTTTAAATTAGTTGGCACCTTTCTTAAAGCAACAGAGGAATTTCATCAATGAGTTTATGAGTGATACCACTAACTGCGAACTCGAGCCATTTATTTTGTTTCCCACCAACTTGGCAAAAAAGGTCCCACTAACAGACATTGCACCTCCTCAAGTCTAAGCGGCATGAATTTCAGAGCAGACTTGCACAATTTCCCATTCAATGTCGAATAACTTTCAGTTTAATTATTCAGTTATAATGCAAAGCTGCTGTTACTTAAGACCAGTTAACCGTTTCCAGAGTGGAATAAACAAAGCACGCAGAAGAGGGATGTGATCATGGACGGGGTCTACGGCCGCGTTACGCCCGAAAGGCAGCGCGGAGCGGTGCGACGGGTAGATGCCGGGAGATCCACCTTCCGTGATCTGCCCAGTTCGTCACGCCTCGCAAGATCTAACGCGATCTCACGAGACGTCGCAATCTGAATCCCGTCCACTGTGGGTGGGATCACTTTTTAGTAAATGTACGTTTTAGAGTGAGACAGCTAGTCCCACTCTAATATGCATCATTCCCATGATCTGCCCAAGGCGTGGGATCTAACTCCCTCGCCTTGAAGATCACGGGCAAGCGCAATTCAGCACTGGTCTCCACAAACGGGGACCAGACGGAACAGCACCCGTGGGAGTCTCCCAAGGGCTCGGAGGCTCCCAGGTGTTTGCCCAATGGGCAGGGTGGCAGCCTGGCACGGTCGGCGGAGTCCCTCAGAGCAGAAAATGGGACTGAGTGCGGCCCTGGCCGCGTGTTTTCTGCTGAGGCCGCCAATCTATCTGAATGGCCATTCGATGGTGTGGTGTGTCTGGGCGCTCTGAGCGCCAGGAAACACCTAGCTAATCGCGTGTGGTACAGGACAGTGTTCCCATTCGGGCAGGGCCCTGTATGTTCTTTGCAGCTTGGATTCAGTCACAAAGTATCCTGAGCTTAGCAAAGCTAAAACAAATCTTCCAAACTCAATCAAGTGTCACAGTATTTCTTGATTAGCAAATAACATGGATGCGTCAGGCACAGTATTGCTGGGGAAAATGGATTTACGCTCAATTCTGTAACAGATCAATTACTAACGCACTTCTTCCAACATACTGGCAGGGAATAGAAGCAGAGAGCACCCTTTAATTCCATCCGCATCTCATTAAATGGGTATGGTAGCTCAGACAGTATGTTGCAGGACAAGTGATGCAGAGTCCCAAACTGGTCTTGAAAGGCGCTGAGTGATCCAGAGAAAATGAGTTTAAAAAACATCTGGAAATAAAAAAATTAGTAGCAGTGGAAGTGACCGTGAACCTATTAGATTCTCATAATAAAAACCCTAATGCGCTCCAAGGAAGAATGGCAGCTGTTATAACCCCATCGAGACCCACGGGGATGACCCGAATAATCTCTTCATGAGCCTTGTGGAGCATGAGCTCCCTCCCTGAGGGGCGGAGGCCCATCAGAGGGCTTGTTAATGCCACAGGATAAAACCTGGCTCAGGTAGTTCCAGAATACTCCTAGCTGGGACTTGGACTGTTGCTCGGGTATACTTTTCCTAAACCAAGGGTTCGAAATAAACCTTCTTTTACTCACCTTTCCCAACTCCTCCTTGACTACCATAACTGCCTTCCTATCTGGTCTGTCCAATGATGTGATTCCAGTCTCACACTAACATGGCTGACCCTTAGCTGCCCTCTAAAGTGGCCTTGGAATCAATTTAACTATATTAAGAAATGGACAATATATGTTGGCTCATTTATCTAGTTCCGTGTACTGCACGCATTTAGATACAACACCCTCAGTCCTGCATTGTCTGCCTCCCCTTATCATATTTGTCCCCATTTTTGCTCTACCTGAGGTTAGATTCCTGCCACCTTCTAAACTCTTTGTTCTATTACATGTTCTGGAAACTTACTAACCTCTCCTGAGACGTCGGCCCCATTAACTAGTTTAAAGTCCTCGTCATTAATCTGCACTTCTACCTTCTCCTTTAACTTGGATTTTTAATTCGCTACACAACTGAAGCCGCCCCCCCCCCCCCCTACCCACTATTTAGTTTAAAGCCCTATCTACAGCCCTGGTAATGCGATTCGCCACAATGCCTCTAAGCTGATTTAAGCAAATATTGACTCATTCCAAGATTGCCCAACTTTGGTTACTTACAGTTTGGCTCATGTCCATGACAGCAACATTGGGGTGAATTCTCTGCCGGCGGGATTCCCTGTCACCGGCAGCCCACTCCCGCCCACGGGTTTCCCAGCGGCGTGGGGTGGCCACAATGGCAAATCCCGTTGGTTGGCGGTGGGAGCAGAGAATCCCGCTGCTGCAATGGTGCGCTGTCCAGGAACACGCAGCCAGGAGGGAGAGAATTCACCCCATTATTTCATTTATCTAAACAACACCAGAGGGCAAGAATCTTTCTTTTTCTCCTTTGCGTTTTGTGTGACATCCAGTCACTTTACCAAAACTTTAAACATGGGCCAAAAATATTGGGCGGGATTCTCTGGCCCTGGGGCTAAATGATGACGCCGTCGTAAATGCCGGAGCGTTTTACGCCGGTATGAACAGGGCCCTAGGAGCAGTGATCCTGCGCCGCACAGGGGGCCAGCACGGCACTGGAGAGCCTCAGGCTGCTTCAGCTACTGATCTGGGTGTCAGAACGGGCATCTGCCGGCGCGTGTTCGCGCATGCGCACTACGGCCGGCGCGAGTTCGCGCATGCGCACTACGGCCACCGCGAGTTCGCGCATCCGCACTACGGCCGGCGCGAGTTCGCGCATGCGCACTACGGCCACCGCGAGTTTGTGCATCAGCACTACGGCCGGCGCGAGTTTGTGCATCCGCACTACGGCCGGCGCGAGTTCGCGCATGCGCACTATGGCCTCCGCGAGTTCGTGCATGCGCACTATGGCCACAGCGAGTTCGTGCATCCGCACTACGGCCGGCGCGAGTTCGCGCATGCACACTATGGCCACCGCGAGTTTGTGCATGCGCACTATGGCCTCCGCGAGTTCGTGCATGCGCACTATGGCCACAGTGAGTTCGTGCATGCGCACTACGGCCACCGTGAGTTCGTGCATGCGCACTATGGCCACCGCGGGTTTGTGCATGTGCACTATGGCCTCCGCGAGTTTGTGCATGCGCACTATGGCCACCACGGGTTTGTGCATGTGCACTATGGCCTCCGCGAGTTCGTGCATGCGCACTATGGCCACCACGAGTTTGTGCATGCGCACGATGGCCACCACGAGTTCGTGCATGTGCGCTATGGCCTCCGCGAGTTCGTGCATGCGCACTATGGCCTCCGCGAGTTCGTGCATGCGCACTATGGCCACCGCGAGTTCGTGCATGCGCACTATGGCCACCACGAGTTTGTGCATGCGCACTATGGCCACCGCGAGTTCGTGCATGCGCACTATGGCCACTGCGAGTTTGTGCATGCGCACTATGGCCACCGCGAGTTCGTGCATGCGCACTATGGCCACCGCGAGTTCGTGCATGCGCACTATGGCCACCGCAAGTTCGTGCATGCGCACTATGGCCACCGCGAGTTTGTGCATGCGCACTATGGCCACCGCGAGTTTGTGCATGCGCACTATGGCCACCGCGAGTTCGTGCATGCGCACTATGGCCACCCCGAGTTCATGCATGCGCACTATGGCCACCGCAGGTTCGTGCATGCGCACTATGGCCACCGCGAGTTTGTGCATGCGCACTATGGCCACCGCGAGTTCGTGCATGCGCACTATGGCCACCGCGAGTTTGTGCATGCGCACTATGGCCACCGCGAGTTTGTGCATGCGCACTATGGCCACCGCGAGTTCGTGCATGCGCACTATGGCCACCGCGAGTTCGTGCATGCGCACTATGGCCACCACGAGTTTGTGCATGTGCACTATGGCCTCCGCGAGTTCGTGCATGCGCACTATGGCCACCACGAGTTTGAGCATGCGCACTATGGCCACCACGAGTTCGTGCATGCGCACTATGGCCACCACGAGTTTGTGCATGCGCACTATGGCCTCCGCGAGTTCGTACATGCGCACTATGGCCTCCGCGAGTTTGTGCATGCGCACTATGGCCACCACGAGTTCGTGCATGCGCACTATGGCCACCGCGAGTTCGTGCATGCGCATGGGTTGCCTTCTCCGTGCCGGCCAAGACGCAACATGGTGGAGAGCTACAGGGGCCCGGCGCGGAGGAACATAGGCCCCCACCAGGATAAGCCCACCCGCTGATCGGTAGGCCCCGATCCCGGGCTAGGCCACCGTGGAGGCCCCCCCCCGGGGTCGGATTAGCCCCCCCCCCCAACCAGGCCGCCCCTTCCCCCGCAACGTGAATGCCGAGGCCCCGCCGGGTAGGACCGCATGAGAACGGTGCCGGCGGGACTCGGCCTAACTCGGCGGGCACTCGGGCCATCGCGCGCGGAGAATCGCCGGGGTGCCGCAGAGTGCGGCCCCCGACCGGCGGCGTGCCGAATGCGCCGGCGCCAATGTCGCCGAATCTCCGGTCACCAGAGAATTGGTGGACCGGCATCGGGGCGGTGTCACGTGATTCGCGCCCCCCCCCCCCCCCCACCCCGGCGATTCTCCGACCCAGCGCAGGGGCGGAGAATCCCGCCCATCAGGTTTTAACATCATGATTAATGACTGAAACGACAGTGTGCCAAATTGGACACATTGATTCTTCCCAGAATATCTGTGTGCAGGAGAAGCAAGGACCCCACTAGTGGTGAAGTGTACCTTCACATTACAGTTAAATTCATTATATAAGTTTATCAACATGATTACTCACATGTATTACTCACCAAGAGTAAACAGATATGCTCAGAAAGGCCTTATCTCAGCTCTTTACATGTCAATAGGGCAGCTTCTTTTCCACTTTGCATCATGACATTGTAGACATAGTCAGTGAAGGTTGATGGTGGGTAATTCGGAGATGCTAGTGCCAGTGAAGGTCATGGGTGGGAGGGGAACGCTAAAGATATTAATTACTGGGCAGCTATGAGGCCAGATGTTACCTGGCACTTGTCAACCCAAACTTGGACATTGTCCAGATGTTGCTGTCAGCTGACAAGAGCTGCTTTGTTATATGAAGAGTTGCAAAGTCTGCCAAAGCAGTGCAGAATCATTGGTGAGCAGCCTTTGCTGTAAATGCTTCCGCAGGCCAGCCATTTCCAAGCATGTGGCTCTGTCTGAGGGAGCTTCCCGGGTCTGTGTAGGCCAATTGGAAAGGTTTGATCTGTGTTACCAGTTGGTTTAAGACAAATGGATGAAACTTCAGGTTAAATTAGAGTGAATAGTTTAAATATTCTGATGCAGGAATCTTGCATCGCAATCTTGGGGCTGGCGGAGTTACACATGACCGGCCTACCAATGCTATGCAGCGTACAATGTCTGGGCAACAACTTCTTCATTTAGGTTTTCCTGGATTGTACCTAATTTTCTGACTTTTCTGAGGGTGGAGGAAATGTTTATTTAGTAGACAGGCAGCCAAATCTTATTTGTGATATCGCTGAGAAAGCAGGTGCAAACATTCTTGTTTCAAAAGTTCAATAAAACATGAGGTCTAGCTGCACCAGTCAGCTGCAATGATCCTTGACTGTTAACAATAGCCTACCATGGCCTACATACAAACTCCATGGCCCATATACAAACTCCATGGCCCATATACAAACTCCATGGCCTAAATACAAACTCCATTGCCCACATAGAAACTCCATGGCCTATATACAAACTCCATGGCCTATATACAAACTCCATGGCCTAAATACAAACTCCATGGCCCACATACAAACTCCATGGCCCACATAGAAACTCTATGGCCTATATACAAACTCCATGGCCTAAATACAAACTCCATGGCCCACATACAAACTCCAAGGCCCTGATAGAAAATTCATTGGCCACCGTGGCCATCTTCAGTGGTGCCCTCCAAATGGCAGATGAATTCTCATCTCCAGGAGCTTCCATATCCATTGTAAAAAAAATGCCAGCTCAGCTGGTTAAAGATAAATTATTGCACTCCCATGTGAATCCACAATTGTAAGAACATTAATTACAGTCATACACACATAATAATAATCGCTTATTGTCACAAGTAGGATTCAATGAAGTTACTGTGAAAAGCCCCTAGTCGCCATATTCCGGTGCCTGTTCGGGGAGGCCGGTATGGGAATTGAACCTGCGCTGCTGGCCTTGTTCTGCATTACAAGCCAGCTGTTTAGTCCACTGTGCTAAACCAGCCCCTCAACGAATGCTTTAATGCATTGATTAGAGACTGTGCATTAAGCGGTAACTCTTGATGTTTCTGCTGCCTTTCTCACAATTGCAGTTGAAATAAAGCCTTTATGTCAACATATTCCATCTTCTTGAAAGCAGATTGTCTTCTATCCCTTTCAGTCAGAGAATGACGTGTTGTTGGGCAATACAATTCACCTCAGCCTTTCTTGGATTTCATTTATTCTGAAAAACATCCTTAAACCCTGTGGATACCGAGATTCCATTTTACATTTGGCTCCCTCAACTCAATCTAATAATGCCTTAACCTCCCTGACTACCTACAGCCAATACAATGCAACATACCAGTTGCATTATTTTGATCAGCATAAAATTCAAAATAGAAACACATCTCCTTGTAAAGTGAGCTACTCAGCCACATCTGCACAGTTACAATGGATAAAGTGTTGCAATTTCATCAAATTTTCTTGGGAATGTTGGCTCGGGGTTTCTGCTCCTGTTTGCAATGGGCGGGTTCAACGACGGGTGCAAATAATATCCCGGGAACAGCAAACCCACGTTTTACGTTGGCATTAATGTGAGGTACGATTGTCCCCTCCCCGTTAGTGATGGGACGCATTAACGTCATGAAGATAATTTGATATTACCATATCATTATCAGGCCCCGACAACTGAATCATCCCCCCTCCCCTCCCTCCCCCCCCCGCCCACCTCTCCGTCAGAAAATCCACAGAAGGGGGCATGATGGCAGGGCAGCATAAATCACGGTTGGTTTCCCAAAGGGCGCACATGGGGAGCAGACCTACCATTGAATCGCAGGTGAGTGTGGAGCTCAGGGGGAGAGGGTCATGCCTGGGTACTGCCCAGTGCCCAGGACCCTCACCCGCTACCGCCACCCCCAGAATTACCCCAGTCCCTGCCCAGACACTGCCTCCTAGTATTGTCTGGGCACTGCCCCAGCACTGCCTGGGTAGTGCCCGGACTGTGTCAGGAGCAGTGCTGGGGCCAATGCTTGAGCAATGCCGGGGGCATTGCCTGGGCAGTGCCGGGGGAACTGCCAGGGGACATTGCTGGGGGCAGTGGCTGAGGACAGTGCTGGAGCGGGGGAGATTCCGGGGAGGTTTCCTGGGTGAATTGCTTTGCTCTCTCTGCGCTGGGGTGGCCTTTAAAGACAGCGGCCAATCCTCAGCTGTGTAAGTTGCTGGTGGGGTGGACGAATGAGAGGCCGCCCCAGCAGCGGTACGTCATGGGGCCGGATCGCTGAAGTTTTTTTCAAAGTGCTGAACTACAGGGCAGAGAATGTCGCCCTTGCTGTCGGCAGCTTCAACACCACTTTTCCCGCCTGCCATTAACCTTTGCCCTTATCTTTCTTCCCTGAAAAACATGGTTGGCGTGTTTGTGAGAATAGAAAGTACATCATTATCAGAACCACTGCATGGAGACCACATCGAGGGCCGAACGGCCTGTACTGCGCTGTAATGTTCTATGTTCTATTTTAAAGAACTTCACTAAGAGTCGGCTCTTCATCGCACAATAAATGAGCTGTAATTGTAGCACTGCGGCTCACTGTCCCATGCGTATGGTCTGTGAAACTGCTGATTGTCATTTCAGTTAGGGGATTGTTTTGAAACAGGCCAAGTTCAACATGCCTCAGGATACAGCACAAGAAAATCATTACAGTGTCACCCCTTGGCTCCACAGACCAAATAGAAATCTCAAGTCTCCTGTCTGATAAAGCGTTGGCGATACTGATTGCGCTGAGATTGTGTGTTCACAAATCTTTAAAGACGGCTGAAGCTGTCGAGAAGGCTATTTAAAAGAAAAAGCAGATCCCTGGGTTTAACAACGGAAAGATTGTATGTTAAAACAGGACAGTTCGGCTAACCTTTGAAAATGCTGATTAGGCCTCTGTGGGAGTGTTGTAGCTAATTCTAGCCACCAGACTTTAAAGGAGGACAGAGGTGTTTGCTAGAATGGAACTGTGGTAGTATGTATTGGGGGTCATGTGGGACTGGAAGCCCTAATGTCATTGGCTGACAGATCCCGGGTCCTGGTTGGCCGTTGACCTCATACTCCGCCCTGAAGGCGAAGTATAAGAAGCCGGTGCCTTCCCCCGCATGCCAGTTTACTATCGGGCTGCTGGGGAACAGACACGCTTAATAAAGCCTCATCGACTTCACTCTGTTTGTCTCACGGAGTCTTTGTGCGCCACAGGAACCAATTGCATTTTGTGGAGAGAGTGGAGAAGCTGGAGGTGCTCCCCTTACAGCAAACAAGGTTTAAGAGATTTGATAGAGGTGTTCCAAACAACGGACTATTTTTGTAGGCCACAAACAAGTCCAAACCGAGTGCGTTAAAAAGAAAACTTGGTTTATTGCAAAGCAGTTATATTTACAATATACATCAGATCCCAGCCAGGTCGATTCCATACCTGGCCCACTTTATACAGATCTTAATCATGAGTGATCCCCCTCAGCGGGTGAGTTCTATTCGGTGAGGCTCACAGTTGATTGCTCCAACCCCACAGGTCTCATGCAGGTGAGAACAACTATTTTGCTGAGTATATAAGGGACAAATTGTTTCCAGTGAGGGGTAACGAGATGAGACAGATTTAAGGTAATTATAAAAGAATGAGAGGGGACTTGAGTTTTTTTTGTCACACTGAGGAGTTGTAATCTGGGGCGAGATTCTCCGACCCCCTGCCGGGTCGGAGAATCGCCGGGGGCTGGCGTGAATCCCGCCCCCGCCGGTTGCCGAATTCTCCGGCACAGGATATTCGGCGGGGGCGGGAATCGCGCCGCACCGGTTGGCGGGCCCTCCCGCGCGATTCTCCGGCCCGGATGGGCCGAAGTCCCGCTGCTAAAATGCCTGTCCCGCCGGCGTGGATTAAACCACCTCTCTTACCGGCGGGGCAAGGCGGCGCGGGCGGGCTCTGGGGTCCTGGGGGGGGCGCGGGGCGATCTGGCCCCGGGGGGTTCCCCCACGGTGGCCTGGCCCGCGATCGGAGCCCACCGATCCGTGCGCGGGCCTGTGCCGTGGGGGCACACTTTTCCTTCTGCCTTCGCCACGGTCTCCACCATGGCGGAGGCGGAAGAGACTCCCTCCACTGCGCATGCGTGGGAATGCCGTCAGCGGCCGCTAACGCTCCCGCACATGCGCTGCCCGGAGATGTCATTTCCGCGCCAGCTGGCGGGGCACCAAAGGCCTTTTCCGCCAGCTGGCGAAGCGGAAATTCGTCCGGCGCGGGCCTAGCCCCTTAAGGTTGGGGCTTGGCCCCCCAAGATGCGGAGCATTCCGCACCTTTGGGGCGGCGCGATGCCCGACTGATTTGCGCCGTATTAGGCACCAGTCGGCGGACATCGCGCCGATACTGGAGAATTTCATCCCTGGAATGTGCTGCCTGAAAGGGTGGTGGAAGCAGATTCAGCAGCAACTTTCAAAAGGATATGGAATCCTCGAAGGGAAAGCATTTACAAGGCTATGAGGACAGGGCAGGGAAATGCAATTAATCGGACAGCCCTATCGAAGTGCTGGCACAGGCATGATGGACTGAATAGCCTCCTTCTGTGTTGTATCATTCTAGGATATAGGATGTTCAGACACTTGTAAGAGTTTCAAGTAAAAATGAGACCATTCGGCCCATTATATTATGCAGGCGCTTTGCTAGAGCAATACAATAATTGCTGCTCTTTCAATCACCCTGTTCAAATATTTACCCCATTCTCTGTTAAAGAACACAAGGTGACACTACCTCAACCATTCTCTGGGGTTAAACTCCTATGATCCAACAAATATCTGTACAAAGATATTTCTCCAAAAGGCTTTCTTCATGTTCTTCGTGACAACCCCCTTCCAACCAGAGAATTCACTTTTCTCAATCAGCCTATCAAAACGCTTTCCAATCTGAAAGCAAATTCTATTAAATCCCTCCTCCCCCCATTCGCACGCACAGTGCTTGCATAGACTTCCACAAACTGACAATCTCCTCGGACAGGGATCTGGGCATAGTAGCGATGACTGTTGAATGAAAGTGAAAATTGGCAAACATTTTAATTTCCTTGCTTATTGGCTTAAAACGTCATTTGCATGATGCAAACTTTTGATAAATTAGTATTTAAATATTTATATGGAGTGCATTGAATTAATTGTCCAGTTGCATTGTGAATGTGGTACTGTACAAATCTCCGAACTCAAAACTGAAATCGGGCCAACTCCCGCAATAATAATGTGCACTATTAATGTTTGAGAAGTGGCTGATTCAAGGTCGAACAGTTGCAATGTTTCAGGGTGTTAGGAGGTTCACTGCATTCAGTGCAGGGGGAGGAATGTATTCTCAGATGTTCATGAATCGTTGGAATTCTCTACCCGTGAAACCGATGGGGACGGAGTTGTTGAATATATTCAAAGCTGAGATAAACAGATTCTTGAACCATTGGGGAGTCAAGTGTTATGGGGACCAGGCAAGAAAGTGGAGCTGAAGACAAGGTCCGTGCAGCCACGATCTGAGTGAATGATGGAGCAAGCTCGAGTGGCTTGCTCCTGTGCCTTACATTCACACAGAAAGGTGAACAAGAATTTTACTTGTTTCCAACCAAAAACTTATTAAAGAATCAATACAGGTGCCCTTGAAAAATGTGGGAAGTTCACTGAGTAGCAGGACACTCCAGCAGCAGAAAGTAAAAGGTTTGGGTCCTTCGCCCTGTGCTATTTTAGTTGGAGCTGCCATGTGAGTGCATGGTTGGCAAAGTCTTACGGCAATTTGTAGAGAAAAGTTTCCGGGAAGAGAGAGCGTGCAAGGAAAATAAACAGTGTCCCGCTTTTAACATAGAGTCATAGGGCGCGATCTTCCGGCCACGCTGCTCCGGAAAAGCTGCTCTCCGCGGCGCAGCATGGCCGGTGAAAGCCGGGAGACCCCGCTCCCGGAATCCGCCCAGCTCGCAACTCCTCACGGGTTTCATGCAATCTTGCGTGATGTTGCAAGGAGAATCCTTCCCACATTGGGCGGGATCACGTTTTTGGCAAATCTGCATATTAGAGCGAGGCAGTGAGCCTTACTCTAATGTGCAGATTCCCGAGGTGCCTGAGGCCTTGGTATTCAATGCCTTTGCCTTGGGGACCTCGGGTGAGCGCCATTCATCACTGGTCCCCACAAACAGGGACCAGATGGAACAGCACTCATGGGGGTCTCCAAGGGGATCGGAGGCCCCCAGCTGCATGCCTTTTAGACAGGCTGGTACTGCTGGTACCACCTGGGTACCCTGGCAGTGCCAGCCTTGCACCCTGGCAGTGGCCCATGCGTGCCATTCTGGCACTGCCAAGCTGCCCAGGTGACACTGTATGGAAACCCACACAGACCTGGGGGGAACATTCAAACTTCACACAGTCAACCAAGGCTGGAATTGAACCCGGGTCCCTGGCATTATGAGGCAGCAGTGCTAACCACTGTGCCACCCTATACCCTGCATGTTGTGATGTATTTTGGTGCAAAGTGTGTCATGTCATTGAGCATTTGCTAAACCTGCAGAAGTTAACTAAACGTTTCCTCCAAAATTGTGCTCCTTAAAATTCTTCACTAACTCAGCGTAATTCAAGGTATGTGAAATAATGCAAGTGTCACAATTCTATACCACACCAAGGTGATTAAATGTCACTTTGGTTAATTCAGCACGCTAAATCCAGCGAGTGTACACTAAACATGACTTGATTATACACGCATAGCTGCGGACTAATTGTGAGTCAGATAATCTGATTGATGTGTGGGGTAAACACCAAGACATTAAATCTGAGGCAGATGAGGGGAAATTTGAGGCAGATTCACGGAGTAAGGTTGTTCGAAACTGCTCAACGCCACAGTGCTCAATAATCCTTGTCGCTTCATTCGAAAGCTCCCTGCAAAATCTAACTTTATTTTTAGAGCAAAAAGAAAGATGATACCTTGGTTCCCTCTAATGGGAAGTTGTAGTTATCTTTGGAGCTGCCCGTCGGTCGCTTGAGTGTGTCAGGGACCGCAGGCAGCTGTGTGTAGGGATGGCTAAAATACGGGGGATACCATTTGTGAACCCTGATAGGTCTACAGCAGTCCTGGTACCCACAGATGAAGACCCTGACCGAATACTGGTTGCCTTTTTCGACAAGGGTGATGATTCTGTTTTACTACAGCTTCTGATGGAGGTGTTGCTTTCCACCATAACTTTCTCGCTGAACGCTGCTGTTTGTTTTACCCTATCAAAGGAGCTATATAAGTGCAAGGTGTTGTTGTAGATTAATGTTCAGATTCTCGCTCAGGGAACATAGCATACAACTGCTGGAAAAAGGGGTTAGAATAGACAGGTGCTTGATGGCCAGCCCAGACATGATGGGCCGAAAGGCCTATTTCTGTGCGGTACAACTCTGTGACTAAAACAGCAATTCCACTCGGACAGAAAGTATTCTGCCTTTCGGGTA